>NW_027526407.1:85084472-85621972 GCF_048455015.1 Haemaphysalis longicornis | reverse complement strand
CCGCATCGCACATGCAACCTATAACAGAATAACTATCCAGATACCCGGAAAAACTCACCGTGCCAAGAAGGGCTAGGTTGATCTTGAAGAAATCGCTTCCGCTGAGACAGATATCATCAGGGTTGATAGTGTTATGTAAGTACTCCACCTAAGGGAAATAACCGGGGTGCAAGCTATTATTAAAATAGTGTTAATGTTGTCGAGCTTGCACGGCATGCATACGCTGGTAAAAAAACAATGAAAACAGCTCAATGCGTAAGCCGATTACCAACGTTCTAGCAATGCACGGAAAAAAAGAGTGTCATTACAAAATTGCTTCATAACCGCGCTAAAGGTTGCAAGGCTTCCTTGGACTCTAATTGTTCCACGATTTTTGAGGCCTATGAATTTATACATCATTGAATAAGAATACGATACAAACTTCCCGCTAAGCCTATAGTATATTCAACGTTTTATAAGCTACCTTTTAGATACTGACCGTGTTCCTCGTGATATAACACTAATGTTTTTGTAGTACAACAAACGCTGTTAAAGCGCGTGTGTATTGCGAGGTCAAAATTACATCCGTAAAAACCTAAGCAAGCACAGTATATGCCATGCGAAATTTTAAACAACCTTGCTTTGAGGGAGGTTACAGATATTCAGAGATGCTTCCATTGCCCAAAACAACGTGTTTTCGGTAGCTTTGTGGCATAATGCTGGAGCCTAGGTACTTCACAATTAAATAGAATAAAATGACTGGTATTCCAAGTGCAAAATTTATTCCACGTGAATCTCATCGCTTTCTTAGACTCTTTTTCAACATGACCATGCGGGGAAGGTGTATCTATTGCTGTCATAATTTGGTACCACTTGTGAAACTAAGGTGGCGTAAAGTGTGGTATTGTGCCGACATATATATATCACCATGGCGTTATAATATGCCATCCCTCAACATGCACAAAACAAGACAAAAAAGCTTGAACAAAAAAGTTTGAACAAAACATCCTGCATTGTCTGAGCACTTTTTGCCGCACACTATACGCAGTTGCTCTTGAAAAGGTGTAATCATGTTTCAAGCAATGCAATGCACATGGCATCTATAAATGTGCAGCCCTGCATGAGCAATTTGCATAAACAGTTCAGAAGGAGTTCCGGTTTCATTCTGTTAAAAAATACAGAAAACGATTGCATTTGTCTTATCATTTTTTTCATATTTTATACAATGCAGGTTATCGAGTACGAGTGGAAGTTTGATCTGTGCAACGAAAGACTGTACAGACATCACGACTGTTAACAACAACGGCGAACGCGTGACCATCGATACTTGCAGAATAGAATAGCGATAGCCACCGGCACGACCAGCGAGCTTAATGAACGACACTGTAGAATCTAGGCGTTTGAGAATATTCCGGCTGCTTAGGGTGCAATGTTTTGCATAAACAGTACCTCACCGCTACAGCGGTTTAAGCCTGCTTTTTGAAGTAAGGTTCGTCTCATAACCAGGTAAGTTGTGATCTCACATTTGGCGTGGTTCTTAAGCACATACGTTCATTATTAGCACCGAGGTTTTAGCACACATGCGCAAACATGAGAAGTGGAGAGTAATTCCTTGAGAGATTATTCAGCGTTAGTTTCTTTATTGCCGCAACGAGTAACACGACCAAAACACGCGCTCCCTGCCACAAAAGGTAACCGTAACAATCACTTTAACAAGCTAGGCTGTCAAAACGCTACTACCTAGTCTCGGTGGTAATGTGTTAGTCTGCGCTGCCGACGGTCACGCGTTTGGGCCTTGATTTTAGCAGTTTTGACCCCTGTACATGCACACATTTGTTTCCCGTGTGACGACAGCATGACGAACTAGAACATTCTGATAAACTTTAGGGGGGGGGGGGGGCGGAAGAGCGATACGCGTTCTGCTTTTGTGCCTCTCATTTAGAAATGGTCTGCGCATAACATGATTTATAGGTTATCACAAGCACTGTGATGCTAATACCAATATCCTGCCTCTTGAAGCGACCCACGTTTTACGCAGTGTGAAGCCTCCATACCGGTTTGGCATGAAGAAAATTGGAATTTAATTGGTAGAGCATTAGCGCAGGTATCTTCCTAAAATTGTACAGAAATTATCCATTCTGATCCACCTGCTGTCAACCCGTCCCGTTTACGCTACCAACGTTAGTGGCGGTGAATGGTCAGAAATGCATACCTGCGTGAATGTGCATGTGATTATTATTAGATCGAGAAGTGAATTTTCTTTTCAGAAAAAAAAAAACAAAACGCGTGAAGCACCCACGACCCAGTGTTAGGACACTTCTGATTCCAAATTTTGTTTTAGAACAGCCTCTATTTGTATCAGACTTTAAATAAATGAATCGTGCACAAGGCGTTGATTCAGATTGGGAGCTTCTTAGAAAGAAGGGAATTGATTTTTTGAGTGAAGCCTGTTACGTTAGCAATGTTAATGTAAACTGCTAATTACCTGTTGGCTATAGGCGGGTGTGACATCCACGGTAGGCGTCTTCCGACAAGAATGCTTGAGGGCCTGAAACTGTAGGGCAGGTAAAAAGCAAAACTTGTGAGCGGAAACATTTGACAACAACCTCTAAATCTGGAATTGACATGTCGCCTTAGGAAAAAAGGTGAATGATAGCCGAGATAGCACGCAAAGTTAGCATACAAATTTGAAACTTGATAGAAAAAAGATAGAAACTAAAGACCTCCCTAACGGAGTGATAAATGGGAGAGACACTTTGAAAGCAGGCATAACAAGTCCTGTTCACCACTTTAAAACATAAGACAGGTTATTTAGTAAAATCTGTTGGGGATCTAAGTGGAATCTCCATTCATGCAGAACTTGGAGTTATTGTCATTGAATGAAAGTGAAAATACCGATGAAGAGGCTGGGTGTAATCTGTGCGACGACAGCACTTACAGCGTTAGATAAAGACTGGCTGACTCTTGCCAGCTGAAAAAACTCGAAGCATGAGAAGGCCGAGTAGCCAATGGCAATCCAAAGCTCTGTCCTCCTCACGCCCTCAGTGATGACCGTGTAGAGCGAGATGCACGTGACGAGAACGAGTCCCGTGCTTGACAATACTACTGACTTATCCCATATGGCGTTAGCAGCGTTCTTGAGCTCCAGAACTGTGCACAGTTGGAGCCGCATGGTCTGCACCTTCAGTGCCGCCTCTTGCTCGCAGCCGACGACCTTCCGGCCGACGCAGTCATCGATCCTTCCCTTCAAGAACTTCACGTAGGATTCGAGCACCTGTGCCGAGTGTCTAAGGGCTGCGAAGTTGAGTCCGTCGTACGCGTAAAACAGAATGCCGGCCAACAAACTACAGGCCCTGAACGCAATATCGGTTTCACTCAGCCGGCCGTCGTTGTCAAGTTTCTGCTCTTGGTGGAACAGAGCAGCCGTGTAGCTGATGAAGTAGGCGCCAAATGTGACGAGCCCAGCTATGTCGGTCAAGAAGAAGCCCTTCTGGATGCAGCAGAGGCACGAAGGAATGCCAATCTTCTTCTCGAAAGCGTCCGCCTTTTCGAAGAACTCGAGAATCTGGCGGCCGCCAAGTATCATCGATGCGAAGTTTCCGCATGCCTTGAGGATGACAACGACGTGCAATAGAACCAGCAAGCACTTTGTGAAGAGTCTATGTGTGTCACTAAGATTGATGGCATGGCGGATCACCACGTCGGTCTCGAACCACAGAAAGAACGAGAAGCACATTGCAGCGTACAGGGTGTACCAGTGCATCCAGACGAGTTTTGGGGACCTAAGGGCAGAAGTTGGAAGGTAAGAACAGGGTAACCTCTAAAAGCACTTCATGTTTTAACACGCAGTCTCAAACAACATAGGAAGGTAGGAGGAAAAGCATTCATTTTAATCAGTTTTACAACTACACCCCGGGGGAGCTTTTGTTTTCTCGTTCGTGTAAAAAATAACTTTTCTTAAAACCGTGGCGAGAAATAAAAACAAAGCCAGGCTACTGTTTCTTAAGTTTTAAAAATAAATAAAACTAATGACAGCCCTCCACAATGGTGTACTAAAGACAACTAATGGTAAATGTAATATTGCATCGTCACATCGATGTCCACTTTTAGCTTTTTACGGAAAAATACAAAAAATAAATAAATAATGTTTCGAGCAAACAGTCCTCTATTGCCGACTAGAGTTGTAGTAAAATCAGTTACTCAAAAGTCGCAGCAATGCATAGCCATCTTCTGTAATTTATGTATACGACATGCCCGTTTGCACGGGTGAAGAGATGGGATGTGGTTTGGTTGTCTTCACGAGAGCTAGAATTTGGGCTTTTTGCCACCAAAGCACTTGATTAAAATACATTACTAGTAAAGCGAGAGAAGCGGAACAAATTCGATGTAACCGCAGTAGAGATGCATTTAGCGACTTTTAAATAGGCTTCATACTCGTAAGAGACTTCCGAACCTGACACATGCACGGACGTAAGCACTCGTTTCCACGTAGTTTGTATAGTTTTTCTCGATTCCATTCATGTCTTCTCAATAGCGGGAGCTTCTTCAGCGATGTCGCATTTAAAAAGAAATTCACTTCTTTCTCATACCCTATTTTTTACCTGGATAATTCCCCCTTTTCTGCTGACAAATTGAGTCTATGAATTTGCATTGAACGTAACGTTTTAAAGAGTTAGATAGGTTTCACTAACGTTCTCTGTTTTAATAATGAACTGAGTGCATTATATTCGGCCGATGCGAAAATGGGGTGCAGGGTGTCTTACCTTTTTCTACCAACTAAGCCTATTCTTGAATGTGTTTACCTTTTTTCAAAAAACGTAGATATGCCGAAGACGGCATTACTTTTTACTTTCGGTAACTCATACAAACTGGTTGCACTACCTTGCCATTTTTTCTGGATTTTATTATCAACCGTGGCTGGTTGTTCATGCGAGAAAACTATTTTCACTGAACGATATTTAAATGGAATAAGCATTTGTTCCACACGTGTGAACCTACAGTTCCAACTAAGATTTTTTTGGTTGGTGTAAGGTGGATGAGCTAGGCTTTTGGAAATTCGGCACAGAGTGTATACATGAACTCCTGTTAGGACGAACTCAAAAGGACCGTGAAAAGGTTTTCGTATTATAAGAAGTTCACATTTAGGGGACGTTTTTTGCATTGCGCATGGTGCAAGAGGGCCAAAGTGTTGTTCTTCTTAACCATAAAATTCGTCTTATCCGAGCTCGCCTTAGAGAGAAGCTACTGTATGTACAGTATTTCAATTATTCAAAAAGGTAAAGAAATACTTGGGAGGCTTGGAAAATATGTCCTTGATGAAAAGACAACCACACAGCCGGCATATCCGAGCTTGCAAACAGAAGCTGCGCAGCATGTTGCTGTACTGGCTGGGCTTGTGTTTCCCATGTTCGCATTGCACGGCATTTTGCCGCCTTCCTTCCGCCGTAAAAGGCCCGATAGAAAAGTGTTTTATTTTCTCCGTTGCCGATGGTGACTGGTCGGTTGCTTCACTGGTGTACATCTCCTGTAAATAAATTAAATAATTGTAAATGTTTGGTAATGACTTGCGCACTCAAGTTCCCTCAAGACGTTCGTTTCCGGTGTGCATCAAAATGGTTACCGTTTGTTTTTATGAGGGCGTGGGCTACGCATTGAGCGGGGCCCCATCACACATTATCAAGCAATTACACGCGTATTTGTTTCTTATTACCCCTCCTGTCTGGGGTGCTCCCTGGTTTGGTATAAGTAGTAACATCAGTTACCAGTGGGACTACAGCACCTAGGGGAAGCTTTACTCAGAAGACTGTCTTTGGTAAAAATAGCCCACCTTTACTAGAATAAGATTTGGCCCCCATTGTGTAGTACTCACTAGAAACTTCTCATACTTGGAACTTCCCTCGAAACTTCCTATGTCTTCAAGTGGCCATACGGGCTGGTGACAGAATGAAATTCCTGACTTGTGACAGCCTCGCAAAACGGGGTACAAATGGGTTACACCAAGTCAGTATGACTAAGATGCACCTAACATGAACCTATCTGCGCTTCTGCACCAACGGTTGCAGGCACCACTTTGCAACGTAAATCACAGAACTGCGGCGTGACTGTTCCCTGTGGCTCAGTGACTAAAGCGTTGTGCTGTCGTGCCTAAGTAGGCGGGTTCGAACCCCTCCGGGGTGAATGCTGTTCTTATGCAGTCATAAAGCAAAAGCACCCGTGTGTGGTTTTGGTCCAGGTTAATGGTTTTCATGCTGTCAGAATTATTCCGAAGCACTTCCCATGGCGCGCCTCAGCCAGGTATAGCTTCGGGGCCTTAAAACACCAAATTTGAAATTTTGAGCCTAATAATAACGCTGAGTACATTCACTGCATTATTAAAATTTCTAACCTTGAGTTGCAACTGCTCAAAATTTGCGCTGTCTGAAGTCATTCTTTTTTTATTGGTCTTCTTTTATTTGCAGTGGCATTGCCAGTAGCCAATGCATTATCTTTGTGGTTCGCCGATATTCATTATGCTGTCCGCATTGCATGCGCAGCCCCCCTTCACTTCTATCTCGTAATTTAGGCTAGACTATCTCACACAATACCTTGCTCCCTAATCGAACATGGTCGTGCACTATCCGTAAACGTTGCTCCTTCGATCCGTAAATGAAGAGTGCCTTCATCACTAGAATGCTCCATAGAACGAGGTGATCTATAGCATGCGCCGTTATATAGCGCAAGCTTGGGAGAAAAAGCGATGGTCCGGTGTGGGATTCGGCAATACAAATATAAATACTATTCCTTCGGATGCTTTCCGTGTTCGAGGCGTTCAACCGAACAGATTAAACTCGGGAATAAAAAGAACTGGTCGTCCATGCCGGAACACCGCATATGAAGGGAGCGGAATTCATTACGTTGTCAACTCTCTTATGGCAGGGCGGCAGTTACAGGCAGCGGCGCAATGCGTGGGAAGAAGATAATCAAAAGAGTTTAGAGGGATCGAAGTGAAAAGCATCTCCAGCGGTTAGATTAGAGAGTGTTGCCCTGGTGTTGCCCTTCAGCTACACAAGGGGGAGCAAAGGCTTCTGAGGCTCTGAAATAGACGTTCATGCTTTCGTTTCCATGCCCCAAAGGGACTTAGGTGCCTTTAAAGGAGTACTGACACAAACTTTTGACCCCTAAAAAATGATATAATTGGCTTCAGTAGTTTGTACAGGTGCCTCACAGAAATTTTTGCAGCGATCCGAGGCCGGAATCACATCTAAAATCGATTTTGATTGTCCCGGCCGCGAGCTTCCACAAATCGGCAGCGCTAGCGAAATCGCTTTCGGCGTGACGAAACATCGGCCTGCGTGCCTGGCCGGTTCAGGGTGACGTCATAGAGTCGTTTTCGGAGCCGGAAACGATTTCCCGCGCTGCTGTTGTCGGTGGTATTCGTTTGGGCAGGAGACGTACGGGTGTAGCTGTGTGAGCAATGCTTGTAAACTTTGCGCACTTTGCGTGTTCGACGTCTTTGCTCTTCAGTTCGTGGCCGGCGCATGGTGTTCCCTTGCGCTGGTTCTGAAAACTGCGCGGTGCGCGAAGTCGACGCGCACCGCGGCGACGCGGCGGTGCGCGTCGCCGAGCTCGACCAAGTTGTGCTATCCGAGCCTGTCCGAGCAAATCGACGACTCCGCCAATATGCATTATTTTCCACGCGACGACATGCAGCGCTAAACGTGGACTGAGTTCGTGCGCGGCGGCGGCCGCAAGAACTGTCACCCAAGCCAGCGGGTTCGGCGTTGCTCGCGTCAGCTTGGGTGTTGGGAACTTCAGGCTTAGTATCGTGGCGAATATTTCATCGCCGGTATCTGTACAAGTGCGAATGACCATCCCTTACACAACTTTTCACCACGGTATCATCCTCTTTTTTGCATACTGAGCTTTATTTTGGCGATAATTTCCGTTTCAGCGATTGGTGACCAAGACATCTGCCGTGGCCTGTTTTGATTCTAGCACGGAGCTGGCGCCATCTGTCGGCCGCTCGCCGCACCGCGGTGCCGGCAGTGCTGGGTAGGAGCGCCGAACCTCCGCTTCCGGTCTGCGTAGGCTTACCATCGCGGCAAATATCTGAACGCCGCTTTTAAATTCAGCGCTGATAACAACCCCTCGCACAATTTTTCAACACACTAATATCTACTTTCTCGCATGTGGAACTTCTTTTTCGCGATCAGATTGATTATAAGAGTGGCGACAAGCTGTTGCTATCACGGCCTGCGCCGGTTCGAACCGTAGTGATATTAAAAAACGGACGACGGCGAAAACATCGCCGGCCTAATCGCCTGGCCAAATAAAGCTGTTCTGTCTGTCGGGTGGCAGCGAGTCATCCGAGTCTGACGATTCAGACGACATGTCGACTGCGCGGGCGAGTGCGGACCATGTGCAATCGTAGCAGACGCTGCGGCGAACGTCCCTGACGTCACGGGTGAGACCATGACGTAAGGCTGGCCCGCTTGCAGGCTGGCCTTCGAACGGCCATTTTCCCGCGCGGCGACCAAATTTGAAACTGGTTGCAATAAACGCGCTATAATTAATTCTGCTTTGGCGGCTGACGGCTTTCGGTTCGATTTTAGTAATTACTGGGCCAATAGGTATTATTTACAACATAAAAACTGAAAGCGAGAAATTTTGTGTCAGTACTCCTTTAAATGTTTCTTAATTTTTATCCGGAGGATATGTTTTCAGTGGGTTCATTTAGAATCACCTTTTAGTTCTCATTTTTATCGTTTATCTTAGTAAAAGGCTGTTTGCGTAATGTTTCTGACGCTGTACTTATAGGACTTCTTCCAATCGTAAACAAGACGACGTAACCCACAATTTTAAAGTGAATCAACTACTCTTTATATAGTCGCGCCACTGGCTCTACAAAAGGAGCAAGCGAATTATCGACTAACCACCTTGCCGTTAATTGTATGCAAGCCCCTTAGTAAGACAGTCGGAAACCGCACAAATGACAAGCGTGAATTGTGGAAACAGGAAACAGGAGGAATTTAGGGTAGGCTAAATAATCACACTCATGCCATTAATCAAGCAATGACAATATTCACGGAATGCAGTAAGGCTTTTAGCATGTCCTATAGAGACTACGAAAAAGCCTTCGATTCTGTGGAACACCTGCAGTGATAGAGGGATTGAAAGAAAAAGGCATGGACGAGCCGTAAACGGGGTTCCTGTGAGACATATACAAGGAATGAAGGGAGGCGGTGTTTCATTAGAAGTCTTGGAAATCCCGCGACAGACCTGCGCCAGTCAGTAGTCAGCATACGACCAAAATTATTTTCGACATGCCTATAGGCGTTGTTTAGGAAGCTTGATACATACATACATACATACATACATACATACATACATACATACATACATACATACATACATACATACATACATACATACATACATACATACATACATACATACATACATACATACATACATACATACATACATACATACATACATACATACATACATACATACATACAAAAAAGACCATTCTACGGCACAATTTTATTGGAGTTGGATAAAGGTTCCATGAATGGAAACTGTCAGGACTAACTTACGTTACGAAGAAAATGGCAAACGTCTTGTACGGAAACTGCAAAGTGCCTTAAGAGCCGTGACGGGACGTATGCACCACCACCTACCCGTCTTAGCGGAACAATGCTACGCGCAGATGCTTTCGATGTGCGAAAAACGGCTGGCTTTGAGCGTTGTACAAGGTCACTTCTTTCATTTGCTGCTTCCTAGGTTGCGGAACTACACGCTAAGAAATGGCAACTTTTTTGCAAGAAACAAACTGCTATTGTTTTATTTATATGCCACTTTGTTCGCTCTCAAAAGCTGTGCACAAGTGCAAGCTAATGATGGGAATATTTGCGTTAGCCTTCGAACAAATGGCCATGAAAATACACAAGGGCAACTTTATCTTGGATATATTTGAATTACTGTTTTTGTAGATCCCAATATAAATGCATCGTATAGACGTCGAAATTCCTCCAAGAGTATTCGGAAGCAAATCTTCAACTTTGATGTATTAAAAAGCAGTTCCTTCTTCAGGAGTACACGTTCTTTCGCGCGCCCCTTCAGAGCTGTGCATGGCAAAAACACTTACATCAAGTGAAACCTTATATTGTATAATATTTTGTGACAAAGAATTATGCCTTAACTTGCAGGGTAGGCGAGGGCTGGCCACTCGAGTCTTGTTTGCGGCATTCGCAATATTTTCAGAACTCAGTCTTGCTTAAAAAACGGCAGAACTTGCAGCGAGCGTAAAGGCAAAATTAAACAAAAATAAGCACAAAGGGGTGGGAGTTTAGTTTAAAAACTGGTACGTACTTTAAGAATCACAATCGGTTGTGTTCTTGACAAGGATTCCGAAACGAGTATTTGAGCCGAACGGGAATAATTTTGACTGAAGAGAAAACGTATAACTTTTTTGCTAATTATTTTAAAGAGCGAAATTTTAGTATTTGCAAAACGTATTTCATAAGTTGATTAAAAGCCGGCGTCTTATTCGCAATTCAACACTAATTACCAACTCAGTGGGAAATTGAACGATGATCAAAGCAGTGGGCTCCTAGGCGAAACATGTCTTCGAAAGCAAGAACCTATTGACAAACGGAGGATTACGCTTTTGTGCACGCTAGTAACATTCCCAGAAATTGAAACGAGCGGAAGCTACATAATGATCCGGCCTGGTGTAAACGGCGACAAGAAATAGAATTTAAAAATTAGATTCCATGCAGGTGTGTAATAAAGTAGGTAGCTTATGTACAGGCTTGCATAGCATCGAATTTATTGTAGCCAGGAATGGTGGCGTTGAACACTAAGGACTGTTGTCGATGGCAGGAAAAAAAGAACTAAGGAATAGTAATTTTTTGAGCCACATACATATCTGTATCGATGCGCAAATTTGACCTGACCAATGATATTCACCCTTCGGGACGCGCCCCTTATTGACACCAAGGATCGGAGTTAAAATTTGGAGAGAAAGAAAATTTGGAAATTAGAAAGGAAGTATACGTTTGACAGCATTACAAGCAGATGGGCAGTGTACTGTTACCGCGGTCATCTTTGAAGGGGAATAATAACCGCGGGAAAGGCGCATTTTGTTTGAAAAGTAGCAAATGGGCGTAAACCTTACTGGTGGGCGGTAAATAGAACGGCGCGTATAACACTCGATTTGTATCGTAAGCTTCTCTAATATTTATTGACTGGCTTACAAGCCACTTCAGAATGGATTAATGATTTTCTCCAGGCATCCCGTGTAGACTGGACGCGCAAAAAGTTCCGCTTAACTTTTTCTTTGTGATTAGCATCATTATATGGTCCGTCATTTTGGTGTACCATTGCAGCGTAATATACAGACACGAATTTGAGTGATGAAAACATTCTTAGTGCATTATATAGTGCAGTTTTCTTTGGACTTAAGGTATTGGGAAAGTTGACCCCTTCAATAAGAGTCCCTTTTGCAAAAATTCACAGTTTTTAATATTTTATGGCCGCACACACACGTAAGCATGCGTTACTTGTCATATTAAAAATATTCTTTGGACGCGAGCTCCATTTTCAGTTTTCTTAAACGCTGCCTCTAAAATCCAAAAAAAAAAAAGGGCCGTCTGATGTCTTAAGCAATCCAAACAAAAGAAAGGATAGTGTGTCTCTACAGGCGAGCGCTTGCTTTCTATCGTGACAATGCAAGATTAGCCATTTATTATGCAAATGGAAGACTTTTACCACCAAAAAAGCATTCTCGAAAATGCAAAATGTGATTACGGAGACAAAATCGCTGTCATTTCCTCCACCACCACAGCAAAAACAAAAAAAAATGCATTACCTGAATGTAGGTACTGTTCCCAGAAGTTCGTGCTACCGCGTTTTCAAAGGCGCAGAGTCCAGACCAGCTTCCTCAAAGTAGCTCTGTAAAGGTAGCACTTTCTTTGCTAAAGAACGCGTCTTTCGCCGCCTGTAGAAAGATGTTTGCTTTCACGTCATAACGCCCTAACAGCAAGCACACAATCTTCTGCCAGACGCATGCGGCTCGCGTGACACACTCTTGATATTGCGGAAGTCATGTGTATTAGGGCGGTTTGTTACCTGGGCTGCTTTCTGGGTTACAGTAATGCCGACCTCCATCATTGATATAAGGCGGGGCTGGGTTGCTGCACCTGCATTTGTTTTTTCTCTTTTACTGTTTGGCAAGCTACAAGACATACGCATTTCTGGGCCTGATCTTTAGTTATTAACGGAAGCCTAATGAAGTTGCCCTCGCTGCCCTATTCCGGAGTGTGATCGGAGCGTAGCGTTGCTATGACACGAAATAGCGCCCAGTTTTCCCTATGCAAGGCCATTTTCATCAATGAGGCCAACACTCAAGTGAGAGGAAGTGACCCTGCACGCAATATTCCCTGCTTCTTGCACGTGTATTGGGCGTATTTTGGTCGATTCCGCGTTGCTCCTCTTGCGGGTCTTGAAAAGCTTGCACCAACAATATACGCGAACATTAGCTTTTCGAGATCCGGCATTTGGTAAAAGAAACTACACAGATTTATGAATCAAAGCCTTGTGAAGCATCGTTGTTTAGGTCAATATCGTTACGGCGTCTACTGAAAGGATTGAAAAATAAGATTTAGCCTGTTTGGTTGCTGCGAAAGATCTACAAAACAGTCAAGTAGGACATACTTCCAAATATTAGATTTTCATGTTGTGGGTGTGAATGTTTTCATGCTCTTACTATTTCAAGCATACTCGCTGTGATTGGAGGACTGGGGTTTTAGAAAACGTCGTTCTAATAACACTACAAAAAACCAACTGCAGCAGATTTATGCTCCTATTCTTGTAACGTTGCTCAGAGGGATCCCTTCAATTTACCAATTTGATAGCTGTAGGCCTGCAAAGTTTTAACCCTGTCATGCCCAATTTATCATATAATATACGCCATTTTTCGGATTTTTCTACTCGTCCCTGTGCCTTTTTACCGCCAAGAAATCCCTACTAGTATCATTTTTGATACCTCCTAAGCGCTTTTAAAAATTCTATAGCTCGATAACTCATTGCATTGAGTCCCAAGTGCAGTTTGCAAGATGGATTCCTCCATCGTAAGCCCTCCCGGTGGGTCTGCAACTACAGTCAATGGGGGTATGATAGACTTTTTTTACAGGGTGTATAATTCAATATATACCTACTTTATATGCAGGTATACATATACCTACATGTAAATTGGTATATGCTACATTATATACCTACAATATCAATGTAGGTATGTATATGTTTGCTCTTTATGCGTTTATGATACACTATGAAATTTTGAAACCGTGGGAGAAAAAAATTCTTCGCCTTTTTTATTGTTTCAGTCTCAAACTACAACGTAAAAAGCATTAGAATTTTTATCTATTGTTTTCATTGGTTTTGGCAATACAAGTAACAGATGCATTAGGATTTATTATTTGGCAGCTATAACCGTACGTTCTCCTGATGATGAGGGCCCGGCCGAAAAAGTGTGCCGCAATATTACGGTATACCTCGGTTATCTGAAGGAACATGCAATGGTATGAAATCAGGCCTTCTGGTGAAGCATTGAAGAACGGCCGGCGATAGGTTCTGCTCGTTAAGCTTCGTCTACACTTCCCAAGGCTGGCCTGTGAAGTCAGTGTTGCCGCCGTGTAAGATGATCTGTGTTGGTTGCGTGCGCCATACCTGATCCCCCTTCGTACATTGTCCTTGCCGGTCAGGGTACGCACGCGTTGTCTTCTGTACGCGTATCTCCTGGTCACAATGTTTTACTAGGAGTGCGTCATTGCGCAATGACATTGGCATGGCAGAGGTGAGTGTTAGAAACTATTCAAATCTAAACGTCAGACTGTGTCAACATACATTGTCAGTTTAGTAGTTTTTATATGGTCTCTTTTCGAACTTTAGTGGAATTGCACCTCTCACCTTGCTTTTGGTGTGGATTTTCTGAGAGTGCTTTTAATGCGATAGTGTGGGTCAAAACGCCGGCCTCCACGGCACACGAATCAGGCGACTCCTGAAGAGATAAAAAGAACAGGCCAGTTATTTCTCGATTGGTAGGCACATATCTATGGGAAGCTACTATGTTGAAATCAACTACTTGAGTAAAAGTACCTACATTTTCCGCGGTGTGGGTTTCGAAGCAATGTCCGCTGGAGTGTGGCACGAGCACCGACCTCTGCACCCGACAGCTGGAAAATTTAGGCTGAACCAGGGGGGACTTGGAGAATGAATTGTGACATTCTAGTTATCAACGTATTTTACGGACATGTACTAACCGAAACGGGGAAAATCACTGTGATAACAACACAATTACAAATGGGTCTCTAACGAAGTATGGTCCCTCTAATAGCATATTTATGTAGGGCTACCAATAACGATCGGCAAAGCCTCTCTGTCATAGAAACAGAAAGAACTTCCCAAATGGAAAAGGTGGAAGATGATATTGAGAGGACACATGCGTGCTGCTAGACACGGGCCCCTATAGTTACCGCACATAGAAGGAACAGTGTGGCTTCCATGCGACACTTGTTCGCCATATTCCATCATTACTTTGTAGGCGGTGATCCGCCTTCACATATCTTCTCTTAATCGTGTACATCAGTAACAGCTGGAAAAGATGGCGGTGCACACAATACCGGCATATTTGTTCCACAACTCAACCCTAATGCACTCACCTTCAATTTATCATATGGAAGGCTTAGGTGTCGTCGGATCTTCTCCCTGCGACTTTAATTCATAGATCCGCTGCAAAAGTACTAGACAAAAACTGAAGACGAAGGGATAGATGTAGGCTTACATTTGGTGTTACTGTCGTCATCGCTGGACAATGTACTTCCTGTCTATACATATCTTACGCTACAAAACACATGGAGCACGGTTGATAGACTTCATACGTGATTTCATAGTTGTAGTTATATATAATGAAATGAAATAAAATAAATGCAATTATACAACACGTAGAAAAGTTTTTTTAGCACAAGTGTAAGGTCAACATTGCTTGAATGTCTTGTACTCTGTAATATTTTGAAAATAAATCATTAAAGCACGCCAAGCTCCGCTGACTGTGACACTGACTCAGGTTCTTAGAACGGATGTGTATGGCAAGTTGTCTACTAAGTTGCATTGCCATACCTGTAATTCTTCCCACCAGCATTGTTCCCATGTGCAACTTCAAATGCCCTTTTTTATACGTCCTTGGATTTTACTCGTTACTGACATATAACGTAATATTTGTTCCGCTTTTTGTTCATTCGAAGTTTGATGTTACCTTACAATTTTTTTGCGACACTTACCCTTTGTTACCCGCGTTACACAATGCCCTGAAATAAGGGCCTGTAAGGTAGTTTTAAACAAAAATAAAGAAAAAGATGTGCGCCTTATGCGTGCATGGGCACATCATTATTTGACGCCTCTCTTGCCCCCATTTGCCGCGGGGCACTGAAAATAACAATTACCTTGCTAATTTCTTTTTCTTCGTACTTCTTTCTCATGTTCGTACCAGGGGACTGTGATTTCTTTGTTATTTTTTTTCATGGCCATGCCAAATACGTGCAAGGGCATATCTTGTTTTCACCCCTCTCTTTTCATCCTATTGCTAAGGGGAGGAAGGAAATTACCTTTTTTTTTTGTTCTTTCTTCTTTTTTCAGTTCTTGATTTCTTATGTTCATTCCACGTGACTGTGATTTTGGTGCCGATGTCAAATGCGTGCATGGGCATATCTTTTTTTGACTCCTCCTTCACCCCTGTTGCCACTCCGGAAAGAGGGAATTACCTTGTAAAAATTTTTTTTCGTTCTGTTCCTTTCTTTTTTGGTTCTTTTTTATGTTCGTACCGCGTGACGGTGATTTCTTGTAATATTTTTCCCCTCTCCCACTTCTCTCGTGTTTTCGCTTCCCACCAACCGTGATCCCATTGTGCAAACTCTCCCTTCCTTTGCCCTGTCCTCACCCTTGCTACTTTTTCTGTGTATATAACCCTGAAACCAACTTATTCTGTACTCTGGAGAAAAGAAGTCCTCTGCCTGAAACGTGAGTAAACTTTTATTTATTTTTTACTGTTTTTCTTTTGTGTCTCTGTCTCTACTCTACTTACCTTATTTTCTCGCGCTCTGTGTCAGATTTATATATATATATATATATATATATATATATATATATATATATATATATATATATATATATATATATATATATACAGAAATAAGGGTTGGCAGTCGAGAAAACCTCGGAAAGCAAAGGGGAGGATGTGGTAGATCATTGAAACAGATTAAGAATTTGGAAAGAAAGAAAGAAAGTGAAGAAAAATGCCCGCCAGGTGGGATCCGAACCCACGACCTCCAGAATACCGGTCTGGTATACCGCACCAGACCGGTATTCTGGAGGTCGTGGGTTCGGATCCCACCTGGCGGGCATTTTTTTTTCTTCACTTTCTTTCTTTCTTTCCAAATTCTTAATCTGTTTCAATGATCTACCACATCCTCCCCTTTGCTTTCCGAGGTTTTCTCGACTGCCAACCCTTATTTCTGTGTTATTTTCAACGAGCCCCTCATTTCCTATTCTGATTCGCTACATCTATATATATATATATATATATATATATATATATATATATATATATATATATATATATATATATATATATATGTATATATATATATATATGTATATATATATATATATATATTTTATTCCAATTTCTTTCTTTCATTTCATTAATACAGGTACCTCAATATGACAAACGGATGAATTTTTTCATTTTTGCTCTTTTGAGTGCTGGCTTTATTTCTTTATATGTAAATAAATAAATAAATAAAAATATATTTCCTTACCCCATTCGGTGCCGATGTTCCCATTTGGGAGCACAACACGTCGTTAATTTCGGGAGCTATAGGTACTTAAGTATATAGAAAAACTACTAATATTTGCTAACAACAACTTTAAAAAGCTCAAACTTTAATTCAGAAGCGAAGAAAATTACATTTTATTTTCGAACTTCATGTTATGTGGTGACAGCTCCATGGCAGTTATCACGTGAGCTGCGTTGCACCGCACGTAGCAAATCTCCGGAAAAAGGTAAGCTTTCTAACTCCCTGGTCAGATTCATTTATTACATTTTCAGTTTCAATGTGTTTAGTATTTCGAGACGCGAAATAAACTGGCTGCTTGCATCGATAACGTAAATATTACGAGACATGCCTCATGTTCCCAATTAGGAACGTTGATTGATTGATTGTGGGGTTTAACGCGCCGACGCAACGCAGGCGATGAGGCGCGCCGTAGTGGAGGGCTCCGGATTAATTTTGACCACCTGGGGATCTTTATCGTGCGCCGAAATCTCGTACACACGGGCGTTTTTGCTTTTCGCCTCCATCAGAAAAGCGGCCGCCGCGGCCGGGAATCGAACCCGCGACCTCGTGCAATTAGGAACGTTGGCGCGAAGGGGATGGCGGAGCAGCCATACTGCGCGTGAGTTCTGTCGACTTCAACGCCTTTTTTTTCATTCAGATGTCTCGGAAAAAAATTTCTCACGCTGGAGGAAGCACTGGAAATGGTTCTCGCCGACGATTCTGCACAAGCTGGTGTTGTGCTGCTACCCCCACAGAATGCGGACGAAATTATCACGGATGAACAGGAGGGCGATAGTGATATCGCCGTTGTAACCGCTCTACCGAATGATGTTGCGTGTGGGGTTGAAGGTCACACGGCTTATGACGACGAATGTAAAGGAGCTCTCCAAGCAGCAGCACCCCCGAAACCGAAAAAGGCATCTCAAAACTCATCTGTCTGGAGGCGAACTGCTCAGTGTTCGGGCCCGATAGTAGAAACTGAGGTTCAGCCACTGCGAGTAATGCATGCCGACCTTGTGCATAAGGAGCCCTTTGCTTTCTTTGCCCGCCTACTGAACACGGAAATTGTAGGTCTCATAACTGACGAATCCAACCGTTATGCCCAGCAACAGAACGACCACAGCGTCAGCATAACTAAAAAAGGCATACCTGAGTTGGTCGCCATTCTCTTTCTGAGTGTTTACCACAAGCTCCCACGCTTTGACCTGGGGCGCTATTCCAGAAGGCCATAGTTCCGCCTACTCCCGGGTTTCCAGCTACTTGGGCTATGAAAGTTGATATAGTAGCATTCGATACACCTCGAGAGAACCGCCGGAATTGCGCGCAGCACGACTGGCATATTCAGCGCGCTTTATTGGGGCCGGTTACGTTGATAAAGTACTGCTTGTGCTATCTTCCGCATGCAGCAATCTGAAATCTCATTCCTGAAATACTCATTCCTAAGTATAAACTAGATAACCCACTGCTACTTTGAAATCCCCGGCCTGGCTGTTGGCCACACCCGGCGCTGGGCGGTCCGTGTTTCTCTCTGTTCTCTTATTCCACTAAATTATGTTTGCTACTTGGCTTGAGGGTAGTTCCAGTGCAGCTGTTCGCAAGCACAAACCGAGCAATGAAAGGGGTCCACTGTAGCGAACGGAATGCGCCCTGTTCCGGACTAGCAATTATGGCTTTTATTTCAGGCTTGCTTGAGTGTGCATGGCGGGCACTTATCAGAAATCGTCCCGTGTCAAGAGCGTATACATATAGTGAGCATTGCCCAAGGCGGTTTAGACATTGAAGTTATGTCATTTGTCATCGACTGTGTTTTCATGGTGTATGAAGAAGGCTCCCGTGGTAAAATCATGTCTTGGCTTTTCCTATAGCCTCGTACAAGAGCGAACTCCAGTTCGGGCCACCGCGGACCAAACGTTCGGACCGAACGTACCCGTGCGAAGTGGCACCATTGGCTGACGGGACCTATGGACTTCATTTTTGTTTCAGGCTATGTTCTTGTCGCTGCTAGCGGGCATTAAATGAAGACGTCGTGGCTACGTGGCTACGCCCACACAAAGTGGACGCCATGTGTGGGTGTTACTTCGTTTGTTACGGCGGGCCCAAGAATGGGCTGGGTGTGTTTGACTGACATTAGAACTCGGAGGAAACTCGGGCATGGTTTTGCATGACCGTGTAGAACTCGGGACGCCCGTGGTGGCGGCTGCTGCGGCGTGCTTAATTTTTATGGTCACCGTAGCAGGTATATTTCTACCCCGACAGGTCTTTTAAACGCAGGAGGCATATCTAGCTTGTTTTTAGCTGTCGATAACTGCTGTGCACTGGGTGTGCAGTCGTCTGGGAACAGACCCCAGCTTGCGACGACTTAGAGGCGGCTTTCGCTCCATGACCATCGAGGAGCAAGTGTACTGTGCGCTGCGGTTTTACGCGGCGGGCAACTTCTACAGAAGCATTTGTGGCGACCGCACCATCTACCGCCACCAGTCGACCGCCAACCGGTGTGTGAGCAATGCGATCAGTGGAGACGTGTTTCCAAGACCTCGTCTTTCTTTTAGGTGATTTGGCGATGGCTTCCGCGAGTTCCAACCACGCGTCTATACGTCTGCAGCCGGAGCGTGCGCTTCAGTTATTGTTTGCTCGCAAAACAGTTTCGAAAGAAGCTTTGCATGACTGTGCGTTTTATTTATCCTAAGCGTGGCAGACGGACCCCCTAGAGGGGTTGAGTGACGCGCATTTCTTGTGAAAGGGTTACTGGCTGGATAACGTATACGTATTACATAAACTGTCAAAGATACAGTCGACGCACCGATAGCCCGTTGAGGTGGTTTATTCGCAGGGGTGAAGCCGATAGGAACGCAGGTCGGAGCGTTGGGCCACCGCGCTACCATGCCCCGTTCGAACAGAACTGCCCCTTTTGCACAGATCCTGCCGAAGATGCGGAGACACAACATTTGCTGTGGACGTGCACTTCATTGGAAGCGGCCAGAACACACCTTCGTGGCACAGGCCTCCACCCTGGCCGACCACCTGACCTTCATCGGTGGATATCCGGACCCCACCATGCTTCCTCCTTGCGTTTCTTTGCAAAACGGGAGTTCACGTAAATTTGCAACATAGTATTTGTTCCATCGGGCATGCTATCGCAATAAAAAAATGATAACCCAGCTCGTTTCTCGCGCATGCACCTTATGGGGTTCATCTTTTCCCCTGACACGTCTTTGGCGCTTATCCTCGCGCCTGGATAGGACATAATCCAACCTTCCTCTTCCACATAGTTGATGCTGGTACAACGCATACCCTGATAGCTTGATTACCTGTTGCATCTGTTCATTATCCTCACTACAATACAATCAACGCCGCGTGTCAATTGTCAAAGGCGATCTTTCCACATTTAAACGGGTTTTGTTCAGCGTCACCTTCATATGGCAGGAAGTAGAGCGTGGAAAGAGAGTAAAGGGGAGAGCTAAGAATTAAAGTAACCGCGTGCCGCCAGAGGGAGGGTAAGCGGGAGTGGGAAGGGCACGAAAGAAGAGAGAGTATGAGGGGATCGAACTCTATGAAAAAAAAAACGACTGTGGAGAGCTTCTTTGAACAAAACCGGTGAGGAACAAAACAAAATAAAACAAACAAATATGAAAAGTTGTTTTCCTTGTTGCTATTCCTTCCTTTGTAACACATGGCCAATTGGGGGATTGGCCCGAAATTGGGAGCTTTGAGGAACTAACGGGCCCGGTTCGCAAAATTCATAACACTGTGAAGTGAAAAAGTAACAGTTGTAGAATAGTGCGTGTCAACTTAAGCCATAACATTATGGCACTGTAGTAGGACAGGTGCACAGCGCCCTCGCAGAACCCCGATTCTCGGAAGGCTGTTGCGTGTTGGAGTGTGCTTGCACACTAATATGAACAAATGATACAGAAGAAACTCTCGCAAACAAGTAAAGCAGACAAGAAGCCGTTTAAATTAATCCGTGCCAAAAGACAAAGAAACGAAGGCGAGAAAAAAGGCGCGAGTACAATGTAATAAACATACATTACTAATACGTACCACCAGGCTTTCGACTTAAAAGCACCTAGGCAGACTGTAGCGTGCCGAGAAAATTTTGTGTCGAAAAGCGGGGGGTTTCGATAACGTAGTACAAGCAGCAATTGTTTTGAATGTGGAGCGCTTCTATTGCCCGCTTTGTTTTTAGATGGAAGCCATCTCTTACACTCGGCCTGTCCCTCCATCCGGCGTCCGTCCGCAACCCTCCTCCTTTCCCCTCACCCGCCAGCTGCGTTAGCACGTTCTCCTTGCCATGCCAGCTGTGCGTTAGAGCGCATGCGTGTCTCCTCTCATCCCTCTCTCTCGCAGAGCGGCTATATAACGGCGGTATCTGCAGCGCGCTCCTCAGTCGCTCCGTCACTCGCTCTTGCTGCTACTGCTCCGACTGCTGCTCCGATGAGTTGAAATGGACACTAATATGCCTGCTACCGCGTAATTGGAAATGTAAGTGTGATTGAGCATCATTTAAGGTTCGCTACACTTCTACCACATTTGGGTAACCAACATAACGGAAACGCGAATTGAACCCCGTGAGATGCCTTGCATCACCCCAGGGTTCCCCTCGCGGAAGATGCTGGCAATTTTTTTGTTACCTGTCGGCCGTAGTCACGTGATTTCACTGTGTGCCACCCATGGCAGAAAGTACTTCTTAGGACGAAAAATGTTAAACAAATGGCTTATATGAACGCCTGGAATCAAAAATGAAATGAACTTCGTAGTGAAGTACAGATTATTCACGTAAAAGTAAAATGAAATAAAGTAATTGAATTTGCGGCCCCCAGTAGCCACCAGTGCCGCAGGGGAGCGAGAGAAAGCACTGAAAGATGCGCCACGAAGTAGTGGCGCATACTTGGAGCGCGCTGCGCTGGACCGATTACGTCACCTCAATAATCAGCAAATAGCACGAATCGCATTTTTAAAGTATTTTAGTCCTGTCCCTAAATATTACCATGAGCCTGTTATTATCGCCACAGCTCTGTCTTGCCCGAGTTTCGCTCAAACTCGGGCCTTCTGGCATAGCACCCCTTTATTGGTCGAAAGATAAGGACCTCAGTGTTCCTTTGTTGGCAAACACACCGAGCCGCGTGAAATTCCGGCTAACAAAGAGGTACATCCATGTATCTCACAGTGAAAACCTTGAGAAGGGTGACAAGAAGCCAAAGATAATTCTTCTACTCAGGCTTGTCAATAGCTCTCTTCAGCAGTTCTGCATTTCTTCGAAGAATCTCAGCGTTGACGTGCAGATGGTGGTGTATTTTGGTCGACGCAGCTGCTGCAAGATGTTTATAAAGGGAAAACCAATACTATTTCTTTACAAGGAATGAATCCTTTGCTCTTCATCTGGTTATCCCTTCAACATTGATATCTACTGCGGAAAAAACGACGGTAAAAACATAAATGTACCACTTGGAACACGCGTTGTTTTCAACGCCCTCAAGTGCGTAGATGGGCTTACAAACCATGGTATTTTTATAGACAATTTTTTCACGTCCCATGCTTTGCTGTAAGAGCTGAAAGAACGTGGATTCCGAGCAACAGGAACCGTGAGGGAGGTCCTGCTCAAGAAATGCCCACTTCGGATTCCGAGGAAGTCGCTCGTCAAACCAGAGGGACTTTTGATCTTATGTGCGATGGCGACGTCGTCGCTGTGAAGTGGATGACAATAAGTATGTGCGTTGCAACAACTTTTGATGGCATTTTCCCAAATTATCCGTCGCGCGTTGATACAAATTATGATACCCAACTGCCACAGCCACTCGCTACAGACAAAATGAATGCAAGCAAGTTCCAGTGCCCCAGCCGAGAGTCATACAACAATACAGCAAGCACATGGGTGGCGTCGACCTTCTTAATAGGTTAATCAGCGACTATCGTCCTTGCTTGTATGGTAAAATGTAGTATTGGCCGTTACTGAGCAATTTACTTGTAACATTGGGTGTTACAGCCTGGAGGCGGTACTCAGAACTAGGGAGTGAACCGCCACTTGACCAGCTTCAGTTCACAAGGCTCACCGTACAAGGTCTTCTGACCGAACATTTGGCCATCAGATAACGTCCTGGCCCTTCAGGTGCCCTTGTTTTCCACAGCAAGGAAGGCCATGGCCATCATTGTTGCCGTTGGGAAAGCAAAGCCGGTGCCGCCAGTGCACCAAAAACACACGAATGAAGTGCCAGATGTGCAGCGTCGCTCTCCACATTCACTGTTCGGCTGCCTACCATGAGGGAAAATAAAGCGCGTACGGGGTACCACGCATTACTGCTGGCCCGCGGGGAGGAAGGAAGCAACGCCAGCTTAGGTACGCTTAGGGCCATTGTTCCGATTCAGGTACTCTGAGTATTTTGTAAAATACTGATACCAGTGAAATAAAATCTGTTTTCCATCTACTACTCTACACTCTACCCAAGCTGAAATAGCTTGTTTTGTTTTTCTACGCCACATCTAGTAGCAGCTTTTAATGTGTTAACGATTGGTAGGGGAGGGATGTTTAAATTACAGTGGCATGGAGTGACAGGCTGTGTTTTGGAAGAGTGGTCAAGCAAAGTTCCGTTTTGTGAATTTAGGGGATGTAAAAAAAGAAGGGTATTTAGGGGATGTAAAAAAAAGAACAAGGCTAGTGCAAAAGCAAAATTTGTAAATGCCCGCCGTATTATTTGCAACAATCTCGCACCTGCTACTACAACACATGGTTTTCAGTGTGACTGTTGAGACATACCCACCGCATACAAACTCAACTGGTAAGAGAAATATCAGAATGCTCCTTACTCATGGGCCCAGGTTTGTTTTCGTGTTAATTAGTTTTCCTCCTGGTATTCGTAGGGAAATTTTTGGTTTGTCATGCGTATCAAAAGATCACAGGTAATGAGGTAGGCAAGTAAGCGAGAGCTGCTTAAGGTAGGGTAACATCGTGTGTGCTTTGTAAAATAGGCGATAATGCAATCTTCCTTTCTGTTTCCACTTAGCGAGGGCTAGGTATGGCGCATAAATTTTTGTTAGTTTCAACATGAGTAATTGTAGAACAACAGTACCGTAAACACGTCGTTGCAGGCCCCATTTAAAATAGTTTGGTAGAACAATAAAATCTGCTGTTAGAGCTAATACCTGGTCGCAACCGATCGTTCTAATTACCGTGTAACTCTGGGAGAAGTAGCGGTGGCTAGTTAAAGTCACGTGAGACCTTCGAAATCATTTCCGGAATACCATTCTTGCAGACTTATTGGGACTCATTTAGAATGTCTCCCTTAGCTTAGGTTTTATTCGAAAACCTCTGCACAAGGGAGCTACAGGCAACAAGTGAACACCCGTTCCTAGAAATTTAGGAAATTCTGGAACTGACCGTTCTGGTCAAAATCGCCAGCCGTGCTAGGGATTCAAGCACCGAGATAAAGGAATGACTGCAGTAGAGGTGTCCAGTTTGTTATCTTGAAGACTGAACTATATTTTTCCAGCTCTTCGTCCCCGGCCTTGGGAAGGGTCCGCTGTCCGGAAGCCGCTGGGCTGCGGTGGCCAGGCGAGCCCTGTTGGCTGCCTGAAGCGTGTCGCTTGGTCTGGTCTGGCCATCCTGCCGGCCCACTGTTCGGTGTAAAGGGTAGGGAGAATACGGAGGGTGGCCGTATGAGCACAGGGCCAGACCTTATGAAACAGTGTACTTAGGCTAGGAAAGTAGTTACATGCGGCAAGGTAGGGTTTATTTATTAGGGCGAAATTTGTTAATTTCTCATAAAGCACGACAGGTTGCCGCTGTGTTCTGTCAACAGAAATGGTGCGAAAATATCCACCACCGCCCTTCAAAATGTTATTAAAACACCTGCGTGTTTGTGCGGCTTTTTCCCACAGGTTGTCACTCTGCCGTACACTAACTAATATTGGTAAAAATTGTTTAATGAGTATGGCATTATCTACTGGCTCAACGTGAAGACAGACAGACAGACAGAACAACATTATTTGGCCACAGCTAAGGCGATTTGGCCGGCGACGTCTAAAATATTTTTTCAGTTATCACTATTTTAATGTCAATAATCATGTGGAGTAAATGGGTCAAACATGATACGCGGTTACCTTCCGAGAGGCAGGTAAGTATGCTTTTGCTTAGGTCTGCCTACATGCTATTGCTTATGACGTGGATGAAGTTTGAAATCCTTCTAATTTATGTATAATTGCTTAGCTTGAAGGATCCAGGTCATAGCAACGTGGAAATGTACTGGCAGCACTATACATTGGCATTCACGAAGACGAACCATTGACGACGAAATTATGAAACGCACTGGAGGAAAAATAGTGTCTGATTAGCATTGGATGTTACGATGTCGGTATGCTGCGTCCCTTTAACGTCTTTTGTAATCTACAACCCAGACTTTTTAGTTGTGAATTTCATAGCCAGCAAGTAATTAGTAGAGTTTTGAACAGCTAACTTGTTTTTGCTCTAAAATCTGGATATATACACTGATTTTCCAGAATTGATTGACATTGCCAAGTGTCACCGACATAAAACCCTATTGGGTGAATCCATAAAGTTTCTTACAATATAACTAGAGAAAAAACTGGCGCTGCGATCGTACGCCTCAATGGGCGTGATGGGTAGTTGTGGATTCGGATTGGCGCTCGATGGCTCGTGGAACTCGTGGAACTACTATGGATTGCAGGCAGTTTCGTTTTCGTTTTGGATTTACATAAACGCATTTGCCTAGGCGGGGTGTTGGGAGGAGTGATCAAAAATACGTTTCTCCTTGAACTGCATGCCTCGCGTGCACTGACGCTGCCCTGAGTGGAATGTTTTATAACCAGATGTGCGAATTGGGTGGGTTATCAATGCATTGCCGCACAGCGAGCACGAAAACACAAATGACGGCGCTCTGTGCGGCGAAGTTGCCTGCTAATAAAGAGTTGTGGCGCTGCTCATTCGGCAGAGCAATGTATTGTCAAAGCTGACGACGGTTGCGAATCGCTTGGAACAGCCACACCTTTCGCGCGAACGCCGGCTGCTACGGCGTAGAACAACAGCACCGGCGGCTGAAAGGAACGCAGCTTGATGGATGTCACTAATTCAGACTAGAATGACTTCTTCAAAGGTAATTGATTTCTCTTTTTAGGAGCACAAAGCTTTTCTTAGTATTACAAACGACAAGCGCCGAAACTTTTACAAATAGATTTTATAAAGAAGTCTGCGTCCTGCTGTAATTGGCGGCAAATGGCAAACCTGCTCCACAAACCTCCTCGACTCCGCGTCTGCTTTTAATTTAAACGCGCCGTTTTATTTCGTACAAAACCAGCTTTTTGTCACTAACTTTCTTGTTCGCCATGTAATTTGTAAACGGAGAACCGGGAAATAAGAGCTTTTTTGTCAAAAAACACCATTTGCGCAGCCATAAGCCCGTTTTGATCCTACGCAATCCGGTTCCAAAACTACCCATCATTCCCATTGAAGCGTAAGCGCCACTGCCATGTTCGCGTTGACACTAGCGCCAGTTTCCCCTCTAGTTATTTGTATGAAACTCTATGGGTGAATCATCCAAGAAAAGCGTCTTATTTAATGCTAATAAATAGCGCTCAGCCTCTTTCATTTTCAATTTATGATAATGATTTCCTGCACGTGGCACACGACTCCACATGTATGCGGATGACACATTCCTTGTACTCGTGGTGATTCTCATACTGACCTACGTGATACCTAATAACAGAAATGTCCGGTATATATTGTTGTTTTCTGGGAAGTCAATTCTGGAAAGCGGAACATCAAACAGAACGTAGCCTGATGTTGCGCTTGTACGTTTCGTGGATGCTTGTATAGCTTTGTAGGTTCTGTTTTTTTTTTGTTTATTCTGCTTTTTTTTTCCTTTTTACCCTCAGTTGACCTGTGACTCACCGATACGTGCAGTGTTGAATAGCACAAAAAAATAGCCATCTGGCTATTAGTCCAAATAGTCTGGAAATGTTTTTTTCTGTACTGTGATAGTAAACGTCTTCATTGGTTGATTCCTGACTAATTAGTAGATTGATTCAAAATTTGTGCATAGGATTCTAATTCATCGTAAATAGCTCAATCGCAAATACAGGCAGATCGCCTTCTGTACTGGTAACACATTCTGAAAAAGAGTAAGGGAATCAGTTTCGGCCTTTGGAGGACGCCAAAGCCAACGGCAAGAATAGAAGAAGAATTATTGTCGTAAACATCAGTTTGCATCCCGTTGCTCATGCAGGTTCATGTCCAATTCGTTAGCCATTAGTTCTGAGAATTTGCTGTAATTTATACACTAACGTTTTATGTAATGCTTTATTAAAAGCTTCTGATAATTCCTTCTGAATTGCAGGTGTTTGTTTTTTCATTAATTGAAGTAGCGAAGTTGTGTAGGTTAACAGCCATGGACGCATTCTTTAAAGCCCCTCCTGAAGCCAAGGTGATGGCTGGTTAAATTCTTACGTTTGTCTACAACATTTCATGTACTACAGAGAATAATACGTTAGAGAGTTTAAACAGGTGAAGTTAGCCGGACTTGGCGGTTTCAATATTCCGCTTATTTGCTGTTTGTGAAGAGGTTGACTCTGGTTGTTCGACTTAGGTATAATAGCCAACGTTTCATAAATTGGTTGGAAACAACCGTAAAACGGAGGCAACAAGTTTACTCACCCAATTAGTGCCGAAGTTATAGGTGGGTCGCTTAAACATTTCTGCGTATAATGATTGATTGTTGGGTTTAACGCGCCGACGCAACGCAGGCGATGAGGCGCGCCGTAGTGGAGGGCTCCGGATTAATTTTGACCACCTGGGGATTTTTATCGTGCGCCGAAATCTCGTACACACGGGCGTTTTTGCTTTTCGCCTCCATCAGAAAAGCGGCCGCCGCGGCCGGGAATCGAACCCGCGACCTCGTGCTCAGCAGCGCAACGCCTTAGCCACTGAGCCACCGCGGCGGGTCCTGCGTATAATCGCAAGCTTGCACGAAGGTACATGTTAAAGATAGCAGGTACCCTTAGGTGTATATTGGAAAGTCAATCAATCAATCAATCAATCAATCAATCAATCAATCAATCAATCAATCAATCAATCAATCAATCAATCAATCAATCAATCAATCAATCAATCAATCAATCAATCAATCAACCAGTCAATCAATCAAGCAATCAATCAATCAATCAATCATTCATTCATT
Source organism: Haemaphysalis longicornis (assembly GCF_048455015.1). Classification (NCBI taxonomy): domain Eukaryota; kingdom Metazoa; phylum Arthropoda; class Arachnida; order Ixodida; family Ixodidae; genus Haemaphysalis; species Haemaphysalis longicornis. The sequence continues at coordinate 85,593,933 of NW_027526407.1, read as the reverse complement.
CATTCAATTAATTGATCAATCAATCAATCAGTCAGTCAGTCATTCAATCAGTCAGTCAGTTAGTCAGTCAGTCAGTCAGTCAGTCAGTCAGTCAGTCAGTCAGTCAGTCAGTCAGTCAAACATTCAGTCAGTCAGTCAGACATTCAGTCAGTCAGTCAATCAATGAGGCAGTCCTTAAGGTATTGTGCGAGCACTAGAAAGGTAGACCAAGAAAAATACGTGTGCGTACAGCCTTCCAAGGTATTGCATATCGAGCCAGCTGCACATAAGAGGTGTTAAACAACCTTTTGCTAGCATAAAACCGTAATTGTGTCTTATTTAGGTAGCGCAAAGTGAACTAGAATAAATTATTTGTATCCAGTTAATGGCGCAAATGAAACAAATGAGGCTTGCTCACCCACCTATACCCCATATCCTTAGATCACTCCCTAAATTTTTTCCCTTCTAAGGGCAGGTAGAAACCTCAGGGGGGGGGGGGGGGCTCACATGAGCTCAAGTCAATGTAGCCAGCCGCTGTGAATTAGTGTATAAGGCGTTGTACTGCAGAGCCCAGAGACGCCAGTTGAATCCCAGCCGCGGTGGCTGCTTGTCAGATGGAGGAGAATAACAAATGCGCCCGTGTGACGATATTGGGGTGCATGGTTATTATCCCGAGGTGGCAAAAATTTATCCGTACCTCTCCCCTGCGGCGCTTCTCATAGCCGAGGGGTAACTTTGGTACGTTAAAACCCCACAAATTTAGCATAAAACCAACGTGTTTAGAAAATACCATACTGATAACTTTCAACTCTATTACAGGCAGTGCATGAGTAAGTATGTTTTTCTCTGTGTATGCCTTTCACAAGAGAATATGCGAAAATACCGACCATTCCTTAAAAATTCTGCTGGTATACCGATTTGTAGGCTAACCACTTCAAAATTGTTTGCAGAATACTTAATATGAACAGTTTCACTTACTTCCGCATGAAAAACAGGTGAAAAATAGGGAAGGTTGAATTTTTCAGCACTTATCCTAAACTCTGGGGTATTTTCTGCTTTACAAAAAGGAGCAGGCGAGATTAACATATACTGAACCGCAGGTTTTTCCGACCCGAAACTAGATGATTTTCTTAACAAGGCCCTGGTTTTTTGAAACAAAATACCGTCAGAAAGCATTTGCAGAAAACTGTTCTTAATACAGGCTAAATTCATTTCTGCTCCCCGAGTTGTTTTGTTCTTGGAAATGACTTTTAAAAACCCATCTTTGGGACACGGATTAGGGGCAATTGGTAAGTTTATTACTCAATCTCAGGGTGCCGAAATGGGCGCGTCTGGAGGAACCACTCGTGAAAGCGCTGCACAAGAAAAGACAGGTAATTTTCGTAAGTGCAAAAACGAAAAAAAAGTAAGCGCGGATGGTTCTGATTATCCAAAGCAATCTCTTCGATGGGAAGTCCTGTTTTGGGGTGATAATGGGCCTCCGCACTCTATACTAATATCCATCTTTGATGCAAACGGCTTCACGAGGTTCACTGCCACAACCAGGGTTCTTACGTCCCCAGAAGTAAAAGTCGCCAGGAAATTGTCGAAATCATCCAGAAAGCCACTTTAATCGAGGCGATGGTACTGAGTAATTTTCGATTACCTTCGCGGAAAAAATGAAGAAATTCCGAGAATTGGAAAACCGTATTGAAAGTATTATTCGTTTGCTCTGGTCCCGGAGAGCGACAGTGGTTGTCTACTGTCTACGAAAAAGCTAAAATGAGCTGGTTTGTTTAGGTAAAGCATTCAAAGAATATGCATGAATTAGAAAGCGCGTTCGCGGCATATCACGGTTTACCGCTTTCGCCGCCTGTTTACATCCCCGCGCCTATTGAACATCGTCTTATACACCTCCCACCCTTCTGCAAGATATCTCAAGCTCCCGTAAACTACGGAAGCATTACACGTTAAACCGATGGCGTGTCTTCAAAGCTTTGACACTATTCATTCGACAACACCTCCACGATATGAGAAAGAGCATGCAAATTTTGATTTTTGTGAACAAGTAGTGCTGCACGGTGGTGTGTTTCAGTGACCGATTAATTGGGACGTTTTTTAGGCTTTTCCACATAACCATGTCCCGCATAAAAGTTTTTTTCTGTTCTGCTTGTCCAGTTTGGCTAAACGGCTGGAATGCACTGAAAGGTCATATAAGATCATTTTTTCGGAAAGTGGGTGATCGGTAGGGCCCAGAAAGATATAAAATCACCGATTCCTAAAAGCATTAGAAGGTATGCATGTACCCACACTAAATTTTTTGTCGCCACAATTCCCGAAAAGTCGCCAGTTTGGCGACAAATTTCCAAACCTCGTAACTATGAGTGTCCCTGCATCACAGCACTCAAATGCACTTGTGTCGTCCGGTGTGTTCTCTCCACGCAAGATTAAAGGGTCTTTCTGGAAGTCCGCAATCCCAAAGAAGAAAATGTGTGGGCAAATGGCCCTTCTGAAGATTTATCAACCCTGAAAGAAAATTAGAACCACTTCAGTGTGGCCCTGAGCTATAGTAATTGAAGTACTGCCTCGTAACCTAAACAAGTAGGGAATTCCTTTCGTATATAATTACGCGCAAATAGATGGTCGCTCTATGACGACACCGCATGTATTTCTTTCGTTTGCCACCACCCACTTTCGATAACTTGTGAGAAGTAATAAAAAAAACAACACCAATAGGGCAATTGGGGGGAATGTGAAGTACACTGATTATGTGGAGGGTCCTGTGTCATATGACGAGAGATAAAATGAATTGATTACGTCACTGCAAGCAAGCGAAAACTTAAAGTGTCCAGGCTGCGCGACAATGTAATAAGTGTGAATGAAACCTAATCAACGTCCTCAAATAAGTACCAGCTTATCTGCACCGCAAATATTCTTGAACAGCTACCGGGGGCTCTGGTATCTCCAGTTTCTCACTTACCCGGCCGTGGCGACCGCTTTTCTGGTAGAGGCCAAAAGCGAAAACGCCCGTGTTTACGAGATTTCGAAGCACGTTAAAGATCCCCAGGTGGTCAAACTCAATCCGGAGCCCTCCACTACGGCGCGCCTCATCGCCTTAAACGGCGCGTTAAACCGTACAATAAATCAATCCAGTTCCTCACTGAAACTTCCCAATCGAACGTTTTGGGGTTACGCGGGCAGAACGCCAAGTGTTGTATGACGCAAGATAAGATCAATTAGCAATATGCCGACTTGAAATGTCGGAACAGATAAGACGTTCTGGCGCAGCGACCATGTTAAAGAGTGTATGTAATCTAATCTCCTTTCTTCCTAATGCTACCAGCTTATCTACATCCTAACAATGCCATTTGTGTAGCTGTAGCAGCGTTCTGGAATCTGCAATGCCGTCCTTGCTACTGTCAGCACTAGTTTTCTTTTGATTTTTAGAACGTAAACCTTGTATATATTTTACAGGGTATTCGAAGTTCTAGCGCGTCAATGGGTTTTGTGTGAGGAAGAAACGTACGCCAGCAACGTCACCGGCTACAGCCAGGCCGGTCACTGCAAGCACGTAAGTAGCGCGCATTTATTTGAAATTATGGCAGTGTTTTTAAATATTTGACGAATAGCCCTAACCTAATACCTCCCTCCACTATACGCAAACCGACAAATTTCTGAGGATTTATTTTTGCTTATAACTGCGTGCGTCCGCCGTTACACCAAAGACCATGTTCATTCGCTTTGTGGAAGTAATGAAAAAGCGGATGGCATTCAGTGGCGACTTGTCTGCTTGGTTTTACAATGCATTGTGCAAAATTCTTGAAACCTGAAACTTGTCCGAATGGGATTAGAGATGTAACATTGCGGTCAATTAAAAATTATGCGAGATCTAATAATGCAGTTTTAAGAATGCGTGAATATTTCTTCAACCATCTACGAAAACGTGAGGCACGCCTTCATGTTCACCTTTTTCTCCGGCTTTGTAAGCCGCAAGAACTTCCGTCCGATATCTCTTTTTACCGGTTCTCCAAAAAGCAGACACGTATTGCGGCCCCATCATTGATCGTTTTACCCGTCATTGTCCAACTACAAACAGTCGTGCTGGGCGTCAACCTGCAAAACGTCCAACTACTGAAAGGCGCACTTTACGGCCCAAACATCGGGCAAAAATTGCGTGCCTGTCTCCCCCCTCTTTCCGCTGTTCCACTCTGAAAACCTGTCGTGATGGGCCAACCACTGTGCATATCAACTTTGAAAAGACGTCTGACCACCTTCATGGTCCGACTTGTGGCCTGGCATTTCTACAAGTGTAGTTAAGGACTTCAGCTTCTGTGCTTCTTTCCAGCACCATAAACACTACATTATTGCGATTGCTTGCTTACTTCACCCTCTTCCTGGCCGTTCCTTGCCCTTTGGGAATACCGGAAAAATCGACTTGTACATGACCTTGCCTCCTTAACAGTATGAATAACGGTAGATTGTTACGGCCATTCATTCGCTGAACACCTGAAGCGCATTGCGGTACAATAACAGAAGTGGCAGAGATTGTGGTAGAGTGTGAAGCCGGACAGGTTTGTCCACAAGTGACGAAAACACGCTGCTAAGAGCAGACCAATGGACGGGAAAACATAAAAGCAAGTTACAGTGAATCGGGCTGGTTATTTATTTATGTTACGCGGTGGCCGTGAAGAAAGCGCAACAAAACGATTAGTGAAAAATGTTAACTTCATAGATACACTATCCGTTCCTGTTGCTATTCAAAATGCTCAAGCTTGCCCGTGCATATATATATATATATATATATATATATATATATATATATATATATATATATATATATATATATATATATATATATATATATAGTTATGCGTACTTCACTCACGATGAAGACTGGTCCTCCAGTGGAAATGTCAGTAAATCCCGGCCGCGGTGGCCACTTTTCTGATGGAGGCGAAAAGCAAAAACGCCCGTGTGTACGAGATTTCGGCGCACGTTAAAGATCCCCAGGTGGTCAAAATTAATCCAGAGCCCTCCACTACGGCGCGCCTCATCGCCTGCGTTGCGTCGGCGCGGTAAATCCTACAATCAATCAATCAATCGAAACGTCAGTAAACCACTGTTTTTGTTTTTAATCGGGCGTCTACCATTTTCTCAAGTGTTTCTTCTGGCTCCTCGACAAGTTTCTTTTACTGCTTATATATATATATATATATATATATATATATAGGTCAAAACTTGGGTGCAGACACTTGGAAAACACTGAACAAGGGTTTTATTGTTCCCAACAGTTTCGAAAGGAGAACCTTCCTTCTTACCTGAAGAAGGAAGGTTCTCCTTTCGAAACTGTTGGGAACAATAAAACCCTTGTTCAGTGTTTTCCAAGTGTCTGCACCCAAGTTTGGACCAATTGCTACGGTAGTCCGGAACTTCTTACCTATATATATATATATATATATATATATATATATATATATATATACACTGGAACATAGGTCGGCAGTATACAACATCAAAGTAGGCATAGGGGTGTTGTTGGGCTCTTTTTTACTACGCTTGGTGAAGTTAACATTTTATTTAAATACGTTAGAAAGAAAGGAAGAAAAGCCCGCGCCAAGAGTGGGGACCGAACCCACGCCTTTCGATTTGATCTCGAACGCCTTACCAATTCGGCTATCTGGGCGACTGAGTTGTCTTTTACTTTCGGGGGTATTTACATTTACTAGAACTTTATCTAACGCTTGAGTGTGGAAGCCAGCTCCCCTCCGACTACACGGGGAGAAGGGGACAGCTCCGCCGGTAGCGCAGTGGTCATCGCACCAGACGCGTATTCTGGAGGTGGTGGGTTCGGATCCCACCAGGCGGGCATTTTGTCTCCACTTTCTTTCTGTCTTTCCAAATTTTTTATTTGTTTCTATGACCTACCACATTCTCCCCTTTGCTTTCCGAGGCTTTCTTGACTACCAACCCTTGTTTCTGTCTTATTTCAACGAGCCCCTCATTTCGCATTCTGCTTCTCTTACTGCAGCCAGCGCGTTTACTGTACCCGATGTCTTGTGGGTGAGCTTCTGGATAACACAGACCCCCCCAAACGGGACCCATACACCTACCACAGAAGAGTCGGAGGTAACTGATACAGGAGTGTATAGGGGTGGGGGGGGGGGGGCGGAGAGGGGTATACCCGCCATAACAGCGAGATATGGGATAAAACATGTAGTAGGCCAAAGCCGGAAATGCACTGTTGAGTTTTTTCCGATTTCAGAAACTGTTGCTATTACAACTGAGCAATGTGCAAGGCGGTAACTCGGGTCTAATGGGCGTTGATAGTGTGAAGGCGGACATTCCTGCACATGACTAGTGTAGCTGTCGGCCAAGGGATGGACAAACGAACCATTAAAACGGGGGAGGCCAGCGCGGGTGTTTTCTTATTGTAATATAATTAACCACAGTGACCGCGAAGCATCTCGATTCACAAAACGTTGCCGTTGTTGAAGTGAACTCAGACAGTGCAAGGCACACACGGAGATATTGCGCCAGCAGTGTATTTAAATTCCTCGCTTTGTCCTGGAGAGTGCTCCAAGGGCAGGCTTTCTGTAACAAAGAAGATCAGCAAAAAGCTCCTTGCAAGGTGATAGCAGGGAACTGACCGGACAGCCCCAAGGATTGCCTGCAAGCATTCGCACGATGTGAAACACTGTAGTTTGCCTTCCAGGCAACGAATATGGAAGATCCGTGGCACTGACCCGTCAGCTGAAATGCCTACAAAAAAGGTGGCATCGCACATGAGAGATAGTAAAGCCTGAGATGGTGAAGCCTGGTATAGTCAGGGCTTAACGAAACATTCTGCGTCTTGTAAGTGCCATCGCAGCGCTGGTTTCAGCAGTGGAAAACAGGCCGCAGTTCTTTAGGAATCGCGCCGATTTTACGACTGCCAGTTCACCTTTGCTCGCAAGATTTGGCGGTTTCTAGCTGAGCAACAGCTCCAGATGTCGTGAGCATGCACTGGAGCATTCCGTATTTATTTTTACCACCGGGGGAAGTTTCACGTGCGCTTAAATATTATGACACGGGAGTTTTCGCTTTTGGCTTTCGTCCGACAAGCAGCCGCCGCGGACGGGATCGAATCCGCGGACTTCGGTTCAGCAACGCAATGCCTTAGCAACAAAAAAGAAAGCACGAAAAAAAAACTGACCATGGCTTGACTAGAAAACCGACCCAGCCTTTTATTCCTTGTGAAGCCGTCCCAGCAGACAAAATTTGGGCATTTTTGATCTTTTAGAAAATTTTCTGGAGCATGACTAGGTCTATGAAGTGTCAGGACTCATTGAAAGATTACAAAAGGGATTACCTATCATGCCGTTCCTCAAAATTAAAGTCCCTTATTTTACCTTTGAGACCTGGACTAGTAGCGTACTTCATCGAGGGCCGCAGTGGAATTCGAGAAGCTTCTCACTCGCATATTGAAAGGGGGCCACTTAAATGCGAAAACGCCTATCCCCTCCACGATGCAGCCTCCTGGGTAAAGGACAAATGCATTCTTGTATGACACGTCTATATAGGCAAACATTTTTCGGAATACAAAATGTGGTAGCATACCTCAAAACGTGTAAACACTGTTCAGTAAAGATAAAAAAAATAGAAATTCTTGATTAAACACATAGATAACTGATACTATCTGGTTTCTTTTAATTAAGAGCAGAAGTGGGCCTATTTGTTCTAAAACCAAAGAAAAAGGCGCTCAAACAATATTTGAACCGCGAAATGCAAGAAGCGATCGCGCTCAAGCCTTGTGCTCGTGGCTCAATCACCAGGCCGAAACCCAGCTAGAGGTTCAACAGCTAGCACGCCAGATTCCACCGCGTTAATAAAATCAAATTCACTAAACCATTATTACATATTTGGAGGACCTAGACACAGGGGAACAGGATGACAATTGTGCGGCGATGTCACGGCAGGAGGTTGCGTGGAGGAGGCGTCATATGAATATCGTCGTTCGACGACGTGTGCTGAAATCGAGCATATACGAGGTCAATGTTTTGTCTACAAGGCCAAAAGAGATGCTAGCGGCGTCAGCAGCATAATTGCCAACAATGCGTTTTTTACCTTCTCAGTGTCGAAAGAACAGGGCGGACGTGTATGTGGAGGGGGTACAGCTCTTTCGCAGAAAATTGCGCCAGGAGGAGAAAAAGGTAGAGTGACAAAACGTCCCGCCCAAGGTGAAGAATAATAGAAGAGCGCACCTGGGCAAATAAACGGCTACAAAAGGAAGTCCGGTTTTCTTTCGTTGAATGTTTCTTTCACGCTTTTTCCTGATTTATTTCTTCTGCGTGACACCAGGCGGCCACGGTTCCGAGTAGAGTGCTACTTCAAACCCGCACATGCGTTTTTAACAACGGCTCCTCTTCCTATTTGTTTTACTGTGTACCCAGAAGCCACGCGTGAGTCAAAAGAAACAACCAAAAACAATATACTTCGCTTTGTTGGGCGTAAAGAATTACCCCTCGCAGATGTAACAGTCCCAGCCCTTCTTCCCCTCTACCGTATTCACAGGAGACCACTTACCTTTTTTAATTGGTCTCGGTTTTTCTCTGGAGGCAACTGCACTCGAGGAAGTACATGACAACGGGAATAACACTTGCTGTAAAGAGCTGCCTAAAGTTCGTTTCCCCACGTACGCTTCTGTGGTCCTTTTTGGAAGCTAATGGTCAACGGTTTGAAAGCGTGCTTGCCCTGATAAACACGATTATTCTACAGAGATACAAAAGCTCTGAGTGGCTCACGTGTCCAGCTCAGTATTTTCTTCCAGAGATTTCCGACGGCAAAGTGTTTCCGTACCCCGTACAAGGACATGTTGACCCAAGGAAGCTTCCATTTGCTTCTATTGCTGTGCCTTCTTCAAACGGGTCTCTGTGTGCCGCACCGAAACGATAAGAGGGAGACAATCTTTTCTGGAGCAGTGCGTGCATGCGACGACTCTTGCAAGTAAGTTAGGCTTGGAAACAGGTGAGAAGGGTGTATTTCAGTGTGTTTAAACTAAAAGTGATCTGCTAGCAATGCTTCTATGTAGAGCGTTATGGTTCGGCTATCTAAATAGTTCAGCATAAAGCGGTTGCGTAGATCAAAGAATGCGCTTTGCATTTTGCAAACAACCTTGGGGTTTTGGTTTTGTGGTGTTTTTAAATCATCACAAAGTGTGAAAGGCGCGATCAAATTGATGATGTTCGGAAGATATACCTGCGTGTTGTTTAAATAGGCTTTTTTACAAACACAATCAGCCGAAACATAGAAAAAAATCTCTTACGTTTTTTGTACATTTGTGTTTATGCGTCAATTACATCCGATATTTGCTTTGAACTAAACATTGTTCACATCTACCGTCATGAACAAATGAAATGCGACCAGGAAAATATAAATCAGACCACCCAAATAACGCAATTTCTTTCCGTGCTTGGTTTGATTACAGTAACTTAAGTTCGAAAATGTGGCTTCCAATTATACCACTAGAGAACCATTATTGGACCTCCACCAAGAGAATTGTGCAATTGAGGGCATTTGGTTAATATTTTCGTGTTCGCAATTCATCGGTTTGTCACTGTACGTGCCTTAACATCTTTGGAAGTAGTTCGGGCGGTAACACCTATACACATTTTGCGGTCACGTTGTGTGTAAGGGTGAGAACATTCCTGCCACGTGAATTGTCAAAAATGCAGGCACTGTTGTGAAGGTGAAGATTTATAATTGATGCAAAATCTCTGCCGTGATTTACCAAGTTGTGCTTAGAATATACAATGGCGGCTTAGAACTAGGGTAGTGTGGATGCCTTATAAAACTTGTCTTTCTATGAAAATATGTTTTTATATGCTGAAATCGCTGTGGTTAGTGGGGAAATTGTAAAAGCCTGCCTTAAAAACATTTGGATTGGGGCTGGTACAATGTGGCATGGAGCTGTAACAAAAAAGAATGATGTTGGGCATCAGCCATGTGGCACTGTTATTTTCTTTGGCTTTGTACAACGTAACGTAATAAAGCCTTGAGGCACTTTCTTCAACATCACGCGAATATAAAGTGCGCTTTATATTTTTCGATATATCCTTGCTAGGAGACGGGGTTACCCATAAAGCTAAATGTGGGCCTTGAGGCGTGCCGTTTGGAGGTTCGACCTACTCGCAATTTTCTACGTCTGCTGGAATCCTGACAACCCGGTTTCCGCATCTGTCATAAAAATACCCGCCGCAACCGGGAATGCTCGGGCGTCCTTGGTACGACGGCTGTGACCGCACCGAGTATCCTTTCCATAGCTAACCACAATTTTGGTTTCCTAAGGGTTCAATTGTGCGGAGAATTTCTATTCCACTCGTGATCGAACCACGTTCACCGTACGAGTGGCCCAATGTTCTCTCATTAGCTGATGGACTAGTTACGTTTACATGAAGTTCATTACTCCAGGAACAAACCCGGGAAGCGCATGAAAACGTCTCTCTTACCTTCAAGCGAACGCCTTGTGGGCTCAATGTCACAAGCGCCACGTGCGCTTCTCCCCGCTGCGGTAGCGCCACGCACAACGCCTTGGTCATGGAACAAATCAATTCGCGGCCCGACGTCTTCCGAAGGGAAGCAGAATAATTGCTCGTTGCTTCAAAGGGGAGGCTGTAGAGAAAGGCAATAACGGAAAGGCTGGACGTTTTCTCTTACTCTCTGAAAGCATCTAGTCTCCGTCCAGTTCCTTCTGACTAGAGGAGATCGGAGAGTGGGATCGCGGGAAAGAAAAGGGCACATGTCTTCAGCCAACGGTACTAAAAAGCGGTGGCGGAATGAAACTACACTGCCGTTCGAGCCTTTTTTTGAATTCCGACGAGCAGCTTTTGTGTTTTGTCTTGCCCTGCAATTGTGTGCACGTTCAGCGGGTTTCCGCGGAGTGAAAACACCGCTCTTGGCTTGGTTTTCCTGTATCTTTAAAAAAATTGGTTTAACAGGGCTCATTCACGGCAAACTGCATGACAACGGTTCTATGTATGTATATTGGCCTACACGCAGAACCCTTCCTTAGGGATGAAAGCTGTCGACGCTAGAGGGAAGCAAAACTTGCTTGCCATCACTCGCCGGAATGATATGTCCCCTCTACGTCGTGTTTTAAAAGGCTTCGCTGGCTATCTATCATCAAAACCCAAACTATTCTTCTATCACGCACATTTGCCGAAAGTTTTCACCAATTAAAGGCATTGGAAAGGTGGCACCAATCCGCAATCGGGATGAACTCTTCATATCTGCTTGTCTTTCATTGGGAGAAAAATTGTTGTCCCTTTTGTAAATATGGTAATCTGTCTCACACTTCTTAAGGAACCCAAACCTTGTTTGCTCACATTGTATTAGACTCTAAGATTCTTATGATTTGTGAGACTGTTGAACTTCGTTTTTATGCACGACTATTTTTCAGGTTTACAACCGTCGAGACTATACCAGAAGACCTGATCTTCAAATCGGAATCCCGTACATACCTTTCGACATATGATGCGTGGACACACCTGCTAAAAATATCAACACACAACATTAAAATTGCATCTTTTTATTGGCACCTCACCGTAAATGCCTCATCGCACCCATCTTCAAAACAGGTAAAATCGGTTCGTTTATTACTAAATGCTGACGTTTACACAGTGTACGGCATATTTATCGGCAGTACATTTGACCTGAGTGGTGGCAAGCACAATAGCTATTCAAGAATTAGTACAAATTAGTCAATCACAAAAATCTGTCTCTTACGGATCGCCTTTCTAGCCAATCACGCCATTCTGTTTTCCCTTTAGTGTTAAATTCATACCTTTTGTATATTTTATTGTAAAATGCACCTTTTTTAGGAAAGCCCTCTCACCCAACAAAAGTCACAGTAATAAAAGTTTCCATTCCAAAGCTAGCGTCGACAATGCCGCACTGTTGATAAAATTTGTGGGATAAAACTAGACACACTTTGTTAATGACAGTAAGGGGTAGTTACGGCGCTTTGGTTGAATCTGCAGTAAAATTGAATTTCTATAGTCCTGTAAAACTATCGAAGGCGGCGTCCCTGTTTGCAAGGCTTTTGTACGAACGATTACGCCTGGAGGTAATCTTTTGGCCCAAGATTTATCAGGAGCTATTTTCAACTGACCTCTTTCTGACATTAGCAAATGAATAACGTATCGTCCCGTTCCCTGCGGCGTATTCATCAAGTACATTTTTTTTGCGTTCTGTATTGAAATTCTGAAAGAAGAGTGCCATGACCTTCCAAGCCCATGAATTTATCTTGCATTGTGGCAACACACACCTGGATAACCAAATTTAGATTATCCAGAAGTGTAAAGGAGTGCTGACGTTGAATTGCGCCAGAGTGGTCGCGTATGGTGTGTGTGTGTGTGTGTTCGCACACCCCTTCATCGCTAGTATGAAGCACCTGATATAATTGTACAGTTTTGAAGGAGAAGACCCACGGGGATATAGTTTGCGTGTATAAATTGGTCGCTGTTAGCACAGGACCGGGATAATTGAAGACCTATGGCAGAGGCTTTTGCCCTGCAGTGGACGTAGACCACCTGATGATGATGATGAAATAAGAAATGATTTGTTGTCTACACTGGTATCTAATTATCTGCCAGTCTCCCTCAGTATGAGCGTGATGTTCTTTTTCTCCCTAACTCTGATGCCAGATTTGTCAGGAGGGAGGGGAGGGCTATTGCCATTTATGAACATTCTAGTTTTTCTGATCTTTGCAGAGTGCGACCACGTCAGTTAGGCGGTGGCCACTTTCCCGTTAGTTATAGGATGGGGTATCACAGATATTGTTGTGACAATGGAGTGTTAAATGAACGTCTCCTCCCGGCGCCATCCTTAATAACGAGAAGTTTTTGATTAGCTCCCGGAACGCACCATATTGAACGATAAAATTCTCCTCACCAGGAATATCTATTTTGTCATAAGTGACGTCATGACGATCAACGGGAGATGACATCTAGCGGGAATAAATGGATAGACAGGAGGCAGAAAGAAATGCAGATTGACCGAGGTGGGGAAGACAAAATTTGAAGGGGAGGCCAATGCAAGTGCGATAGGGTCATTAGGGTACGCGCCCCCTGCGCGCCTTTCAGGGCATAAAACGCATAGCGGGGTGACATTCTTCCCTCTCCCCGCTGACACTGCCTCCTCACATGTCCACTCACTGGAGAGCCTCCGTCATTACCACGCTGAAAGAATTTACAGTTAATATTACTTGCTGGAGCTTCTAACCAAAATTGCGTGGTCTGTCCGGTCACGTAGACAAAGAATCGCAAGTGCTCGCTCCAGAGCTACAGTGAAATGCTCTGGCTCTTTCAGTGTAATATAGGTATCTCAAAAAAACCATACTGAAATGGGGCACAAGAAAGAAAGTGACATTAGCCGAGTTTTTCTTACTTGTACTAATTGTTAGCTCCAGTGGAGTTCTAAACCTTACAAAATTTCAGCCTCCTGCCAATTACAAGGCGGGTTCTCAGAAAGTATGGCTACAGAAAATGGCTTTAACTCTTGTTTTATCAAAACTATACCAAAAAGTATCTGCAAAATATTTTAGAATTACTTCTATGAACGTTTGTGTATGTGTCCCTCTCGATCAACATTGTAATGCGTCAGCCCAAAAGTTATCTATAAATACTTCGGTGGTCTTACAACTTGGCAGTAGTAAAACTGCTCCTTTGTTTTTTTTTTTGTTTTTTTTTTTTGCTGAAGTTGTATTGGGAGAGGACACTACCGTCGTTCGAAAAGAACTACCCTGCCAGACCATTGGCGTTTTTATAAAAGGCCGGAGTCAAAGCCGGAAGTCGGGCATGTTGCGTGAAGAATAGTTTAGAGCAGCTCCCGGCATAAAATGTCAGGCACGTGTCCTTTAACAGACCACAGTGTAGTGGTGCTGATTAATGTACTGTGCGGCGTAACGCACCGAGGCTGCACCTGTACTATGCGGCGCACCGCCGTGAAGGGCTCTGCGTTAATTTTGATCAACTGGGTATCTTTAATGTGCGCCGAAGACTTGTCCCACGGGCGTTCTGGCTTTTCGCCTGCATCACAAACCCATCCAGCTTGACCGAGATCGAACCAGCGTCATTCGCTGCAGCAGCACAAAGATAAAATAGCCACTTACCTACCGCGGTGGGTTAGTGTAGTAGCGTTTGTAAACTTGCCTATGGTACTTTCAATACCATCAGAAATCAACATACAGTCAAACTATTCAAAACTACCGATAGCAGCACCAATACGTAAAACCGTGTCGTACCCATTTATCCACGAATGTGAATTACATAAAATAAATTCTTAAATGCCTTCTAAAACTTAGTAATCCCAGGCTACTAATGCTGGTATATCTTCTGGGATTTCGGAGATTCGTAGATGATATATGATCATGAATAATAACTAAGTTAATCTGAACCTGTCGGTTTTATAGGCGGCGAGTAATTTCAGGGGCTTCTAATGAAGTCTCGTCGCATAGCAAGGAGGAATCATGACTTATTCGCACAATTATAATGAAATACTGTGATAATAATTTATAGCTAAACAAAAGATAGCAGTCTATTGGTAGTTGATGCTTATAGTGCACTGCTTAAAATTCACCCCTAACGAATTTGCAAAAAGTTTCTTTGCTTGATTAGAGAAAATTTATCTGACTGCTTTTAAATTGCTTCGAAGTAGTCAGAGTCTTTCTTACAATGATACAATGTAATACCAAAAATATAACGTTTTTCGCCGCTTGCACATCAGCAATGCATCAAAGAAACAGGCGTGTTGTCCCCAATGTGGCACCTACTTCAACGGTAAAGGTTCATTCAATTCCTGTAGACTACAGTACATTATCAGAAGCATCAGAAATCACAACCTTTCACTTCCCAGTGAACTACCATGCTAAAATAATGAATAGAATTCCCAATTTCTTGTTCATAATCATAAAGGCCACAAAAAGGGGTTTCATATCTATTCCTTATGTGGGCCAGCCGGTTATATCGCAACACGCTAGCATTTTATATGTACCTTTAGCATAAGATCCACTTATTGTTTGAAAGACCAAGGACATCGCAGAGAGGAAAGAGAGGGGATCCGATGGTGCGATAATTCTGACAACTAGCTGCACATTTACACAATGATGCAGGCCGCATGTCAAGACGGCCGGAATTTGAGAGTGCCTGAGAATGCAGCTATTGTTGAGAGCTATTGTAGGATTACCGATAATTTTATCGATAACAAACAGCCGTAGAGCTGTCGATAATAGCACGGATTGTCAGGTAAAGACTGTGTTTTGTTAGTACTGAAAGGTACAATAGCAAGAAGGTACTTTGAATGAGACATTCAGAGGCGGTTCTGCAACAATAATTTTTGCCTAAATTCTCTCTGTGGCACAAATACAAAAAGAAAAATAACTTTCCTTAAATACGTTTTCACCTGCACTGGGAGATCTGTGCAATACGTTGAGAGATGCTGTACAAAATTTTCACTACTTCTCTTTTTCATGTTTTTTCATGCTTTTATTAGGGCCAAAGTATATACGATGGACTGCTGGAAGCTGCGCGAAAGAGGTCGATAGACATCCAAATAGCCCAAAATGCGCCGAGCAAAAAGTTTCCCAATTTGGACTCGGCAAAGCTGGCTGAAGAAAGTAAGTTTTCGACATCCTTACCAAAACTTTTGTCTTCGTTCGAAGGCGTCGACAAAGCTAATGCTTTCAGATTTCATCGCCTGTCTGTTCTTCAACGAAACTTATCATGGACCAAACCTAAATTTAGTATTCCTTAAAAAGCGAAGAAGGAGCCCAAGGTTTTGCCACCAGACTTGGGTAGTGTTAGTTTAAGTGTCATCAAAAAATATTCTCGCTGCTGTCCTGCGCTTCTAAGCTTTCTCAATTTAAGTATTATTTAATCTTTAGGTCTACGATTAAACAGTATAGGACACCCTAATATCTTGTATTTCGACCTCGTTGTCTTCCATATACTAAGGCGAAGCATCGCACGAAGGTGGTTACGTGACAAGGTACAAAAATAATTAAGACAGCGTTGCTGTAATGTGCTGTAATGTAAAAACCAAGGAAGAATTATACAGGGTGATCAAAATTAGGTCGACCGATCTTTTTTAAACTAGCGCTCAGATTTACGTGAAGACCACCTCTTCAGTGAAGTTATCCGCCTAGGGGGACGCATATTTAGGTGGTAATTATTGATGACGGTGGCTTAATCAACTGAAATTCAATAATTACCTGTTTAGTGGCTGCAGTAAGCAGGCATATTTGTTTTGAAAAGTTGGACGCAATCGTGTTTCTACGAAGTTTCATTTGGCAGAATTCTCTGAGCCCATCCGCACTCCGAGATATTGAAACATCGAAGTTCAATTGCCGTTCGCATGATTACGCATGCTAGAAAGCTAAGACCGGGGCAGAGCTCCTACCTTTTGTAACGTGCCTGCTGTAAACGGTGTTTAGCTTGACAACGGGGTGGAGACATAGGCAAAAGTGATAGCTGGCACGTTTTCAGTCCCGGCTGGCGTCATCGCAGTCTGCAGTACTCGGAACCGCTATCGAAACACAGAACAAAAGGGAGGAGCTTGGCGCCGGTGTCCGCTGTTTAGAATTCGTAATCATGCGAATGGCAATTAAACTTCGCAGTTCGATATCTCGAAGTACGGATGCGCTAGAAGAATTGGGGAAAATAAAGCTGCGTAGAAACGCAATTGCGCCTACCTTTTTAGTATGAACATGACCCCAAAGTGCAGACTCCAGAAACCTAATTATTTAATTTTAGTAATTAAGCCACCGGCATCAATAATTACCACTGATTATATGTACCCCTTGGCGCATCACCTCACTGCAGAGGTGGTATTCACGTAAATCTAAGTGCCTAATAAAAAAAACTGTCGACTTAAGTTTGATCTTCCTGTATACACTGAGTACGTAAAGGCTAGAGGGGTTGGACAATTAAGCTTGGCCTCGGTCATTTCAAACCCCAGTGCCAACTGCTCTTCTGCCCTCCGGAGAACACATTGGTTGATAGGCTCAATATGAAGAGCATATTTTCAATACGGGGCGACAGCCTCAATATAAACTTGACATTCTAAGAAGCACCGAATATATACTCCAACATATTGTTCAATTCGGTAAGTTTTGTTACGAGTGACCAAAGCTTGCGCAAATTCAAACTTTTACTTGAGTCCGCAAAATTCCAAATAAATGCGCTAATTGAGCAAGCAAAGTATATTGCTGCCACATGACAACATCTAACAGTGCGAAGATCCTATATCTCATGTTGTAAGGTGTGTATGCCGGTGGAAATCCTTGACTACGAGCTTGAAAAATATCTTACCATAGTGAGCCGGAATGGCACTCTGCTACTGCAAACATCTTCCTAATGTGACGAATATTGCAGTCTAATCTCGTTAATACAAAGGCCACGAAGACCGTAAAAAACTTCGGATTACCCGAACTTCCAATTCAACAAAAAGAACAATGACAGCCTTGTTATTCTTCCGTAACACGTCTCCCTTCTTGTTTCCGTTCAGAATCTGGGCTTTCGTCCACAAGTCGAGCGTACGATGCGGCTTGCCCCGATAGTTGAGACTTATCCCTAAAATCGCAGCGTGAAGCGTCCACTACACGGACTGCTCAACCACTACACGGACTGCTCAACCAACGCAGAACGCAACGTCAAAAAAGGTGGAGAACGTCAAAAGAGAGAGATGAATACACAGGCGCGAGGTTTAACTGGTCTGCCGGTTTTTCAACTGCTCGCTACAAAAGTGCGATAATATCGACGTCAAAAGCGCTGTTTTTTGCGCTTGAAAGATTTGAATTTTAATAAGGAAGTATGGGAACAAGGATGCTTCTTATTCTAAATTACTTCCAAATAACCAGTTTAATAGGTTTTATTTTCAATACATCGAGCGAATTCTTTCTATTTCGATTGCATAGAAACTTGCTGGGACCAGCACATAACTTCCGATGAACCGAAAATTCCAATTAGGAGACTTCAAATTATCGACAGCGGACTATATTTCCAAAGACATACCCCTGGGCAAAAAACTTTGGTCGCGTATGTTCCTATACTTTCAAACATGTGACCTGGATAAAGCACTAACCAAATGTATGCAATATTTTGAGAACTAGCAAGGAGAAAGAAATGAAGCTTACTTTATGTGACTTTGGAATGCCTCGCAGAATCTGTGAAACTGCGCAACCTTAACATGAAACGTTTCGGCAAGAATGGCGTGCTGCACACAAAGTTCTGGATCGTGGACAGTAAGCACGCCTACATTGGGAGCGCGAACATGGACTGGAGGTCGCTGACGCAGGTAACCGGTACCATTTGTTGTTTTTTACTATAATTGCTGCTCCGCCGGGTTCACACTCTTGCCCTAGATAAGATCAATAGGCAAAAAAATCAAAATGATCTCAATCCCCATTAGATAGGCAATGAAATATTACCGGAAATACATACGCCCTAACCTATGCGACCCAATCAATTCTTATTAGAAAATGGGCAAATATGTTACCGGGATATGTGGGCACCAGGCCCTTTGAAAGCATGCTTGCGGAAGGGGTTTTAGGATTTAGGGATTCAAGTCTGGCGGCAGGGATTTTTAAATTTTCCGTGTAACAATAATCTTTATTATCATTCGTTTCATGTAGCTTTTTCTCTGTGTAGCGATTAAAAAGTGGAATAATTTTGAACCCCTTTTGCACATTAAACCAGGAAGCGTTTACTGTTGATTCATTTGCCCGCTTTTATTGTTACTGATTGTTTCTTCGAAATTCACCTCCTTTCCTGCTGAAATAAGAATGAGTCACGAGAAAGGACACATGCATATAATATAATTAACCATAGAAAAGCAAAGCTCTAGAGATTTTGCCCTCGATTCGTCTACGTTCTGTTAGGATGGGGGTTGGTTGCTATTTGTGAATGCTACACAGGGCTGACTTTGTACACAAGACTTTATGTTGTCTTTTGATTGTCTCCTTTGTTTTTCCTTCACCGTATAAAAACAGTCTGCGCAGTCTAACATGAATTCTCGAAGAGAGCAGACTATTAGTTCATGTCTTCTACCTAATTGAAGTTGGTATACTCCGAGCTGAACGCTGAAATGAATACCACGGGTTGTAGGAATTTAATATATTTGAGACCTTTTTCACAAATACTTCAATATATTTGGTAATATTCTTCTGAAATGAATGTTACTAGTTAAATACAGCGTTTTAATTTATGATGTTTCAGCCAGCCAAGCTTTTCTTACAGCTGTGCTGCCACGGGTATGTGGTAAATTCAGAATAAAATTTGAAAAGTTTGTCAATTAAACGTACTATGGATGCATTGAATGCGAAATAGTGTTTGTGTTCGTTTATTTGAAGTAACCGAGAGAATGTGCGACTTCAGTACCCTACTTTATTTAATGAAGAGTGAACGAACGCCGAGCGGCAATCAAAATTGTAAACCTAAGCATGCGTATATTTTATGTATTTTTCCCAACAGCTTCTGCAACGATGAAGTTAATTTGGGTCTAAATACGCTTGTTTTCTTCATTGCCGTTCATTTTGTAGGTGAAGGAAGTTGGCTTGCTCATAGAAAATTGCAGCTGCATCGCCAAGGACCTTGAAAAAATTTTTGAGGTGTACTGGACAATGTCTGATGATAGCGCCAGTAGCATACCGACGACGTGGCCCGGACATTTGAGCACATCAATCAACCTGACGAATCCTGCTGCCATCAGTCTCGATGGGACCGAAGCACTCACATATATAGCGGTATGCTTTCTGATGTGTCACACACCCATCTTTATTTAGCTAAACCCAGAACGTGTGGAGGGTGCCACAGATATGCGCATAATTTATGCTCGAGAACGTGCAAAACGCGCCACCACAGTTTTGATCTCATAGTCGCAGAACTATTAAAATTTAAACCGCTGTAAAGACACACTGCAGTCAAGTTGCGTAAATATTCATATTGGAAGCATTAGGGGATGCACCTGAAATAATCTTCGATTTTACTATTCAGTAATGTCTACAGCTTTAGTTCATTATCGAACCTCGGAATGGAAAACACGAAGAGTCATTCGCGGAAGCCAATGGCCAAAAGCGATGGTGTTACATTTATTTGACATGAGCATCGATAGTAAGTCAGTATAAAATATTTCTTTAACAGTTACACATTTATTACGAACTTTTTGTTCGATCATTCATTTTATGTATGTTAAGTCTTCTAAATACACATCCGCACCGCACTGCGAAGTTGATAGTACGTCGTCAAAACCAACCCCACCAATGTTTTTGAAAGAGCGCAAGCATGTGAAAGAAACAAAAGACACTAGAGTCTGTTAAACGTATTGTCTTCTCTTTCTCTTATCCCCGTCAGTCTGTTGTATCACCGTAATGACAGGTAAGGAACTAGCCCAAATTGAGGGTACAGTAAATGTCACCAAGTTTTGGAATAATAATTCACAAATGAAACAGCTTTTCTGAAAGCAAATCATACCGTTTAAAGTCATGGTTAATATGTCAAATAGCAAAACACTGTCTAGACGTTCACAGAGTAAAAAAAACGTGTGATGTGTTGTTTTAAGCCGTATGCAATGCTTTCAATGCGTGATCGTCACTCAAACTTTACTCACTACATCTGGCGAAAAAATAAAGTCCTCAGATCCCGGTCGCAAACAAGCGTGACAGGGTCCGTCATCAAAACTCCCATGGGTTGCGTGTAGCCTGAAACGCTTCGCCAAACTCCTCAAGCGATTTGCTGATGTAGCAACATTCCCACTTGGTAGATTGGCTAGTGACAGTGACAGCAATTATTTGAAGCTCACGGCTAATTGAACAAAGTTAACGGTATGTTATGATGCCAAACGTCGTCAACCGCAATGTGCAGGCCGACTTACAATGAGGTCAGCGTTGCTCGCTCCATCATTGTTGTCAATGTTATGGTCCCCTATACCTACGTCTGAATATAATCTTAACCACATATCCGCTCAGGTGGATTAAGCAGTGGCGATCAGAGTAGCTATCAGAAGGTCCACAGCAGCCTCCAATTTTTACTTGGCCGTCATGCCAAAAACCCACTGACCATTAACCTACACCCACTGAACGGATTCGGCAAATAGATATGACAGACGGAGGACTCAAAAACATACAATTTTTGGTGGGATTTATTTTACGCCCAACAATTTTCAAACGCTAGCTCCGCATGGGCCAATGACAATAACGACCGCAGCAAAAGGCGATTCACTCAATCTCCTTGGTGGGGACGTCTATATGCCTCGGCAAACATATAATTTTCCAACTGAGATCAATAAAGCTCATGAATCCCGTCATAATAAGAAAAAGCATACGTGCGCCCGTAGCCTTGTATAAAGAGCTTTCTTTTTCGTCAGTTTAATAAACATTCGATCGCATGAAACCAGATGTATTCTGTGTTCCATAGTTTTATTATACAATACTGGCATTGGGCGCCCGTTCTACACCCGCAGAATGTTGTTGAAACTAGCAATCCGCACTTTTGCACCTAATTTTTTGCTATTTTTTCTGCCGTTTGAAATCTTGAATAATTTCCTTAAATACCTGTACTTCAACTTAAATGCGTTTGCGTATCTGTTACTCACATCCCCGTTTGTTTGCACAGGATTCAGATATCTTAATGACATTGACACACAAAAACTTTTGGCGTTCTTTTGGAAGCTTTCATTAGCCCCTTTTGATCTCCACGGCGTTCTTGTCGCCTTTGTGCCGAAGCTATCGCGGAAGATATGTTACTTGTCCGATGAAGTTGATTTACTCTAAATGTATTGAGCAATACTTATTACAATGTCAAAATGTAAAACGGTCCTCAATCCTATTTTGAAAAAAGAAGTCTCTTAGTGTACCAGTGCAAATAGTTTGTTGGCACAGCACACATGAGAGAAAACGCCACCTGCACTTTTTTATCATGGTTCATGCATGCCTCCGAGTGAAGCACAGTAACCGGTTGCGTAAAACCCACCTCTTCCATCGGTCTAATTGAAATGAAGGAGTTGCCAAATATGCTCAGATTTGCAGGAAAGTAACAGAAGGAGTCGCACCGTGGCAATGCTACCAGCGAATCTGTAGTCTAACAAGTTTCTGATGCCTTGCAAGATTCAGGCGGCCTACTGCAAAGTGAGAACATGACGACTATATTCCGGGGGAGGAAGTAATATAATAAGGAACACCATAACGAGTTGTTATGTTTGCCTCCTTCCTGGTTAACCGAGAGGTTCATTGGTTGCGTGAAATGGAGACTAAGGTTTCTGCATACGATCAGACCTGAACTGTGTTCTCCCTTTCGTCAGCGTTCCGGTGACCATTAAAGCATCCTGACGGGCTAGTTGGTCTGACATAATCAAAATAAACTTCGCGCTACCAGGACGGGACAAAAGAAGAGGACACACCACACAGCGCAGACTAACAAACTGTGCAGATTCCACGCACATATGCACTACTATCGCGTAGACATATGGAACCGAGAAACGTTTAAAAATATTTCAAAAAAGTAAAAAATAATAAAAACCACAGCTTCACCATGACACATGCCGTATCAACCAGATTATACACCATCAAGAAGCGCGATTTTCTTGCCCACCAGCGATATTGAAGAAGCACTAATGCAACTACCCCCCGCGCGCACAATTTCCCGCCCCTACATTGTCTCCGGCGTAAGCGTGCCACGGCTCCTAGCGAGCACCTTTGTTTTTACAAAAAATGAAACACACCTGCAGTCACGGCAATGAGTGCCAAGATGCCCGCTTATCGCGTTGCTAACATTATTTTTGTGCTCACTGAGCCTATCATTATTACATGTGCGAGTTTGGTCGATATATACCTTTTTGAAGCGCAATGGAATCAGGTACACCACTCCCTCCATGCAGGCAACGAACTTACTTTGGTGCTTCGTGCGGCACCCATTCCCTTCTTTTCGAGCGGCGTTGACCTGTCGACAAAGCTTTGCAAGCTTGTCGGGCACAGAAAAAACCAAATTCGTCCCTGCACGTCGAGCGATACGCTTGAGGTTGTGCCTCAGTTGGTTTTTAGAACTGGACCTTCATTTAACCAGCAACCACGTCTGCTGGTCTTACGCTCCTAGGGGGAACAAACCACTACTTCCTTTTGGGTCTTCTAACTTCAAGCTTGTCAAGAGAGACATTGCTACCGTGTGCGTCAGGAATACATCATCAAAATCATGCCCGCACATGATGATGGCTAGCCTGGCTCAGCAAGCGGAGCGACTATTGAGTTGCGGCTACCCCACACACCTGGTTGTGTCAGTAGCCGAAAAGGTACTCACAGAGGCTAAGCTGGCAGAGCAAGACACGAGGCCAGCAGGTGACGAGAATCCCGAGTACGAAGGAAAGATTGCGGTGATTCCGTACATCCACCAGCTGAGCCACAACCACAAGCGTATCGCTCGAAGTGCAGGGACGAATGTAGTTTTTTCTGCGCCCGACAAGCTTGCAAAGCTTTGTCGACAGGCCGCTCGAAAAGAAGAAAATGGGTGCCGCACGAAGAACCAAAGTAAGTTCGCTGCCTGCATGGACGGAGTAGTGTACCTGACTCCGTTGCGCTGCAAAAAGGTATATATCAGCCAAACTGGCAGATGTAATAATGATAGGCTCCGTGAGCACAAAAATAATGTTAGCAACGCGATGAGCGGGCATCTTGGCACTCATTGCCGTGAATGCAGGTGTGTTTCATTTTTTGAAAAAACATAGGTGCTCGCTAGGATCCGTGACGCGCTCACGCGGGAGATAATGGAGGCGCGGAAAATTGTGCGCGCAGGGGATAGTTGCATTAGTGTTGCTTCAATATCGCTGTTGGGCAAGAAAATCGCGTTTCTTAATGGTGTATAATCTGGTTGAGACGGCATGTGTCATGGTGAAGGTGTGGTTTTTTTTTATTATGTCTACGCTGTATTAGTACATATGTGCGTGGAATTTGCACAGTTTGTTAGTCTGCGCTTTGTGGTGTGTCCTCTTCTTTCGTCCCGTCCTTGTAGCGCGAAGTTTATTTCCGGTCACCAATGGAGCTATGAAGACATTATGCCCGCTTTTGCAGGTTTGAGGCAGTTCCCTTTAAAACAAAAGAATTATTCTATACTACCTAATAATTGCCGTTAATTTGTAGTTTTCTGTAATGTTTTGCCAACAGGCCAACAGGCTACTTTGGTAAGTAAATTAGGGGCAAATATACCAGGTATGTATCACAGTGAAAAGTGCTCGTGCTCGTGCTCGAGCTTTAACTGTGCGATACGGGAATGACCCCACCACCCTGCACCCCGATGCTACCCCTACAGTGTGCGCACCGGTCACGCATCGTGGGTTGCTCCGCATACTGGCCGATGCATCAACGCCACAATACTCCCTCAATCTCAATCGATGTCGCTGAGGATATAACTATTGCCCTGGCCTCCACTTCCAGCCCTAAACCAGTCACTATTCTCACCGACTCGCAGACAGCCTAGCGAAACGGTCAGATTGGCAGCTTTTCTCTATCGGGCTTACTCATCCTTAAAAACTGCTCGCCGACCCTTGAAATCTGCATCGTCTGAGCTCTTGGACAAGCCGCCATCCGAGCAATGAAGCGGCTCACCCCGTGGCTCGCGATTTCAAACACGGAGCCCTTGCCGAGCGTAGCAAATTTTTACTGCCCAAAATTTGCCTCACCCACTGAGTGGTTACCGAAAATTCTCGCCCCTTAAAGGCAAACTATCGAGGCCTCCTACCACCCCACTGGCGCCTCTCCGGAGACGAGGCTACAACTTGGCAGCGGCTCTAAAGCAAATACGTTCCCCATCCCAGAGTGCCCACCTCATCTCCCCGACCCAACAACCTTCCCTCTGTGCTCACTGTCCAGAGTCTGGTACCCTGCACAATATAGGCATGCCAATGCACTCCTGACTTTCCTCCACTTCGTAAACCCACCATCGGGCACTGGAGGGCTTACCTGGCCAGTCCAGAATCGGATACCCAGCTCAACCTGGTGACCCGAGCAAGGGCAGCCAGCCTAAGCCAATGAATCTCGGTCTGCGGATGCCTTGCACGGGGGAGGCCCATACATCAGCCTCTGATCGACAAATGAAAAAGTATCTCTCTCTCTCTCTCTCTCTCTCTCTCTCTCTCTCTCTCTCTCTCTCTCTCTCTCTCTCTCTCTCTCTCTCTCTCTCTCTCTCTCTCTTCAAAATGTAGCTTTTGTGGTCTTTTTCTCCTTGCAGGGAGGCTGCTGAATTTCTTTGCTCCTCACTATATTCTCTAATAAGTGCGTATACTATAAATCATGTTTCTTTGCAGAGCTCTCCGCCGTACTTCTCACCGGTAGGTCGAACGAATGACCTTGAAGCCATTCTCAACATCATCAACAATGCCAAAAAGTTTGTGCATGTTGCGGTCATGAACTTCGTTCCGCAAAATTTTTACTCAAAACCAAAAAGGTAACTTTTTTCTCAAAGCAGTGCCATTTACTGACGCCACGTGCTGTGTTTAAAATGCAAAACCAGAAGAGCTGCTCTCAATAAGAACTGGCAGCCACAAATGAAAGTTAGAAACAGCCAAAGCGCTATGTTTTCCTTAGTTCAAAGGGTGGCTTCTCACGTTGACAAATGAACATGTCACCGGCGAGTTCTCTTTCTTCTTCGTATCGTACTGTTTTTTTGTTTATATGATGCGATCCATCTCTTTTTTTTTGTGAGAAGCCTATATATTTCACATCAAAATTGAAGTGGTTGCAATGCAACAAAACATTCTTGAGCTTATATTGCATTGTAGTTAAATGCTTCAATTTGTACTGAGGCCGCACTTTTCTATTTAAAATAGGACTAGGTAAAAGTTAGGCATATGATTTTAGTGGTTGAAATTGTGTTTGTGTTTACTTAAAATGTATTTTTTGCGGCAAACGTGATGCCCCATTTTCTAACAACAAATATGCAATCAATGTGGGCTGTGTCGGCATTTGGTTCCTTTTTCTGGCGTTTAGTCTTGTTTCCGCAGCTACCTGTTGCCAGGTTGTAGCACTTTACTTCCAGAAAGGTCTCTTGGAAGCCCACATTAGTTATTTTGTTCCATCTTCACTTACAAATTGAGAACTAGGAATTTATTTCAGAATATTTTCCTGTATTTTTATCAAAAATGCATCGTCGTCATTGCGATAAAAACAATCATTTTAAACACCCCGCGCAATCGTGTAAAAGCACATAATCCTGCTAGAACTGGGCTCCTTTAAACAAGAGGGCACAATTTTCCGGCGATCGATACGGCGAGCGGTACTGTCAACTCACACCTGGTGCACATGGGTACTGTTGGTTGATTTATGATTACGAGGCCAACAGATAATGGCTAGAACTGCATTTGGCAAGCAACGCTTAAGATGCCTCAAGAACAAACTTCTAGTTGCCACCAGCCACATTTTTAACATAAATTTGCCCGCTTAATTCAGCGAATCAGCGTTTATAAATAAGAACTACAATGGTATACAACGCTGAGGTTTTCTGTTTTTTGCAGATTTTGGGCAGTGCTCGACAATGCCCTTCGCCGAGCAGCAATTGACCGCAGGGTTAGGGTACGGCTTCTTCTGTCAAAATGGAACTACACAAAGCCAGTCACGTGGAACTTTGCGAAGTCTCTGGCAGCTCTGAATAGTACTTACATATCAATAGAAGTGGTAAGTGCCGCGTCACACTTAAATTTACAACACTCATCTTCAGTCTCTGTCTTCTTCTAGGCTTACAAGTATCACTCGTGATGTTTGGCTACAGTAAACACCACTGCAAAACGAAAAGCGTTCATATATAGCAGTAGGTTTACTAAAGAAAGAATGCTACGCAATAAAAGGGCTGGAAGCATCATGTCTAGTGCGTCAGCAGTCTTTGAAATTCCGCCTGGAAACCTGTCAGTCTTCTCATAACGCGTGTTTGAATGGGTAAATGTGGTATCTATTAAGATTATTTAGAGACATTTAATTACCAATGGCGAATGCGCAGTACACGGCGCGGTGTAAAATTTGTAGGCTCTATTGTGCAGAGCCTGCAGGACACACAGGACGCGGGGCGTAGGCGTATCTTCGGAAATGGATAGCTTGACGAAATTCTTTTGCATTATCTGAAAATTCCTAATCGACATTTCCGTCAAAATTTGTCGCCATTTCGCTTGAGCGGTGTGACAACACCGCTACAAGCAAAATAAAAACTCGCTAGTACTTGAAGCGCCTTTCGAAACAATTTACCTGTGCATGCCCCGGAAGTTGGGCATAATGAAAAGCTGCCTACACAAGCGTTATCTTTGTTAAAGGTTAAATTGATAACCCTTGCTACCGTATAATGGGATCGCAATTCACTGCGAAAAATCTGAAGGCATCATGAGGCGGCCGCGAAAGGTGTTCGCTGTTACCTCTTCTCTTTGGATGACGTTATAAGCTAAACCTAGAAACTAGCGCTACAGAGAAAAATTACAGGTGTAAAGGTCGAAAAGCTCCACTCAAAGAAATATAAATTAGTGTTAACTTACATTTACGGTCCTTAAGAAAATCATTGCATAGAGCACATATTCCGTTCACCTGTGTCAAAGTTGGGTCAAAACAATAACGATGATACTTGCTTTTGAAGTCATACATTTAATCCGGTCAATGGTAATCTCCAAACTTGCACTTCGGCGGTTCTAGCCCATGCAAAACATAAAAAGAATGTCCATCAAATATGTTTGTTCGCAATAATCATTCCTTGTCAGTCAGCTATGCAGTCGCATCGCGGTGAGGGCAGTGTATTTGCCATATTCGGTTTCCGGTAATATGTTTAACCTCACGAATTTTTTTAAAATTGTGACCTCTGTAAACTTCCACATGCACGCTGACTTCCCTACGGACTGTCAAGCTAAAAAAAGCCTCCTTCGGTTCTTACTGCATTACAAAAAGGACGTTCAGGTGACCCAAAAGAAGACGTCACACGCGGGATACCACTCTGCCAAATTATTGTTTTTAAATATCTCAATATTTACTATTTGTCTTAAGACCGAGTACGAACCACGCTTTCATATTTCGTTGCTATCATTCCTTTATAGTGTGGCATTATATTTATCTGGTTGCATGCCCTTGGCACTATCGTGGGATTAGCGAAGAAATTGTTTGAATGTCTTTAAAACATAAACCCGGTGCCACTGACAATCCAAATTTTTGGTCTTAAAGAACAACAAATAGGGAGTCTGACTTCTGCGGCAGGGTTACTATACTGCTCTCCATGAAAATTTGGGATTTTAGAATGCAGTATCGCTCAAAGAGTCATGAGAAGTATATCTGCATCTCTCTTGCAGAAAGCGTTCAAGGTTCCTTCTTTTACGGATGAGCAGCGGCAGCTTCCTCATGCCAGAGTGAACCACGCCAAGATGATGGTTACCGAGCAGACGGCTTACATAGGTGGGTGATATTTCCGTTTTTTCGGTTTCAGACCGCAAAGAAAATGGAGCAACTGCGTTCTTTAAGCTTCTTTTGATTATATGACCATATTTGCCCAGAAGACATGGAAAAGTGTACTTGTGTGCGGAGTTCTTTTCCCACGAAAAAAGGGGCTTCATTACGCCTGCATTCAACAGTTGAACATATTCGGAGACATCTTCAGGAATGGCGTAGGAGTGTGTATCCGAAAAAAGTGCGGCCTTTGTGATTGGGTCTTGCGAAAGAGAAAGATGGCGAACTAAATGTTTGGAGGTTTGATGTCCGCGTATTGCCGGAACAGTCGCCCACCGAGTAGTCACCTGCTAGAAATGAGCTGGAGCGGAAACCACATGGCATAGTTTTTCAACGCCTGACAATCTGCAAGGCTGCTTACCTAATGCGAAGAAAAATATCTGCCTTCGTGAATTCTTGAAACAGCGGGAGTTTTTCTCATACGTGTGCATTATGGGATAGACACACCGCGTAGAACGTATGATACATGGTGCACCTGCCGCAAATGGCAAGCTGTTTTTAGTTGACAGGCGGAAACAGTTTGCGAAAATTCCCGTCAAAAAGTGCCGTCAACTTCTCCATTTAATCACCAGCTTTAACAAAATACGCGGCAAATCACCAAGATTTGTATGTTCTTGTGTAATTCAAGAACTGCAGGACTCGGCACGAAGTGTCCTTTCTAGTAATCCAGTGAATGTGAGAAAATAGGATGTCCTCCAAAAATACACGTCGGGCGGTTCTCTCTCGGAGTTTAAACAAAACTGACCGCTCCATCACATGCTCTCGCCAGTGCGTGACAAAATATTCTACACCTACTAACGTAGATTGCTAGGCTAGGTGGTTAGCAATTTTTGAAGTTAAAACCAGTGTTGAGAGACGCTGCACGAAGGAAGAAGAAAAACACGTCGAGGATGGTTTCTAGCATTACAAATGTTTTGTAAAACAAACTCTCGTGTCTGATTATATTTTTTCGCGGTGGCACAAGCACAGGTGTAGCCTCACAGACTGGCATACAGAAAGACAATGCGACGATCAAACCATCCTCACAGTTGATGCAGTCGGTGTAATCTTCTGTTACCTGTGATTTGGATGGACGTCTTTACCAGTGGTTTTTACTCAAATATCCGACGCCACCCGGTGCATCCCGACTTAGATACCGGAGTGATGAGTTGAGATTCAGCTTATAGAACATCTACGGTGCTTGGGATGAACTTGTCCGAATGCAGAACGATGATTATTCCGCCGCCCTGTTAATTATTTATGTAAGGCCAGGTTGCTACCATGAATGTCAAAGGGATCTAAAATATTTGGTTATGATCGTCTTCTACAAGTGGCGTTCGTCTACAGCAGCTTTCAAAAAACGACCGCATAAATTCACTTCTCGGGTAAACTGATCAGTGGTTTCGTTTCCTAGCACACCTACGTGAGAAGGAGCCCCTGGACGCTAACACTAAACCCTATTTTATTTACTTGCGGAACGAGATGTAAGGAGCAATGCGAAGTATGGTCTAAAGACATTTAATGCGGCAATAGTCGTAGTGCGCACTTGGCGTCCTTCAGAGTTACCGGGCACCCCACTGGAAATGATGTATTATTTTTGAGGAGTCCACAATCACAACGCACTCCACTGTTGTCGTTGAAGTACTATTACTGATTAATAGCTTGAACTTGTGGTACATTTTAATTCCGCTGGAACAAGTTCTCGGGCAAAACAATAAAAGCAATCAAAGCGTCATCCCGACGAAACTTCTTTACAACAGCATTCTCACTCGTTAACGACAGCCAAGGCGATGGACGGTAATCTTTCCGAATTAATAGGACTAAAATGAAGTCTGTGGGCTATTTATTATGGAGGGTAACGTACCCACACGCAACTTCTGAAACCCTTCAGCTGGTTATTGATATGAGCTACACGATACCTGGACTAGTTTGGTACGAAAATAGTACTGAACCTTACATTTGCTGGCAGATTATTGTTTCGAAGTTTGCCCTCTGCGTAGCCATTTACTGTCCTCCACGCCAATGAACATTTCCCACCAGTGTCAAATCGCTTGTCCAGAATCACAACAAAAAGTGCGGAGACGTGGCAGTAATATAAATGTTTCGACGCATTTGTGCACGACATCTCAATCCCGGTGGATAACCACTTCGTTTTAGCTATATGTTGAGCTTTTAGATGCGAAGCATGTCATGCTCGGGGCTGTGTCCCCCCCGCCCCCCTCCCTCTTTGTCATTGTCCGCCGTCCGTACTCTACTACGCATGCGCGTCTCTTCAGCCGCGTCAGCATTTGGGGTGACGTCAGTGCAGTCCACTATAAAAAGAAATAGTTATGCGGCCCCCGGTTTCGATCCCACGACTCTCTGGCCGCAACTGAAGGCACGCGGCGCTCTTCCCACTGCGCTACAAACCGAGACGGGAGCATCCGCTACGAACGCGCCTGATGTCCTTCACTCATTCAAACTACGTCAAGAAGCTACTGATACAACAAGGGCACGCGAAGCTGAACGTCAACGGAAACGACGAACTGAAAACTAATGGGAACTTCAGTCGACCCCATGGCAGGCTCGCATACTACTCAAGGTTGCCCTACGGGAAGAGGGTGTAATTTGTTTGTTGTGCTAGTTGTTTGACCGTCACGAAATTTCAGCAGGCTACTGTATATTACTTGGTTGTCTGGCGTGTTGCAAAAAACTATGAACACCGACGTAAAGTACCTGGTAAAACGTCCTTTGCTTCATGAGCATCTGTTCAATTCGAAATTGAATTTTTTGCTTGCAAATTCAAGTGCTTACGTTTGTGTCAATATTTCTGTATTTTGTGAAGCGGGATGAAATCACTTCCGCTCAGAACATAGCTTGTGAAAATAAGGGTCCCTGAATCAATGCAACTGTTCGAACACACCCGGCTATAGAAGGTTCAAATATTACCAAAAAATTCAGAATACTTGCTTATGTACTTTATAAAACATTGCAGTTGTTCCAAAACAGCCATGGTTTATTTTATTTTGTCACATATGAAGCACCGCCACAACGTTTGCCGTTTTTCTTCCAGGTACGTCTAACTGGGAACCAAACTATTTCATCGACACCACTGGTGTGGGATTGGTCATAAATCAGTCTTCAAATGATTCTATTAGAGGTGATCTAACTGCAATCTTCGAACGGGACTGGAATTCTGAGTTCGCTGAATATGTCACGCTTGACTTTACCTGAACAAAATTCATCATCCCGACGACTTTCACGTGTCAATAAATGCTCATAAAACGTGTTGCGCGACTCGTTTGTGGTTTAATCAAGCTGGCGTGAGTTAATAACTTCATTCAAAAAAGGTTGTCAAATAGCATGAATAAAACTAACTCTTTTTTGTGGAGCTCTCAGTCCAAATAAATGCTGCAGGTGAAACCTTAAAGAAGTCTGAAGGCATCACAAAAAACAAGGCTGGGATAGCTATAAAGCAAATTGTGAAAAGTAAGCTAATATTGCTAATCGTGTTAAACAAAATTCAGCACATAAGCTCTATCAATTAGCCTAACCAAAAATTCACGGAAATCTATATTATTTACTTAGGGGTGCGAGCGTACTTTTGAACTTTTTTACAGTGCCCTGTAGGAATAGGATTTCGGCAAATGCATAATTATATTGCACCGATGTATAATATTTGCGAAACTTTGTTTTTTTTACTTTATAATAACCTTTGAAAGCAGGACTAACATAAAGTGTACGTTATCAAAATTTGATATTATCGCATAAATTTGCCCCTTTTGCTAAACTTGAGCCCCAGTTTGTACTTAAAGCCTCCTGGAAGAGTTTCGCCGCGAACTAGTCATGCTTATGCCATTATGCCTTACGTGCCTAGAGTGGATGTCTTTAAACACTCCTTCATTGTCAAAACAATTGTTGAGTGGAACAACTTAAACCCATGTGTATTTCCTATCAACAATACGGTAGACACTTTTGTGCAAAATTTGAATGCATTGTTTGTGTGAACCTTGCATTGTATTCCCACCCTGTAACAGCCCGGAAGGGCTCACAGCATTGAAATAAATAAATGCGCACCGGATGTGCGAAAGGTGGGAAAATTTGACCTTGGGGCTGAAGAGTTTATCTTTCCGTCAGCCGCTGAGGGCATTTCTCAACAAAGATGAATATTTCGAAGTTCATTTCATTTTTAAGGCCGCTAGCCCTTTAAAAGAAAAGTGAACTATAAAATCCCTGTACTGCAACGCTGTTTGCATACTCTTCCTCAACCACGCGTTGCAAAATGTAGTGTTAAAACTCGTGGCTGATTTCATCTCGTCGCTTCATTGCACCAGAATGCCTGTGTACTTGATTAGCACGCCAGTGATCCTGAATTTAAAAGAAATAATTTGATGTCTAGGGTCCGAAACTGGGCGCAATTTTTGTAGTTTAGGACCCCCAATATTAAAAACGTGCTGTGTTCTGAATGCACCTTGCCTTGCATAGCTAACTATATCTAAGGGATGACACGCGACGCTGAGGACCGGCACGAAATTATTCGCAACGGGCCTGAAATTTTAGCGCTTAAACGTAGACCATCAACATACGTCACCGCAATCCCTGAGATAGTAAAATCCCTTTTTTTCCAAGCAACTTGGTTTGGAATGCGTGGTTGCCGTTGGCAGAAGGCTGGCAGCGGCCGTGGTGGTTCGGTCGGCCAGAAGTAGCTCCACTTACGCTTGCGAGCTGCACAGCGCGTCCTCCCCGTGCTTGATGCTGGAGACGGGGGAGAGGCGAGAGGGTTAAGAGGACGGGCCGAGAAGGCGTGAGTCAGTGCGTCCAGGGAATCACGGAGAGGACAGTGGGGGGAAGGGAACTCGGAGGGATAGATCTTGAGCAGGAGGGAGGGGACCCACTGGCGAAAGAATTGGTGTGAAGGACGCGCCTTGAGCGCTCCTTACAGGTAGTAAGGAATGTGTGGGTAAGGGGATACCGGCAGTGCTCGGTTATTTCTTGGTTACCATTTTATGATCAGGCACACAAATCATAGAAACCTTAACTTTTCAATAGACAGAATGTAAATGATCAGTGCCTCTTGTCCTTCATGGCAGCAAAAATATGAAATAACATACCAAACTCTATCAAAACAATACCAAATATGTTGCCTTCCCTAAAGCGATACTTCACAATTCAAGTACACAATAAACCAGAACCGTTAATTTGAATGTAAACATCACTATACTGTAAAAGCACGCGAAACAGTGTAATTATTAAACGAATTGAAACGAATTGATTTCGTGGAAGAACATGAACTAATTGATTTCTTCTGAACAGATTCAAGCGTGTTAATTTCAGATACTTTATAAGGGTTCCAGATGGTACAGGCGTATTCTAAGATGGGTCGCATGAGCATTTTATATGTTAGAAATTTTGTTTCGACTGGAGCTTCTCGTAATGTACGATTTAGGTAGCCTAATTTTTTGGTGCTCTGTTGCATGTATATTCACTGTGCTTTGACCCCGGCAGGGTACGTGTGAAGATGACGCCCAGGTAAATATATTCGTACACCCGCTGTAGGGAACAGCCGTTGAAGGAATAATTACACAAAGAAACGGAACTGCGCGTACTGAAAGATACAGTGTCTGTTTTTTAGAGCTGATATTTATTTGCCCTTTCTGGCACTACCTGCAAAATTGAGCAAAAGATTCATTTTTCATTTAGTGAAATGTAATTATTATTGGGGGCAATGCCAACAGGAGGGGCTCTTACTTGGTCCCGGTCTGACCCAATTCAAATTTTAAAATTGCCATGTCCGCTTTCAGATAGATAAGAAGTAACAAGGGGATGGGTGTTCTGACGTCGTGCCGGAGGGCGCTTAATACTTCCACGCGGACCGCATGGGCCCCGCGGGCCGCTGGTTGCTTTGCCCCCATATTAAATTCTGTACAAACCAATTACGTGCGCGACACGAATTTAGCTCTAAAGAAGTGATTGCCGTAGAAGACACACTTGGAAGCGCTTCCTCATGTTGCCAATGCAGAAAGCTCAGACTGCGCTGAGCCCGCGCCTAGTTCAATTCAATCCTCGCGTGAAATAAGAGGGAGTCTTTTTCCATGAATGGGTCATTTATAGAGGAATTGTGTTTTGCCTGGTATTGTTCTCCTACAGGAATTGAATGACTCGACTCAACCGTGGCAAATACGTTTCGTTATTGTCCTCTTGCATGCACAGTTTCAATGATAGGTATTCACCATCATGTGGTTTGGTTCAAGCAACGGAAAAGCACTGACTGTAGATCTGTGATGGCCCTTCGATTTCAGGTAGAATCAATAGTTTTCAAGTTTTCTGTCCCGCCTTCAACATAGCAAAGTGCTAAACAAGAAACCACCTTGCAGCTTACAAAAGTAGAAGACGGTATTGAAACTTAGGAGTGATCACACGGCACTGAAGGTATTGTTTTTTGAGCAGCGTTTATGCCACAATCGATCTAGCCTGACTGAAGAGATCTTCGTTTGCTATTACATATTTTCTGCGAGGTTGCGCCAAAGTAGCTATTCATTTTATGCGTGACCGAATGCACCGTGTTTTTCTTGCAATACTTAGCAGCCGTTCCCGGGCCCATCTGACCACTGGCACCAAGACTAAGCCACCGATACTGTAGACGGCGCATGTACACTTCGCCACAAATTTGTTGAGCAATAGAAAATTTATCGCAGACGGATTCTACGCTCCTCTACAACTTCGGAGTGGCAAAAATATTCGATATGGTGTGCCGCCTTAGGATTATGGGAAAGCACCATGCATTCAGAAATACAGCCCCTAGGGCGTACGTGGCCGCACCGAGTTCCGTTCGTAGGCATTTCCGGAGGGCGATCTCCAATTTAGTGTATTGAGGTTTCGTGAGTTTAAGGAAGGAAGGGAATACAAAACTCTGAAAGGGATCGTTGCTTCTACTATCGTGCGGAGCTTGCGTTTTAAGGTCTGTGTTTTGGCGGGCGACTCGACGAAGCATGCCATAGAATAAATTGATCTGATTGTTAATTCTTTTGGTCCATACTGTGCTCTTCCCATCTTGTTGCCATATAAAGCCGATGATGCGGATGTGAAGTCGTCGGTGGATTGGCTCGCCGTTGACAGTGAGGCTGATGAGGCAACGATAGACATCTGTTTGTTTTCTGCTCCGACTAAGAACAACGACATATTCTGAATTTTAAGGAGAGTATTCCAAGCCCACAGATCTTGCATGAGCTCGAATAATATCCCAGCCGTCCGGAGGGTACCTCCCTAAGTACCTGGACTACCTCGGTAGCTCCAAATTGTGATATCATCGGCATAAATGGCATGGCGTCTTCAGGAACCGAAAATTATTTAGCGGGCAGGTTTTTTATAGTAAGATTTAACAGATCGGGTGATAGGATGGACCCTTGAGGCGTACCATGGCCTATGGACACAAAGGCTGACGATTGATTGGCTCATCCAGTGATGCCGGCAGTGCGATTGGATAGGAAGTATCTGATGTAATTGAAAAGGCGTGTGCCGGGCTGAGCTCTTGGTAGGTATTGCAGGGTCACGTCATGAGCAACGCTATCAAAAGCCTTTTTTATGTCCACGCCGACCATAGTGCGGAGTTGGGTGGCGCTTGGACTTTCTAACACGTCTTCCTGAATATGGAGAGCTGTGTCTTGAGCGCTGACCTATTTTAGAAACCGAAACCGGGTATGGGAGAAGTGGGTTCCGCTAGATGTCATTCCAGATGAGCGAGAACCATTTTTTTCATTATTTTCTAACACAGGACGTCATCGAAATAGGACGGAGGTTCGTCGTTAACGTTGCTGATATGCTGGGTTCGGGGATCAGGGTAACCTGGGCCTCTTTTCATTCTGGCGGTAGACTTCCAGAAAGCCGTACCCGATTGAGGTGCGCCACAAGCTCTTATATTTTGGAGTTAAGAAGGCTACGGAGGATTTTGTACGTTATGCCATCCGGTCCCGGGGCTCTGCATCGCCTTAGTTGAAATCGGGACATCAGAAGTTCGGCCGTAAAAAATTCACATTTGATTTCGGTATCAATATCTTTTAGTTGATTTGATATTTAGTTGGCAGTGAGTATTCAACGTCTGCATGAGGCGCAGCAAGTGTTGCGAA
This sequence comes from Haemaphysalis longicornis, assembly GCF_048455015.1. Taxonomy (NCBI): domain Eukaryota; kingdom Metazoa; phylum Arthropoda; class Arachnida; order Ixodida; family Ixodidae; genus Haemaphysalis; species Haemaphysalis longicornis. The sequence goes on along the minus strand of NW_027526407.1, from coordinate 85,557,417 downwards.
CTTCTTCTATGAGGGCGTGTTGACCAAGGTGCTGTGCTAGGTGTACTTTTTGAAGTGTAAGTCGAGATTCGCTCCCTCCAAGAAGGGATCTGAATACGTTCCAGACGCGGAAAGTGTGAAGATGGCTATTCAAGGCATTGCAAAAGTCAAGCTAGTGCTGTGTCGCCATTTCGTCGGCGTATTCCCGGCATTCCTGCTCTAGTGCTACGATTCTTGAGTGGAGAGTAATATTGCGTTTGTTTAGGTTCCAGCGCATAAATAACGTGCGACGCTTCCCCCATAATGACAGCATGGCACTATCAACGTGGGAATGGTCTTCGGTGCGTGCGATCTCTTTAGTGTGTCTGCAGATAGTTAAACTTATTGCAGTAGCCCACATATATATGAACAGATGACGCGTGTCACTGGTGTCGAAAGCTGTTCTAGCGTCTGACCAGTGGACAAGTGTCGCACGATGAAAGTTGGTGCTTGCGCAGCTGTTGCAGGAACTTACATGAACATTCATTTCGACAGCGTAATGATCGCTTCTTGAAGTTTCTTCAGTCCTCTATCATGTTTCCCTGAGGGACCCTCGGATCCATGCGAGATGTAGGCTGGTGTCCCACTACTGAGTTGTCCCGAGTAGTGTAGCGGCAGATGGTTCGGTTAGAAGTGTGAATTGGTGACCATGAACAAAAGCGACCAATTAAAGGCCAAGTGACACAAAACGGTTGTACCCGCACATAGTACGAGGACAGTGGAAATCACCGAATAGTAGGACAGTATCCTGAGTGCTCGAAGTAGTGATGAGGGTAAGTAGCGGAGGCAAAGGTGCTGAAGGGTGGTTGGGGCTCCAGTATACGGTGGTGACCTTGAGTCAATAGTTCTTGCTCGGATGTTCGTGTTCGTGCACGGATGTGTTAACATGCGTCGTGTCATTCTAGGTGGTGGAAAGGCCTTTACGCATGTAGGTAAGTGTCATGGTAGGTATGCCGCTGATATCTGCGATGACTTGGTGACGATGCGTGATTCTTGGTTGTGAAAGCACCTCATAGCCATGTAGGGGGAGTGATCGTCCAGCTCCTTGAACAACTAAGATATCTGGGTGCTTTCGGTGATACAATGTACTGTCGGAAAATTATTTTGTTTCTTCGGAGCCCACGACCATTCCGTTGCCAGACTATGAGGGATTCACGTAGGTGAGAAGGGTTTGGAGCCAACGTCGTACTATTCAGTTTGCATAAAACCGTTACCTTCGGCCGAGCTGGCTGTGCGTTTATGCGGGAGGCGGTGGTCGTCAAGGGAAGCAAGAAGGGCGGTAAGATCTTGAAATGCAGCGAGAACGGGAGATGGAGCTGGAGATAGGACGGGAGTGACTATTTGTTCAAGCATGGAGGGGAGGATTGGACCCAAGGTGGTACGAACAATGTTTTGAATATGTATTTGCGTAACAATGGGCCGCATATCTTGGCAGGGCGAGGAAGGTGCGAACAAGGGATTAAGAACGGGTTGCATAACCTCGGAGGACGAGGTAGGGGCGGACAAGATATTTACCTAAGGGGTAGGGGAACGTAAAGAAGAGTGGTTGTGTGTACAGTTTTGGGAGATGAAGCAGAAGGAGGGTTAACTGAGGGTGTAGATGCGGGTGATGAGTATTAGCTGGGCCTCTCATCTGTCGTGTTGGAGGACCAGCCTGGCTGTTGATACGTGGTGTGTTGGCGATAACCTCGTGCGACCTGAAACCCAGGAATGCGGGAAATCCGAGGTTTCGTTATGGCAAGGAGTGGTTGATTTTCAGTCCCACACGTTTCTCGGATATTGTTCCGGTTCTTGATCAATGGGGGGGGGGGGGGTGGCTTCTGCCCTTGGCACCAGCTGCCAGAAGCTCGACGTTCAACCCGATTAGGCGTAGGAAAAAAAGGCTAAGCTATGGCTGAAACAGTCAAGGGAGGTTGCTCTTGGTTTTCATGTACAGCGGGATCATAGTTCTCGTGAATTCCCGCAGCGCCTTCGTGGACCCTACGGGTGCAGGGCCGTTAGAGTCCGTCGCTGGAGGTTCGACATTGCAGTTGACGCAGCGACGCTGACAGTCGCGACGAGTGTCGGAAGGTGACTGGTGTGGAGAAAATTTAATCCCGCATGTCCCGCAGCGCCCGAACACAATTTAGTAGGGACAGACGAGGCTTCACTGCTGCAAGATGAAGCAGTGACAGCATTGCTGACTGTTCTGGCGCCGCGGGCAGAGTCTGAAGACTGTTGAACATGGGACAGCGTGGCGAGGGAGCGGAGGCCCTTCGATTGTGATGGAAGGGAGGTCGTCTGACCAAGGCGACGGGAGCGCACAATTTTGCGGGATGGCATGCAAAGCTCAGACTGTAGGAAGTGTTGTGAAAGTTCAAGGGGCACGCAATGTATAACACCCTGGGCGTTATTGGGGTTCTTGGCCACGTACGTTACGGCGGGGTGAGATTTACCCGGAATAGCAAGCTGCTGAATTGCAAGATGTTTTGTGGCTGTGGAATCATTATATGCATCCATCATCATCATCATCATCAGCAGCAGCAGCAGCAGCAGCAGCCTGTCTACACGTACTGCAATGCAAAGGCCGCTCCCATAGGTCTCCATTATTCCCAGTGCTTCGGTATACGGCGACCAATTTATCCCCGCAAACTTCTTGATCTCATCTGCCAACCTAACTTTTAGCCGCCCCCCTGCCGCACTTGCCTTCTCTAGGGACCCACTCTGTTGCCCTTAATCACCAACGGTTATCTTGCCTTCGCATTATATGCCCTGCCCACGTTCATTTCTTCTGCTTTATCTCTGCTAATTTGTCTTTAACACGCATTTGTTCCTTGACCCACTCCGCTCTCCGCTTGTCCCTTAACGTACCACCTATCATCTTCCGTTCCAGTGCTCGCTGAGTCGTTCTCAATTTAAGTTGATCCCATTTTGTCAGCCTCCAGGTTTCTGTCTCGTAGCTGAGTGCAGGTAAGATACAGCTGTCATACACTCTCTTCTTCCGGGACACTGGTAGCCTGCTATTCATTATCTGAGAATGCCGGGCGAATGTATTCCACCCTATTCTTATCCTTCTGATTATCTCTGCCTCATGTTTGGGATCCGGGGTCACAACTTAGCCTAAGCAGATATATTAGCTTACCACTTCAACTGCCTCGCCACCTATCCCAAAGCACTGTGCTTTCTCGGGGTTATTGAGCATTGCTTTAGTTTTATGCATATTACTTTTCAAACCCATGGTGCTACTCTGCTTGCCCAGTGCGCTAATCATGCTTTGCAATTCGTCCCACGAGATACTTAACAAGGCAACGTCATCAGAAAATCTGAGGTTACTGAGGTATTCTCAGTTCACCCTTACGCCCCCATGTTCCATATCTAATCTTCTGAATTTCTGTTGAAACATGCTGCGAATAACACTGCAGAGATTGTCTGAAGCAGAGGACATGCTGGCATGCTCATGCGCAAGGAATTTACCAATCTCCAAAAATCGAACTTACAGTGAAAGCATTTTCGCAGGATTGTAGGTCTCATTTCGTGAACTTAGTTTTAAACTTGGCCGAGGTAGTTGTTCAGCAATGCACATTACTATGGTGCGCAAACAGCGATCGTGTAGCTGCGGAAAATAGGTACAGTACTTGTCAAAAGTTCCCATGCCATATAACCTGTAATAGGTCAAAAAGAATACAAAACACTGTTCTTGTTACTGGCGAAACTGAGATGTTTTACACGAGATAGCTGTCGAATATCCGCTTGTTTCTCTCAATCGCCTGTTTCTTTCAGAAATTTTCGGCCCAGAAACATTTGGATTGGTCTAGAAAATTTAGACAAAGACCGTACGTCTATGGTGAGCCACTTATCAGAGTGCGTGAGTGCGCATGGAAGTGCGTGATGAGGAATTTCCCTAAGGAAATCCTGCTACAAATGCCCGCCTTAGTTTGTCTGAAGAAGAAAGCGCAATGAAACTTAGAAATAGCAGTCTAGAGACTCTACCAACTATATTGCATTTGTTTTTCGCGCCTTTAGATAGGTGCCCCACCACGCGACATTCCGCAAACCCTCGGCAGCCTCTTTCGAGCAGCGCCTTTTCCCCTCAAAACGTCAATCTTCCTTCCACGGCCGCTGGATGAGAGCGCACGCAAGGTGCGGCCTGCCGCGTCGCCCGGATTTCAACGGGCGAGGGCGTGAATGGCGGTGGTTACATTTGCCGCCGCTTGACTCCCTCGCGGCGCTAGCGTTCGGAGACTGGTTTCGGGACGGAGCGGGGCGGTCCCCGTAGGCGAGCGCTTGCACCGACTGAGGCTACTCAACCGCGAAAACAGTCTGTCCGTATGTATGTAAGTGTGCCAGTCTGTCGCTCGATCCAGCCGCCCGGCCGTGACTGAAGCAGCCAGAAGCTAAAATAATTCTTGAATGAGATATAGGCAATACATTTTAAATCTAACAAATCTAAAAAGATGCTCCATATTCGACAACATTGTTAAAAAAAGATAATATTCAACAAAAAGATAATAACCACCGGTTAGCTTTGTACAAAGCGTCTCACACACAGCACGTAAACCGCGTTTCACAGTTTAAAGTTGATTAGTTACAGTTCAAGCGGCAGGATTTGGTGGGACTTTATTCGTCCGAAATTTCAAAAATGTCACCTTTTCTCGGGAAACGCGGTGTCGGCACACGGGAGAGCGATGAATATTTGCCGGCGACGGATTAAAGCTTGCCTAAAGACACTTCTTTGCAAAAACATGTTGGCCGGGCGGAATGCGCACCTCATAAAACGAGGACAGGCGATAGGATGGTCGAAAAAAGGATTTGAAAAGACTAGACATATTGCTATGCGTGTCTTTTTTTTTTTGATACTCTTATACTGGCCCGATAATGTCTTGCCGCGCATAGAGATTTGGGTTGTTTTATTTTCGCAGGCACGACAATGCCTTTAAACGCGCTATGAAAACTTGATTACAGCTCGAGGTTGTATAGAAAGAAAAATAAATGCACCGTGCTGTGTTCAAGAAACAGTGCGTACGCGGTCCACGTTGCTAAGCATTTTTCAAACTTTGCGATGAGAACAAGCGCTATATCCTCCGTTATTTCACCGCCGACTTAAACCCATACGCATTTATCCCTGAAGCTAACGGCCGGGCTCCTGGAGCAGCACCAGTATGCGCTCAAATTAGCGCGCTCTAAAGACGTTGCGCTAGTTTTGATCTGTGAACATACTGCGCTTCAATTCGAATTTCCACGTGAAGTGGAAAAGCGGTGTTCGAATACTTACGCATTATTAGGCAATTTTTGGAATTTCTGCACAATTTCGCTTTTTTCTTTCGTGTCCGGGCAAAAATTTAGCTTGCCAAGTTCGCCAAATATTTTTTTTAAAGTTTTTTGTCGACCCGGAAATCCCATCTGCTCTCCTTAATTTTTTTAGAGGCTACAGGGAAGAAGTAAAAATATCAGGTAGAAACTGGAATCGCTTTTCATTCAACTGTATATATATATATATTATCAAAATAAAAAAAGGCCGACATGATATTAGTATTACTTCATAACTAAATAATGTGTAATCAAGTCATATGTGCCGTGAGATTAATACGAATTGGGGTGTTTTATTTAGTGCACGAGGAAAAACCTACATAAAAGTTGGTTACGTCTTAAACATTGAGAAGTGTTGGCACTCATAAATAACAAGCGCCGCCACAAAAACATTGTTTCTGCTTGTCGGGAATTTTAATATATTCTCTGCAGTCGCAGCTTGCAGACAAAACGTAAATCTCTGCAGTGCGTGAGGTCACAAAGAGCATGCCGGGCGACGTGAGACACAACGACACAGCAATGCAAGACAGAAGGCACACTATCAACGCGTAATGCTGCTGCTGTGAATGGAATTTAACTTCCACCTTGACCAAATTAAGCTCTGCCGCCGCTAATCGTCGTTGTCTTTTAACAGGCGTAACATTAGTGCTGGTAAATGCCTTATGCGGAGCGTGGAATGCCCACACTTCGAAATAAGCGGCCCAAAAGCCGGCGTCCCGCGGGCTGCGCTCACCGCAACCAGTCCCGGAACGGTGGCGCCGCCGCGGCAGCGATGGGTACTAGGCACCCTCACGCCGGTTTGGGAGCACGCGGCAGGCCGCACGTCAGTGCGCCTCTCATCCAGCGGCCGTGCTTCCTTCATTCTACATCCATGGACTGGTGTCCCCGCCAAGTGGTGAGATACGCAAGCTGGAGGCGCCCAATACTTTCGTCAGTCGACGGTAGATGCCGCCTGTAATCGCCGGTTGGTTAGTGTCCGCGGCGCTTCGCCACTACGGAATTCCGTAAATGCAGCAATTTCGCAATTGTTTTAATCACGGCGGCCCTTATTCTATAATTACGTACGTTGCCGTGCTTAGAGCGGATATTCCCGAACTTTTGTGTCGCGGCTGCAACGTCAGCCGAGGCGAATGGGTAGACTAACTTTTGTCGAATGGGAAGGACGGCAGCTGGCGTACAATAGATGTCGCTAGAAGCTCGGGAGTGGGCACCCTCTCAAGGCCACCTGAAGCCGCTAAGTGGGCGCCGGTTTTTGTTACTGCTTCATGCTTAGCGATTCACTTTTTTCGCTTGGGCGTGGGTGATGCGGGGGATTTACGTAACTGAGCTTGGTGAACCTGTTGGGGCGTAGCACGTTGCGGGGGGCGGAAGCGCACGATTCCGGCTTGGTAGAGCCTCTCTCGAAGTTTCTAGGGTTGTAAAGAAACCGTCAAACACAGGTTTTGCAAAGGTGGTTGAACACCCGCTGTTGGCCTTACAGCAAGCATGAATGACACTTGAGCGCAAAGGAGAGTTTGCAGTTGTTATTTTGAAGTGAAATGGAATACATGTGCGCATGCACGTTTTCGAGCACTTGCTGTTTTTAACGACCCTTGCTCGCATTCACGTGCGCACACGCGCCCAAACACAAAAACACACGCCCACATGCACACACACGCACGGGCGCGCGCCCTCGCAAAAAAGCAGGCACGCATGCACACACGCGGGTAATAATGCTGTCTTAGTTATTTGCCCGTATAATTATTGGCAAATAGCACTATGTGCCTCAGTAAGCATATTTACGTATGACGTTGCACCCCCGTAAAGGGTAAAAATTCCGAATATATGTACATTTTTTAAAGTATCTTTACGAGCAAAATGTTTACGTAACTTCGAAAATTTAGGGCCTGGTGTAAGGTATCGTTTTGGGGAAACACTTTTTAGCTATGAATCCAAACTCGTTAGGTGTGAAAAATGCAAAAATATTGAAATAACTCTGAAACATTTGTATTTCATCAACATTTACAGGTCACAACCAACACAGCATACATAAGAAACTTACTACTGGATCTGTAAAAAGGGAGTTGAGCAAATTGGTCCGTTGCATCACCTGACAAACCCGCAGAGGACCTGTGTATTTTCGCTTGTTCCATAGAAACTTTATCATTCTATCTATAAAGCAGCATGCCACCACCTTAACGTGAAGTACATTCTTTGCACTTGGAGCTGTGATCCAGACTAATTTATTTCTTCGTTTCAAAACGTCACTGAATCGACAATTATGAGTGCTCATGTGTGAAAACTTTGAAGATAGACGCGTTGTATAGGAGCAAATGTTAGTGATGTTGAAAAGGTGTCGTATAGCGTGACATCAGTGTTCCGCACATAAAGAGGGGATATAACCTCGATTGCTCAGTTTTATCTATGTATCAACTCACAGCAGCTGGTTTTCTCTGACGGCTGTTACAAAGTTCTATATTATAGAATGTGCAAAGCCTAATAATGTGATCAAACGCTTTGTGCCCATTTTCTCTGTAGCGCTATTAACTTTTATTCTTGAAGGGCCTGGCTTGAGCTACATCAGTAGGTGAAATGCTCTAAAAAAATTCAATATGCACGTGAATACACTTAAGGGCTTTCAAACCGAGCCCAGCTTACGACCCTTTGGACCCTGTATTGTCATTCTGGGACAGTGGCAGGCATTTCCTTGAGTACTGATTATCGGGGATAAGCTGCATACACTTTATGATTTATACAAAATTCCCGGGTGGCCACGTAAGTAAACCAAACAACCGCCAAATTTCCTTCGCCCAAATACAAAGGGCAAAAGTTCTGGAGCCCTCACTATAGCCGCAAACGTACCACCCATTTTTAGTATTAATCTAAGCGCAACTTTGAACGTCTGTAATTGTGTTTTTAAAAACGTACGCGAACCTATAGATCCATGGGCTCGATTAAGATTTCAAAATCATTGCTTGAATTAAAATATTATTTAAAGCTTTCTTTCAACCGTTATAGAATGCATTCGGCCCGATAAATGCACAGCTAGTAGGCATTGGTAGCGATAGGCTAAAACGTACTAGGAAAAATGCTCAACAGAGTGCATTCACAAACTGGATGGTACCTGAAAAAAAGAACTTTAGAGCCTAGCGCGAAGTTTGTCACCAGACCCAATTTGGTCACCCAATTGGGCCAATATAACAAAAAATAGTAACCCTCATTGGCAGTTCATCAGAAAAGCTCCTTGGAAGTTCATCCGGAATGTCGAAGTTGCGGCCATATGCTTTATCATCCGGTGCGTGCGCACCTAGAACCAGGATTATCTACTCACTGCATTAACCTCGGAAGCATTACTTTTTCGGCGTTGGTGTCATCTCAAGGGCCTAGCTTCCACGGGACGTTTCGTCAATGTGTTGCGAAGTATTATCAGGATTGGCTATGCGATGGTATTTCTGCATAGCAGATTGGGACACAAGGCCGGCGGAATGGTTATTTATTACAGGAAGTGACGACTGTTAGCAGAAGCGAGCGAAGAATTAAAAAAAATGAGAATTTCTTTCACCATTATCCACGAGAGCTGTGAACCTCACCCCACCTTATGTGTTTGCTATGAGACGGCGCTCTCACTGCTGGGACAACAACGGACAAGGGACCAACCGAGCACATACTCATTACTGAAGATTCTACGGACCTCATGCTGACCACATGCAACCACTCATGCAAAGGCAATTTAAAAGACTTCAATCAATTGTCAGATCACTTTGTTGGTGCTCAAACTCGCAGCGTCTAAGTATTGCGTCCATCATTCTGTTCAGGCCGAGAGCAGCTGGCTCATAGTTAGGGCCATCTACTTTCCAGCCGTAAACAGGTAGTGGCTAGGACCAGGAAAACGGCATCTTTCTCGCTGGCACCAGTGGACGCCAGCAAGAAGCACTCATGTCACGTTTGGTCGGCGCAGTAAGGAAGTCATGTGTAAGCAATTACATCAATACTCCGGTGCTTTTAGTGAAAAAAAACACGATGACTGTCAATGCTTTTGATGGCCAGGCACCCTGAAAATTTCATGTTGATTGATTGATTGATTGATTGATTGATTGATTGATTGATTGATTGATTGATTGATTGATTGATTGATTGATTGATTGATTGATTGATTGATTGATTGATTGATTGATTGATTGATTGATTGTGAGGCTTAACGCGCGGACGCTACACAGGCGACGAGGCGCGCCGCAGTTGAGGGCTCCGAATAATTTTGAACTCCTGGGGATCTTTAACAGGCGACGAAACTTGGAACACACGGGCGTTTTCACCTTTCGCCTCCCTGATAAAAGTGCGGAATTCCGTACTAGAAGTGATATACCAGCGAATGCGCTCGTATGGTGGTCGACTGGAAACTAAACACATGTGTTATTATGGGCAGACAATTTCGCTGGCTAACCGGAACCAGGAAATAAGCGTTTCCTTTCATCTCAATTTCAGGAAAGCGCGTGTAGGGCAGGAGGTGGCAGAAATTTTGAACTGCACGTCGGCCTCCACCCCTGTATGTACTTCCTGTTGCCTGCTGCGTGTTGCCAGGAGCCGCGTTTTTTACGTATTTAGCACCTCCGTATACGCTTCCTTGTGCATATATCATAATCTACGTTCGTTTTTTTATGTCACGGCCCCTGTGCGGCGGCAGTTGAGTACCGCATACGGTTGCAGTCCCTCGGTTCTCACTAGATGGGTAAAACAACCAAAAGAAGTTCTGTCCCATTTGTAGCGGCCACGCCGAACGCATCCAAGCGCCACCCTAGGCCAAATCACGCCGAGCAGCAAAACAAAAAATACTGTATTCTACATACCTGCCATTCGGCAGCCTTGCGGTCACAAGCATACCCTCGAGCCACCGCAATGAGGATGTTTCGGTCTCGCTACGCGGCAGCGAATAAAACTCCTCCAGAAGCGGATCTCATTAACCAACCGCTACTTCCCAGTATGCGCTGCGTATCCGGGTACACTTTCGTGGCACCTTTGCAAATGGCAGTGTATTCGCCACAGCAATCTGTCACGTCAGTCCTCTCCACAAGTCGTATCAAGCGAACCTATTACGGGAGTGGGAACCATAACTCGGGGATGAAACATAAAGCTTAAAAAGTAACGCGGAAGGGTTGAGTCCCGCTGGGCTGCCATCTGTCCAGTTGCAAGTTACGCTTGAGTGAGCATTACACGCACGCTGCTTTTAGCTTGCGGCTCTTATTTGACATGCCAGGCACTGTGCAAAAGCGTGCCAAATACGCATGGCACGTTCCTTGCATCCCGTAGAGAACCATGAGGGGGCTTGTCTGGGTAAAAGGCCACACGTGTGGGTCGTGTCAGCCAGACCACCGAAGCCGAGGCCCCTGAAAAAGACGTCAACTCTTTCACATTGCTTTCCACTTCCAGGGACGTGACGGCATTCCGCTGGTTCTCGTAGCCAGTATTTCAGTCGCGCCGTTTCCTTGGGGTTCGGTTGCATCGGTTGCCGCTCTTGGCTTCCGCATGGGGATAATTCGGCCACACGCGGATCTGCAGGAATCAGGCGAGAGGCGGAATTTCAGAGTTGTTTCCCTTTTACAAAGTGTCGCTTCCGTGGCTGTTATACGACTCGACGTTGTTCCTGTAGCGATGCCTTTGAACATCACTGCTATACATAAACCAACGCCCCGCATTGCTTTGCCATGCATCACACCCCTGGCGTCTGCCTTCAGCCAACCCGTCAAAATCAGTACTAAATGGTTCAATTGACTAAGCTGGTTGCCATTTACGTGTTTTTTACCCTGTTCATATAGGCTAGGAATAAGATACTATACTCGGACACAAGTTAAGAACGGCAACGGAAGTTGCCGCTGTGCCTCATTCCCGCAGCCGGATGTTACTCCGCGCGGCGCATGTAGTGCGTTACTGCGAATATTTTGAACATGACACGAGGCGTTCCTGTGAATTTATGGACTTAAAATGCTTATAAACTACTTCAGCGACGACAAACAACCTACCTGTGAAACGGGGGACGATATGGCGCAGATATAGCAATCTCCTTCCGAAACGCAAGCGCCCGTTGACATCCGGGTCGCTCGCTTAAGTGGAGTGATACCGTATATGAGCTTAGCTACTGCAGTTCTTAATTTGTTCCCGAGTATAGCAAACGCTTTTCTCGGTAAATTAGTTATTTGTCTTCTTTCCCTCACATGACTTTTTCTGCATACTCTTTCAAGCAAATTTTAGTTATACGTTGAGCAATCGGAGGAAACCACGTGCTTCTTTTTGTTTCTATCTGACGCTTGCAAACAAATATTTTTTTTTCTGTTTTTCTTCATTGCATATTCGGTAGGGCGAATATGGAAGCTGTGAGTTGCCCGTCACCCGTAATGCTCTTATTACGCGCTAATATCAAGTCCGGTGCACTCTCTACCAAAGGCATCTTTGAGACCCAATACCATTCTGTATTAAATGGATTTTTAAACAATTCCGAATCCCTGAAACGCTGGGTTAAGCAAATACGTCCGCTTATTTATGTGGTAACACCTTATTACAGCACTAAGCATATATGCCCTAAAAGTCTTTTCAAAAGTTGCAAGAGCTCGCTGGGCGTGTTGATATCGTATTTGTTTCTTTTTTGACCTACTCATCGCATTTTTTTGCCAATTGCTAGGCGCTTCATGTGGTCTTCCTTCAGGGATGTTAAGCCCTGTCGTTTTTGTGCTCATCCTGATATTAGGTGGAGTAAACGATCAAGACATGTTGACACGAAAGGAAGTTGTTGAGAGTCAGTGCCCATGTTATTCCTGCATATCGTATGCCTTTGAGGTACCCGCGCAGTACTTGTACACTTCGCGGCTCGAAAGGCTGTTATTTGTGCCTCCTCGTTGTTCGAATTACAGTCTGCACTTATCCCCAACTTGTTGCGCAGAAAATATCGCTTTTTATATCGCTGTTGTGCTACGATAATGGTGCAATAATTATCGCAGTGCAGCTGCCGTAACAACAGAAGGACTCCAGCCCATTCTATTCTCCCGGGCAGCAACACCGCCCATAATACTGCGCGAGAGCTAACCCACCGGGCGCCGCGAAGTATGAAGGCTGCGAGCCCACTGTTCACCGAACACGTGATCAGTCAGCTTCGCATGCTCGAGCACAGGGTTTACCTCCCGGCTCAGGAATCCTTAGCGGAAGCCCATGAGGCCTTATTTAGGCTGCTTCAAACGAATACGTTTCTCCACTTGCAAAATTGCGCCTAATGCATCCAACCTGCTCTGTGTCAGTGTTGTAGCGAACCTGGCATGCTCTACCATATTGTGTGGGGGTGTCAGAAAAACCCCCAAGTTACACAGAAATTATCGTACGTCTAATGATCAGTGGGAGAGCGGGCTGTCCACTTCGGAAGACCAGCTTCGGTTGGTAGAAAGGTCCGTCGCAGCTGGCACCACGAATGAGGTCCTGAAATGAAGGCACCACGCCGCAATTCCTTTTTGCTTGTAAGGAAGTTTATTCTCTCTCACACACACACGTCTTGCTTGAAGAAAAACGATGCGTAGAAAAACAAAAATTCAAGGCTCCTATGGTGTTCAGTCAAATACGGAGCACCGCCCTGTTCTTCAGACAGCTGTAACTTGCAGGGGTCAAAGAGTGACATTTTTAATTCCGCCTTTTTTCAGCGTTCCTTAATTTGTTTGACAAAAAATCAAATACGGCAAAGCAGGGAATCTTTCAGCGTGCATGTACTTGTCTCCTTCATCCAATAGTGCCCGGGCTAGTCAGCGACGTTGTGCACACGCGCTGAAGCAGCCCAGTTCATGTCAGGTTCGTGAGTGACGAATATAAGCCACCGAGGATGTGCCCATGGCTATCGTAAGCTGACGCTCTGCGCACAGGCTTTCACTAATTTGTTTGTTGTTGTTACACTTCTGACCACTGCGCTTTCATTGTTACTAGCGTATGTTCTTTTAGATGCGGTTTTTCAAGAATCCCATAAACTGAAGTTGATCCATGTAGTTAAGATAACCTGTTCCTAACTCAGGGCGACCTTGGCAACAATAGAATTGCTATAAATTATCTCACATTTTGCGAAAGAAAATGGTATTTTCAATGTATTTGAAAACACCTTGTGCAACCTCATTTACCCAGATCGTACACAGCGATGCCTCGAAAAGCTGCGGACGTCCACTACAGCACAAATAAGGACCTCGGCTTGCGGCCACCGCGAAAAGTAGCTGGAGGAGGCCAGGTGTTTCGGGCCAAAAGTCATCAGGCACCGTCGCGTGCCCGGCGGATTCGATGGGATCGAAAGGACGGGGGAAAGAGGCTTTGCTCTTGTTTGTATGTGGAGTTGGGGGCCGGAAGAGTCATTTATTATTGAAGGATGTGCGCAGATGCCCCTCCCACAGCGCTTATATGACAGGGTATTGGGACATCCTTACAGCGCCTGCATGTTTCCGACTGCGTGCTCTTTCTACACCCTTACGATTCTAGAGCCCACGTCGTCTTACCCAATCTTTAACCCACTTCCACAAGAAATCCTACAGCCTACTTGCCTCAAATGAAGGCTTTTTTTGTCTCTTTTTTCTTCTCTCCGTCATCACGGGGGTCAGGTTTATGATGCATATTTAAGATCGTATTTGCATGATCACAGATTTATTGTTGGCGTCAGTTTAAAGATGGGCTCTTATGTTGTTTTCAGATTATCCCAAGTGCTTCGTTCGTCTGCAGGGTAGCGCTAAACAGAGGGATATTTTGATTTCAACGAAGCTCTCGGATCGACTTTAAAGGCATGAGGCTGCTTAAGCTTATATTATATTCGTCATTTTTACGTTGATATTCATCGTAGTTTTAAAAACTTGGCATTGCCGCGAAACTTCGGCGTAAGACTGCGCCTACGGACAGGATACGGCAAAGAAGAGGCAGGGCGAGCACAGACTCGTAACTAGTTTATTGAAAAAAAAACTGAACATACCCGCCGCGGTGGCTCCGTGGCTAAGGCGTTGTGCTGCTGAGCACCAGGACGGGAGTTCGATCTCCGGCAGCGGTGGCCGCTTTTCTGATGGAGGCGAAAAGAAAAACGTCCCGTGTGTGTGAGAATTCCGCGCGCGTTAAAGATCCCCAGATCGTTAAAATTAATCCGGAGCCCTCCACTACGGCGCTCCTCATCGCCTGCGCTGCGTAGGTGCGTTGAACCTTACAATTAATCTGACAAAATTGAACATGCTTATATAGCCCCACCAGCACATGCGGACATATGTCACCACCTTTATCACATTATAGAACGGTGAAAAATTCTTACTTATTTCCATGCAGAGATAAGCATGGTTCACTCATACACTCTTCCTCTTGCTTTCGAATGAAGAAGGCCTCAATTATTTCCCTTGCCATCTTTTCCCGGTTTTTCTCAGTACTTTCATCTGATTCAGAACCGGCTCGTGTAGCTTGCTTTTACAAACTATGCAGTGGTGCGGCGGAAGATAGGAGCCCGTTTTGTTGCGCATAGGCAACTGGTGTTCCCTTAAACGGTCGTTTAGACAGCGTCCCGTTTACCCGATGTACACCCGCCCGCATGTGAGCGGGATCATGTACACCACCCTGGCTGCAAACTTCAAGTACGGCGTTGTATGTCGTTTTAGGTAAAGTGGTGTCTTGGCGACTGGTGTCTCACACTCCAATTTCTCTGCTGGCCGCTTTGATGCTTATTTGTCTATTGAGCTCGATTGTAGCGCACACAGAAATTTGAAGGCTACTTTTAGCAAAAACGTGTGCGCGTTAGAAGGGTGCAAATACGGTGTATAGCAGATTGGAACGCCGAACCAAAAAACAAGGCAGAGCAAAGGTATCAACAGGCCTCAGGACAAAACTAAAACAAGTTGATGCAAGGCTAAAATAAACACACCGCAAATACAACTGAAAGATAAAAAGGACACATTTCAGAAACGCGTTTTAGTTCAATCTAAATACAAGGTAAGCACGTAAGAGCGATTGTGAATAGATACGAACTCTCGTCTCTAAATCTCCTTTCCCGTCAGTCAAAAAATAGCGGCTCCTTCCTGTAGAGAACGCGGGGGCATCTTTCCTATCAGCCGAACATTGGCGCGCGTCAAGAGCGCAATTTACAGCTGGCCACCACTCTTTTGTCGCGCTCGGGGCGTCAGCCTGCACCCAGCGTTGCGGTTATCTTCGATGAGAGCGGCGCAACTCGAAGATTATGCCCCAACTCCCCGAATGGCCCCAATGGAGTGGTTGAGTTCGAGTGACTGAGGGCGCAATTGAAGCCGTCCGCCCTCGTTGCTCTTTCGCGTACACAGCACACCTTCGCGTCTCGTTGGCGCTTTTAGCAGAAAAAAGAAAAACAGGCGTACCTTTTTTTTTTCTCCTGAAGCAACTTAATCGACATCCTCGGGCAATAGATTTTAATGTGCAAGCCGAGAGTCACGGAAGGATCTCTCAAATAAGCAACCGGTTTCGGCCACTGAAAGAGACGCTTGCGCTTGAGGCATCACTCACCTGGACGACTTTCCCGGATATTTGTTAAGTTCATGTCAGGTCGCACTGCGTTTTTCCATCGTGTCTCTTTAGCGTATCGCTGTATGCTTGGGGAATGGATCGTTCTAAGCGTGCTGTTGTACCGTTCAGTTTGGTGCCGTACACAAGACTTGTAATGATTAATGTTGTACGGTGCTAGGTGCAACGTAAGACCGATGTAAAATTTTGCCTTGCTAATTTGCCACATTATGGACCAAAAAACAGGAGTGTCATAAGTGTTTTTAATGGTTATGCCTTCCTGTACCAAATCACCACCTCTTCACAGTTTAGTTGTGGCCCCGCGCAGTCGCAATTGCAATGGGAAAGCAGAATATTCGGGAAGTCACGTAAGAGTTTTGCTATATAAAATTCAACTTTTGGCCGTGGCTTCATCAATAATCATTTTTCTTTTCACGTTTCGGCCACATCTCATTTAAGTGGTTCTTCAGTTAGCGTGTGAACATTCTTACGTGCCCGGTCGTCAAATCTTTAACTTCGGTTGGCCTGGAAGTCCGCCGCAGGTTCGTCCGATCACAGTTCCGAAATATGCATCACCAGGCCAAGTAAACAACGTGGCCCCCGCTGGATTTCGCTTTTATTTCTATTAAGCCTATAGTTTGTTACTTC
Organism: Haemaphysalis longicornis; assembly: GCF_048455015.1. Taxonomy (NCBI): domain Eukaryota; kingdom Metazoa; phylum Arthropoda; class Arachnida; order Ixodida; family Ixodidae; genus Haemaphysalis; species Haemaphysalis longicornis. The sequence goes on along the minus strand of NW_027526407.1, from coordinate 85,540,983 downwards.
TTTTTTTTTTGTCGGTTTTGTTCCTGTTTAAGTATCGTGGTTCGTAATAGAGCGCATCTTTCATGGTTCTCGTGTCACATATAGCTCGTGTCCTTCCTACCTATGTCCAGTTCACTTCCTTAATCTTAAGCAGGTGGCATTCGGATCCGTCTCCTTCTCCGTCCCTCAAGTGAAAAAAATTCAACGAGTCTGCCCAACACAACGTCTACTTTGCGTCACCTGCTCAAACCATTCTCTGGTTCCGGTTGGCATTTGTAGAGCCCCCGCCGCGCTTTCAGCAGATTGCCATTAGCAGCGTGCAGCTGTCGTAACCTTAAGGACCTACCTGGAGACAAATCAAGCTGCATCACCCCACCTTTCTCATTTCGAAGCTTTTTCTTCGCCGAAGACCGTAATAAGGGATTCAATTTACAGTCGTCAATTGTTGGCAAAGCCCTATAGATAAAATTCGGGACGTATCCGCCTGTGATTACTGTCGGTGCGTTCCTAACCGCTTCTTTCCGGTTCTGTGACACATTTTAGATTATGAGCTTCCCCTTTGCTCAGTCTATATGTTATTCTAACAACCCTCCATTCACCCCAACCGCCGGGGTATAAAGACTAAATTTGACTACCTATCTCGGGAAACAGTTTGGTACCGACATACTGAAACACTTTGACGAATACCGACGGGCCAAAAACTGGGTGAAGGGCCCCAGCATGCCCGTATAATTGAAATTGAATTGTGAACAGTTTTCCGGGAAGTATTACTATTCGAGTCATACTTAAACAGCGCAGAAGAGGAGACGAAGATCCGAAGAACGCAGCACAGCGCTCGTACTGTGTCAGAGTGATATTTTGAAGCTTCAATCCAGAGAGGAACCAGGAGGAAAAACAGTGGCTCGTTTCCGGATAAGAATTCAGTCCTGGGATAATTGGGCTGTCCACTGTGCGGAACAGTGGAAGCGGCGTAGAGCTGTTCTACAATTCAAATAGCGTCACATTACTCCCACGCCCTTACAAGAAAGACCGAATAATGCGGAAGTAGGATTCAGCTCACCGCGTGCGGCTTGAAGACCTTCAGTTGACTTTGACGCCTGCCGATTTAGTTTTGGAAAGCCGCCTCGCGGGGGGCGAAACAGCGACCCGCATTGCAGTGCCTTCTGTTCCTGTTGTACAGATATGTTTACGACTCGCGCGGTCTGCAATGTGGTGCGCGGGGTGTCTTTTTTATTACAGCCCAACTTTTCAGTTGCATGATGAAGCCCCGCGTTCGTCGGGAGCTCCCGCGAGGATGGTGTCTGCACTGCCCGACGAGGTAGGTCAGTGCCCTGACCTTTGTAACCTCTTCTTTTGCCGGACAACGACGCTAGGCGAGCTCTTTTTGCCACCTGGTATGAAGAGCGGAAGGAGGGGAACCGGAAGTTGTTATTGGAGACGGAGCGTAGGCGGCGGCCGTAAAAAGTGCGCTCGGAATAAATACATGACAAACGTTGGACTTGCTTAGAGGGACAGGCAGCCGATGTTTCTCGAGCTTAGTATCTCTATGCCATATTATAAGGCACCACTTAAAACGCCTTAATACGAAACGGTCTTGCTGATGAAGTTCTAGAACTTTTGGAATCGGAATTTTTAGATCTACCAGCCGTACATAGCCTGCCAAAAGAAACGATGGCAAACATGACAGTGCGCCATGTGGCAGCATACATTTGCTGCACGTGGGATGATAAAAAAAATATTTAAAACCTTGTTCGTGGCTCAAACAACAGTATTGTGCGGTCATTTTCTTTACCTTTAAGCGAGTTGTGAATCACGCACTGAAACCGACGGAGGTGTTTGGCTAGACACGTTAGTGTTCCATTTCAACACTGTATGGCGCCAGCTTTAAGAATTGAGGAAGTTTAGTGCCACATTAAAATTATGACCGCCCATTGATTTAGAAATTTATCGTGGTTACCTCATTATATGAACGGCTGGCTTTCATATGACGTAGATGATATGCATTCTTCAAAAATCGGTTGTCCGTACCTTTAAACGCTGAGTGCCGGGAAAGATTAGTTAGGATGTTCCTGGACAGAATCACTTCCTTTCGAGCGCGTTAATGAATCTCTGTTCCTAAATCTTGATGAAATATTCTCGAAATAGTTGCATCAATTCTTATTTATACTAACCATGTATGGATTGTAGACAGAAATTTGTCGGAAAATGTTTTTTTAACAAATGTTGCAGTAGCCCTTCATTATGAGTCAAGCGGTAGGAAACTTTTACTCTTCTGCCGCGTTACTTTTCCTTGAATATGTTCACAGGAATACAGTGAAGGCGCAGCGATTTAAATTAATTTTACAAAAGAACTAGGCACGTGTATTGCTACATTAAGGCAGCATTTATTGCGGATTCCATCCTGAGAACCACTCGTATGACGTAGTCCAGTGAAGGAAATTCTTTAATGATATTCAGTTTACCTGAGCAAGGCAAGAATAATGGACTGGAAGAGTAAGGGAAGTCTACTAACGAACATGCTTCGAACGGCGGCTGCCTGACGGTTATGAAGCAGGTGAAGGTGTAACTGGAGAGGCATGCATTCGCGACTGGTGCATCCACATGCATGCCGATAGACGTAAATTTTTTTTCCCATAAAATGAGGTGTTTCTTCCTATCACACGCTTGATAACTGTTCTTCGTTAGGTTCAGCAGGAGGTGAATCGCAACTATGCAAACTTCAGACTTGCGTGCTTTATTTTTTCCTCGTGTTCTTCCTGCGCCTCCACCAGTGTTCGTATGAGGCTGGCAATCGATGGGAAACCTTCTGTCGGGTGGACTGGAATAATCTAAACAAACTAACCTGCGTCTGCAGCCTTTGAGGTTGACTACCTCCAGTGCGTAACTGTAGTGTATGACTTGTTATGCTACGTCGGCCAACATACGACGTTATTGTGGAGCGGTTAACAACGTGATTTCGATAGGCGTCATAATTAAACCAAAACTGGTTTGTGCGTTATGATTTAAGAAAAGGGCAGGCCGGGCAAGAACTGCTTAGGCTAAGGTTATGTGGGTTCAGTTGCTTCGAACAGGAGGAGCGGGGAGGGTAGGATTTTTGCGGTAAATACCACAGCTACAATGATGTGCTTAACTCAGGGCGATAAGGATATTAATAGGGTAAAGATGGGTTCGTGGTAGGAGAACACGAACAGTTCGAAGTCAATGAAGCAGCTTTCATCGTCGGTAGTTGACAAAATTGGATGATGACGGCACATACTCTGTCAACGCAGTAGATCTCGAAATACCAAAATAGTCGGGTCAAGCGTTTCAGCGCACACTGTCATCAGAACTCAGCGTAACCGCTTCGAATGCACTCGGTGCACTGAAGTAACGTTTACAGTTTTAAGCAAGCGCAGGGTTTCTAATGCAGTCTTTGGGAAGCCAGTCATAACAAATACCGCATTAGAATATCAGACACTGTGTCAAGGATGGAAAAAGACGAGCTGAAATGTGATGGTTCTCATTGAATTCCCGACCTCGCAGACCAGCGATCAGGAATGCACTGTAACATCAGTTTCCTTTTTTTTCACGCGCTTATCAGCCGTCAGCGAGTTCTACATTGAAGTATCTGGAAAGAAAAGAAATGTTATAAATGTCTCTGACCTCTTTCAGTCTGGCTATTTAGCCCAAAGGCACAGGGCACGAGACATCGCTAATCATCTGTTGGTTCTACGGCGCCAACCACAACGCTACAATTTGCCCTAATGGAAGACCTTATTGAGCCTAATTGAACCCCACTCTTTTTCGCAAACAGATTTGCGTGTTTAGTGCCCGCTGCTACGCCTCAATTTGCGGTTTTCTTTAGGCGTCATGTCGGAGACCCTCCACAGCGTGTATTTGCTCTGCCCCAGAGCAAACTGCTGACCACGTTCGCCACGGTTATCAGCGGACCCTGCAATTACGTCGATGCTGACGTCTCAATGCAAGCAACAAAATTTGCATGCAGGGGTTGCAGTGCGAATACTAACGAAGTAACGCTGATAATTACAACAGTAAAACTTGGTATTACCCTTTAATTTATCGGAGGCGCTACACTGGTTCGTGGCACACTCCCGTAAAAAAATTGCTGATTACAAAAACCATGAAAGTCGCTTCTTATTGCGAGTAATTTGCATACTGTTTCCAGGCACTCGAAGCTTGCTAAGTGGGCCTTCTGATGGGCGTTGCAATGTCTTCACCAGCGTTGCTACTGTAGTCCCCGGGTGCCGACCCTTAGGACTCTGCTCAAATTTTGCTGATCGAGGGAACACCCACCTAACATTAGACCTCCCGTTTTCTGCTACCGTAACTCGTGAACCCCTTTAAGTCTGGGGTTAATAGCTGGTGGTTCCGGATGCTCAGATGTTGAAGAAAGTACAGCAATGGTGCTTTGCAGTTTCTTGCAGTGCTGCGATTGTGGGACTGTAATTATCGTTACGTGGGTGGGCCGGAGGCAGTAATTACCATTTATATCCCTTTCACGTGCATGCCCTATCCTTTTCGGCGCAGGGTGGCTTTGACTGAGGTAGAGCTTTTCTTGTGTATGTCAGTGCTTGTGTCGAATGGTGCCGATTAAAGGAAGCTCCCGCTCACGCTTCTGGAAGCTTAAGTGCACTGAACAATGTATTACTCTCGCTCCCAAACACTACGTGGCCACCCATGGGTTCTCGCTACGTTTAACCCACTGGTATCAGAGGAACTTATTATCGTCGATTGGGAAATTTTATATAACAAAGACAATAAATAAGTTGGCATTTTTCCAAGCATCGTGCGTAGAGAGAGATTGCGGCTCGAGATAGCGCTGGTTCCGTCTAGTGGAGATCGAACTTCTCCGCTCTTACAGCATTTAATTGTGCTGTGTTCCGTAACTGGAGTGAAGCAAATACTATTTTTAAACGTTTAGCCCCACAGCAGTTCAAGTTTGAGCTTCTTCAGGAGGAGTTCGCAAGAACTGCTCGCAAAAAGGAAAAAAAAAACGAAAAATACGGAGCGCACATGAGCCTGCGCCTCGACGAGAGCCCCCGCAATCGTCGAGGCTTGCGCGTGGTCTTGCGCCATGGGATAAGCTCTCAAAAAAAAAAGAAAAGAGTTCACGGGCGTACGCACCTGAAGTAGGGAGCACGGGACAATTTGCACTACATAAGCCAAATTTGCTAAGCCGGTCGCCGGCGTTTCGAGCGTGCGCTCACGCGGTCCACTTTTAGGAGAGATGTGATGCCTGCTGACAAAACGATCCGGGACTGCAAGTCATGGAGAAATTTCCGCGGCAAGTTCGCAAATACATGTGAGGTTTAACAGCCACGTCTCCAACGAAGGGGGAGGGCAGAAATTTCTGCTATTTCTCCAGCGTTGAACCACTGGACAAAAAAAAAAACTGCGCCAATTTTTATTTGCTTGAACACTGCAACACAGGGGCGAAGTAGCAAGGACTCGCCCATTTTGGGCGTAATTTTTATCCTCGCAATACTCCGCTGTACAATTTATTAATCGATATATGCACAAAAAAACACCATTCCGCTCACTATTAGGTTCAATCATCAGCTAAGTTGGTGGAACGTGTCTGCTAGTAGGATCGTCGAATGCTCACTGTGTTTAAGGAATATTGAGCTCACTTATGAGCAGTACAAACAAGCTATTAAACAATATATCCCTCCGAACCCATTGCTTTATCCTCTCCAGTCTACGTTTGGTGGTGCGGTTTTTAGAAGCTGCTCTTGAAATCGTTTTCTACTTTTGTACAAAGTTGTTTGCTAAGAAAGCGCGCGTATATTCATTTCAACAACTAGTTTTATGACCTGAATTTTTTTGGCCGCACTCGATGTGGCCGCCAAACGTTTTACCTACCGTGACGCGGTATTCAGACTTGCAATTGGCATCTTTCAGGTAATTTAAGAAAAAAGTTGAGGTAGCTGCACAATACTCTGTAGAATCTGTAATCCAAAATGCCAAACAGTTGCACTAGGGTCCAGCGATGCTTATGGTAGAGTAATTAGTGTGAGCAGGTGGTAAACTTGAATATTATGCCTTACTCTTCGTATCGGAGCGAGGTAAGACCAGAGTTACTTGATATAGGAGTTGCGGAACATCCCATAGGTATATGCATAAAAAAGCGACGCTACAATTATTCCACTGTTTTGGATTCTTCCGCACAGTGGCGCCTTCTGTTGGCGACTAAATAAACTATACAACACGCTTCGCCACGTCACGACCTTGGCGAAAAATGGCATTTGGGGGGTTATGCAAATACGTTGCTCCAAAGAAGCCAAATGTGTTCAACCATGCGAGTGCTTATATGAATTCCAAACAAGAGTAATAAAAAGAAAGCGACGGTGTTGTAAACGAGATGCGTCGTTGCTTCCGCATTGTCGTCTACTGCGCGTCATCTGCGTTCTTCCGACTGCAAAAAAAGAGCAACAAATTTGCTTTGATGGCTTTACGCAAGATTGAAAGCATTATTTAGAGCCACTTGATCAGGTACTCGATTACTTTTGGCATACAGTGGGCTGTAGGCCGAGCAACAACTGCAAATTTAGTACTTCAGGACGGGGATTTCCTCTGCCGGAGTGCCCGCTCAAACGTTGGTCGACGCGGTGGTACAGACAGAGTTACAATTGCAACGTAACAACCGGAGTTAAAAAACCGATGAATAACATGCGAAAGTAAAAAATAAACGATTATGCACCTTTACAAAAATGTTAAAATGAAATTGTCAATAAAAATATTTAATTTTTTATTGGTGGCCGCGGTGGCGTCAGCGCAAACACGATGCAAATTTAGGGAGGGTTCCGGTGCGCGCCGTTTTTTGAGGCGGAGTTTCGCAACTGCCTATACCGAAAATCTCTGGGTAAGGCAGCACCAGGTCGGCTGATAAGGATGAAGAAGATGATGACGGTGTGGGCTAAATTTATTCTTGCGTACTTGCCACGTCTTCGTAGCGACGTGAGAAAGTCGTGAAAAATGATAGAGCGATGTACACGGTAATACCCAATGCACATTCCTCATTCAATATACATTTCAAAGTCCGAAAAGAACTCAAAGCATGGCCTTCGGGTTCATTTCGAGTCGAGTTCGAGTTCGACTTCGGTCTGGTAAGGTAATTGTGCCATGATTATAAATCACTGCGGCGTGTCTCCAAATGCTTTTACACCGTAGAACTACACGCAATGAAGGTAACAAGGAGTTCTTATTGATTTATTCTATTTCTGTATACACCGACGGTCTTTTTCGGGCCACTTCATGCGATGTGGAAATAAAAATGGCAGGCGAAATGACAGGGAAAGGTGAGAAAGATTTCAACTTAAGCTTCCACTCACGCGCAAGACTTGAATGGCGAAGCTCTTGTAGGTGAGCACTGTCGGACGCACAGGTAAGTTTCAGTATCATTGTTTGTTTTCATAGTTACGGTGCTAGCAATCGTCGTCATATGCATCGTAGAGATCGTCGTGTCTTCTTCTTCGCAACAGGTGGTGGACACGAAGTCATCCTCACGCATTCAGGACGCCAACCACCTCAACTGGACAAGCTTGCATTAAGTCGCGCAACGCTTGAATCATAGTGAAGATGCAGGATTTATTTCTACGCGAGCACTGAAGGACACAATACTGCGCATTTGTACAAATTTGAAACTCTTTATTTGCTAGTTTCGTCGTTGCTTTGCACTGTGCCAGTAGTCGCCATCGACATATGCATCGATGTGGTGGCGTTCCTCATGCTGAGCATTACATGCCCGGTAGCGCTTGACGACAGCGCAGGAGAAGGAGAAGGAGAAAAATACTTTATTTGTATCGTTATTCCAGATTCATGGTAGTCGGAGTCTTCTCATCAGCCCAGAATTCCCCGGCCGGGTGGAATTTTTATTTTTTTGTTTTGGCTAAAGCCGGTGCGCCCGTCGGGACTCAGCGGTCGCCCCGAGGTACGCGGTGACGAGCGTTTGGCATTTTCTCGCTCCTCGTTGTTTTTGCCACCTTTTTTGCTAGGGCCACTGCGCCCCGTATACACTCGGCGGTCGCCGCGAGGAAGGCGCTCACGAGCGCTCAGCATTTTCCTGGTATTTTTCCTGCAAAATCGGCCTTCCGCCTTTCACAGCACCTCTGCTGTTCAAACAAAGGTTGCCTAGTTGACTACAATTCGGCTATCGCAGAATTAAAACGACTGGTTCCGGTGACAACGGAAATGCTGGCATGAAAATGGTTAAATTCGTGTGTTTTATGAGTTAAAAATGAACGCTCGAAAGTGGGTAGTTCGGACGCGTGGCGGGTAAACAAGGATACAATGGCTGTGGCGCTAGGCTCGGTAAGCAGGTTTCATTGCTGCTGATTTGGGGTAAATGAATAAAAGAACACGTGATAAAGCAGCAGAGGTGCTACTACTTGACGGAGGGTGAAGGGAGGCAGGTGCAGTTCCGATTTTGGTGCCGAAACGCCTTCGTTATACAAAAGTAGCTCCCACTAACGCTTGTGCGATGGGCGTCCACAATTCCTGCCACTGTTCTCGATGGCGACTGCGAGAAGAGCCGGTAAGTTCCTCGATTGGTCGCAGCACCACAAGCTACCGCCCTTTATTGATCGAGCTCGCCGGCGGAGGCGGTACAGCAAGGCTCATTTATGCTTCATTCGCACCTATTATACGAAGTCTCGAAATCACGAGGGGAAAAAAATAAAAGCAGCCGCAGCAGGCGGTTAGGCCTCGCAATGGGCGGCGGGATAAGCGGCAGTTCTGCGAAGTGTCGAAGGTCATATCGTCCATTTACGGTCATTTATTGCCAGCATAATACGCGCGTACGTGACCGGCCGTGGCTTCGTCAGAACGCACCGAAATTACGCAGTGGCTTGCGGGCTAGATCGGGCGTTATGCTGCAATGCACAAGGTTCTGAAACTCGTTTTCAGCGGATTGCAAAAGATTTGCCGAAGACTCTTACCGTTGTGTCTTGCAGAAGATTTAAGGCCGCAATGAAAAATTTTGGGGAACAAAATATGTTGTTGTGTTCCGAAAACAAAAGCGAATCGGCTCGCAAAAACTTCGTTGCAGCTACACTGTGTTTGCGGCTCTCTCTTATTTTCTTCGTATTTTGACAAATATTAGGAATTTGAATTACGAAATATGAACTTAATGCTTCAGCTTGTTCACAGTCATAGTTCTCCCCCACATGGACCTGTTCTACGCAACTGCCGCCACGTGCACTTGTCCCATCGCAATATGCTAAATAATTAATTGTTGCATTCTAGCTGAGCGCAAAGTTCGCCTTGTGGTTAGAGCACTTGGATGCTGCTGTGGTGTCCCGGGTTCAAATAACACACCAACCCAGTTTACTTTCACTTGACAGCGGCGTCCATTTTGGTACCCATCGTAGTGATACCGCCGACGGCCGTGACGGCGATGGCTGTGACCACTTTTCGCGCTTGATGACACAGTCACGGCTTATAAACAGGCGCTTCCACGGCAAGACGCCCTGAGCACTTATACATACTATCTTCGTGGAGTTAATTAAAAAAGTTCGCGAAAATAATCTTCTTGAGCTAACAATTTACACTCGTGTGCTATCATTAACCTGAGTCGTTTTAATCTAGCTATCAACTATTATGGAAGCTTAAAAAGGGAATCCATAAAATAAAGCTCTCATTTTTGCGTAGTTCGAAGACCATGGTACGCTACATAACGCCGTGCACGGCTCTGGGATATTAAAATACATTTTAACGGGAAAGCATTACTCCGATTCTAGGGTGACCAAAGCGCGCATCCAGATGACCTCCCCAACAGGCGTCTAGAAAACCCGTGTACGGAAAGTACCTGACCTCTCACACTGGATGTGACGTCGTCGCTACCACCAGCTGCACATAACTCACGTACTCATAAGAAAAATGTGGCCAGGACGGGAATGCAACCCATAGACGCGGGGTGACATTGGACGGATTTAACCATTGTTATACACCGGTGCCACGCAGAACAAAACACTCAAAGTATAGTTTATTCTAAGGAACGAGAGTCAAATACAACACAAAGGAGAGAACTGAACACGCGTCATGTCCGCTTAGGCTAAGTAGACTGAACACAGCTCGTTTGTCTAACTGTGTTTTTTGCAGTTAGAAAACTCACACCTTGCATCTTTGTCAGAAGTAAACGAACCGGCTAAGTGGTAATCTAGATTGCTGCAATCGGTTAAAGTGGTCGTGAAGACAAAATACCAGTTTAATTCATTAAAAGGAATGCCTTGTACCGATAACATTCACAGCAATTTTATTGCAAAATTCCAACAAATATTAAACTACTAATGAGAATGAATGAACTAATTGCGACTATATAGAAACTTTACAGCGGCTTGCAGCCGCCGACCTCCGCCACCACTAGCAAATCTGCCTGATCCATGTAGTGGGGCCTCTAGTTTAGTTATATCGCATCACTTGAATGCTAACACTTGCAGTTAACACTATGATTTATTGCTGGCCCATAGTACGTCACTGGATACTGAAGTAGTTCTTCAACATTTCTCGATTTTTTGGTGAAAAAGACGTCTTTCGTGGCTGGAATAGTTCTTGTTGATTATGAGTTTTAACGCGCCAACATCACGAAGGCGATGAGGCGCACCGTAGTGGAGGGCTCCGTGTTAATTTTGCCCGCCTGGGGGTCTTAAACGTGCTCCTAGAATAGATCTCAGTGAGTTGCCAAAGGCTAGATCTTTTAAGTTGAAAAAACTTTATTTTGTCTTCAATGCACATTCAAAACTTGCACGTTTCGCTAAGTCTCCACTGCCGCAGTGGTGATACCGCAGCTTTCTAATAGCCTTGTGAATTTTGCCACTTGAATGTTTGCTACGCGTTCGGAAAGTGGAAAGCTACGCTAAACTGTGTAAGCGCCGATGATGTGAGATAATATGCATCAAGCTATAGGGTGCAAAAAAAAAAAAAACATTTTTAACCGTATTACACCAGACTCACCTCACTTGTTCTCTTGAGGGACCAGCCTGGACGTTATCTTCTTGCACGCGGCTTTAAATGCAATTTGACACTTTTAGGGGTCGTAGAGGGGTCACTGCAGTTCGATTCTTTTCATCGCCGTCGAAAAAATAAAAATTATGGTTCCTTTTTTTGTCGCGGTGTGTGGCAACCGGAATCTGTGAAGTTCCACGCCTCCTGCAGTAACCTCCGCCGGAACTCCCGCTGTGTGGAGCAGTTCCCCTGTCTTTGGTGGCATTTGCAACCTGTATCCTGTTTCATCTCACTGCGTGGGAGCTTTGAAGTATACGTTGCTTACTTCTTGACCCAATACGTTTAAACAGAAACTAGCCAATTCAGCTACGGCTTCCGGGCACGATTTTATCCACTTGTTTCTTACTTAAGTCAAATTGGGAAGCAGCATTGAGAAGTTTTGTGCTTCGCGCCATTATCCGAGATCAACATTTATCAGTTTAGTATTCGTGTTAGGTCGGACCGCAGACCTGACCTTCCCAATGACGTAATTCTTAAGCACTTTTTTCTTGTTCTTTGTGAAGCCCTATTTTCTAAGTTTTCGAGTAATAAAAAGGGTGTGTTTGTGTTTATACTTTTTTGCTATTGTTTGGCGTTCACCGGTCCCAGCAAGTAGCACTTCTGAAAAATTTTGCACTGTAAAACATCAGTTGCTTACCCGCGAGTGGGAGCAAAAGCGTTAAAAAATTGTACATATAACACTGCATGTGTTCCAGCTTCGCTTATGATATTTTCATGCGTTACCTTTTAAATAAAAGGTCCATTTACTTTAATTTCTGATGTACCTTTCTTACATATAACGGGTTATGGGGTGTTAGTACGGTGCTGCTGTCTCCTTGGAGCTAGAATTGGAGAATCGCATGCAGTTTTAGTAGACTAGTCACCGTTTTATTCGTCACCTCCTCTTTTGTGGACCAAAACCACGCTTCCCTCCGTCGTTTCCTGAAAGTCTTGGAGAGAAACAACTTCGTCTCATGACTGTCATCTTGATTCTGTTGATAACAGCGTATCTTGACGTTATGAGGAGTGGTTTATTCTGAGATTCGTGAAGGGGGTGGTCATGCTGATACCAACGGTGCATCGGGACTTTCCTAGACAAATCCCGAGAAAACATTCTGAGACTGAAACCTCCTCCTCAGCTTCATATTCCTCCAAAGCGCCCATGTTATAAGGCTTTTAGTGAGAGTCTCAAGACATCTTTGAGGATTTCGAGCAGTCTTCAATGTTTTTTTGCTCTTTGCTGGTACGTCTTAGGTTGACGGTTACAAGAGTGGGTATGGAGGAATCCGGGGAGGTAACTGAGGACGTTTTTCCTTCATGGTTTCAGGCACAGAGCAAACTTACGGCTGGCGGGCTGTTTTCTGCAAGCTTAGCGTCTTGTTTAAACAAGGGCACTGCACGAAGCCTGTTTAATTTGTAGTGGTGACGTCCCCATTTGCTTGAAACGCCGCTATCATCATCATGAACAGCGTCCTACCAACTTCCATCAGCGGTGCATGGTCTCCAGCGTCAGTATTGCCACGCGCCACATCACGGATGGAACACGACCGCACTCCTGTGCGGCCGCATGTCAATGTCGCTCTGCAGTTCCGGCCGCCCGTACACACCAGCAACAAATGTAGGAGGTCACAGCATACCTATTCCATGGCGTCTTCCTGCCAATGAAAAATGCACTAGGCAAATATTGCGCGTCATGCGCTTCGTTTTGTTTTCAACCGAACTTTGTGTCTTTCAACACCGAAAATAGACACGCGGGCACTACATGCGTACAAAGCGTGTAATCACTGGCGAACCAAGAACAGGTTTCTGACCCTAATCGATCAACCGTGTTGCTTTCTTGAGGATATTCGGAAATGTTATCTCAAAAACTAGATGTAAACATTAGCGCACTCCTTTACAAACAACTCGATTACATTTTAGAGGGCGTAGTTTCCGACCATGCGTGGGACAGGGCTAGTGACTATTATATAGCGTAGCCAACGCAGTGTCGAAAGCTCGAACTCAAATTGGAAATGGCGTCCTTACGGTCCCATGAGCTCTACTGCGGAAGTGTAGCGGGGCAGCTTCCGCTGCCTTCGGCTTCATTGTGGCTTCCATCATTACTCTCGAAGTCAGACGTAATGAAAACAGGAAACAAGGCAACGAAAACGCCTGACAATCCCATTTCGCTTCTTTTTATGGTTCCTCATCATAGCGCTCATCAATCACATCGCTGAAATCTTGATTCAAGAAGAGACGGTGACAGAAGATCGATTAATAATGAGGAGTGTGTCTGTAGTGCTACCCATACAGACGCAACAACTGTATCCGCCTCACTCTGCATTCATTTCGCCTTTTCCCTTCACGCTACGTGTCGTGTTAAACAGCGCGTCCGCGTTCCAAGCAGCTTTCTGCAGTCAACAGGTAATCAAGGAAGCCCTACCTTCTTGTGTTTGGAGATGAATGAATTGCATTGGAAACACATTCCTTTTCTGGGGAGGACATTGTTGCTAGGAGTATCTGTTACACGTTTCTGTTGCATTCTCTGAGATTGACTGACAACATTAATAAACTCATCGCTCACATTCGAGTCTGTGGTCTTGGCCCACGTATGTTTCTTGACAACAGATTGCGTCTTCTCCCCGATAACGAAGTAGCTAAAGCGAGGATGGGTTGTTTGCTGGCGCCGTATGTCTATAGAGACATCAGTGAGATACAAATACACAACTTAACGCCATTGTGAATGTTAAATATCTGCAAATGTTTCCGCAGCATCAGCCTTTTATTTACTAAAGTGAAGCTTCGGGCTTGCCTAAATTATCTTTGCGGCGTGTTGTTCAGCATTGTTTTACAATCACGAATAAGGGCTTGTTCGGTTCAAAAGTGCATTGTCTTGTTTCTATTTCGAAGTACTTTTGCGTAGGGCAACAGGTTCAAGTGAAAGTTTTCTTTCTGATGCACGCGATAAGCAAAAACGCCCGTGTGTACGAGATTTCGACGCACGTTAGAGATCGCCGAGTGGGCAAAATTAATCCTGAGCCCGCCACTACGCTGCGCCTCATTGCCTGCGTTGCGTCGGCGCGTTAAACCCTATAATCAATCAATCAATCAAGTGAACGTTTTTGTGTCATATGCCTCCACCTTTCCACAAGCAATAATGAGTTAAAAACGTCCCGTATAATCTCCAATAAAGTGAATCGTGGGGAGGGGTGAAGCATGCTGTGTATAAGTGTATTCTTTGCGCCTTGCGTTTTTGACCATGGAGATGAAACCTTAACGTCAAATCTGCGGAGGGGCGAAGCATGCAGTGTATAAGTGTATTCTTGGCGACTTGGCGTTTCTGCCCAAGGAGATGAAACCGTTGGGGGGTAGAGGGATACAGCATTCCCGTAAGCCACGTGGGTTTGAAGTACGAAGCGTTCTCGCGCGAGGCGCTGAAAAACGATTGTCGCGGTGTGTTTTCTAATATGCGTTTCGTTCTAGTCCCAGGTGTTGGAAAATGAGTGTTCCGGTGTTGTATTGCCGTGTCTACATAATACTAGGACGACACGAGACGGCAACCACATGAGACGCCGACAGCCCGAGCCCCGAGGGTGCTTCGCCCCTAAACGACCAGAAAAGAAGTGTCTAATCAATCGCGTTACGAACATCAATCGCCAGAATCACGAACTTACCTATCCACCACCTCTACCTGACCGCGTTATTCCGTGAAGTCGTATTGCTGCAGCACAGCCGAGTTCAGTGACTGACAATTCGTGGGCAGTTCGTTTCCGTAGACTACGCAGCAGTCGGACGCATTGGTCATCCTTGGTGGGTAACCACGGTGTTCTACCAGTGATAACCCATTGTATGGGACCTTGGGCCTGGCTGATGTTTGATGACCAACTGGGGGCCATCAAACCCACTGGTGGGGTGATCCTCGGGTTGCCCGCGAGTGTTTTACTAGCGGTTACGTGGTCGTCACGCGTGAATTTTCGGGTAATACACGTGCGGGTTGCTTGTAGATCACGTGACCAGAATGGCACCCGCACATTACTCACCAGAGCGTCTCTGTAGGACGCCAGTTTTGTGTATTACAGGAAAGTGGCGGCCGACGAACCAGTGAGTCTCGCGTCCCGGGTTGAGGAGACGGAGGGGGAGGGTGTTGGAGGAGTAAATGGAGTACTTGGAAGAGGAGTGACAGGCGTTACTTGACTGGATTCCCTTTTTAAGCTTCCATAATAGTTGATAGCTAGATTAAAACGACTCAGGTTAATGATAGCACACGAGTGTAAATTGTTAGCTCAAGAAGATTATTTTCGCGAACTTTTTTAATTAACTCCACGAAGATAGTATGTATAAGTGCTCAGGGCGTCTTGCCGTGGAAGCGCCTGTTTAAAAGTGCGTACGCCCGATCAACGCTTTTGAAAAGTACGCCATTTGCCCTGTTGGTCTTGACCGCATATAGCATTTGTCGCTTTCTTCGGTCTCTTCGGAGGGTGCCGCGGTGTCAGTCGCTGCGGCCGCTATTACAGCGCCGTTCGTTATTGCTTTGGGAAACAATGGGCTTCGTTTCCGCCGTGGAGGGGGTTATACACTTCTCTCGATGGACGGGTCGCGCTGCAGAACCATCCATGATTTATGCGTTTGCCGCGCAGCTATAGAAACCCTCGCTCTCCGAGGCCATTCACCTCCGAGCGCAAGTGCAGTGAACGCCCCTTTGAGCTATTCCTTGCACACGAACCGCACACGACTCTTTCTGGCGATGAAGTTACGTTTCCTCGTCACTGCAGCTTCAGATGACTGATGTGTGCAGCTTTGTTCATTTTATGTGCAGAGCACTTTAGGGGCTCGCATTGTCGTCGTAGCTCGCTCGCCGTACCCAAGTAGAGCCACACGGCGTTCTGTCGTAGCGGCTGTCGTCGCGGCGTAACCCAGAGGCTTTGAATTCCAAGCGGTTTATATAGTCATAAGCGTTCGAATCTTTTCAACCGCTGGCGCTTGTCATACATCTCCGCGTTGTTTAGCGCAAAGAATACTGCTGGTACATTTGAGGCATAATATATGTAATTAACCGGCAACGCCCGCGTTCATTCAGTTAGGAATGCCCATTGGGTTGGTTCTTACCATAGTAAGGGAAAAAAGTGGCAGTGCACCGCCGTCAAGTGCGGGAAGAAAAGCAAGCACAAAAAGAACAGAACTCATGCTGGCGCAGTTTCATCAAAGGGCGCGCGAGCACTGCGAAGGCGGGCAATGGGAATTGCATTGGGTGGTAGCCGTGAGCGGATAACGGCGCTACAGCCAACTATGGCGAATCACTGATCTACACTTCCGACATTTCACATTCAGTGGAACGGCTTTAATTTTTTTAGCTTCATGCGTCTCATTACCAAATGTCTTTTCTATGCGGAGTTTTGGGATCGAAGGGAGGGAACAATTTATTTCACTCGACCATGTCCAACAGCGAACAAGGGCAGTTCCTTACATTTTCAAGCTTAGTGACCAATGTTTTCTTCGGAAGTTGTCAAGTGTCAGTGACGTTAAGCTGCAAATATTTAGTGGAGGACAAAGTGCAGATTTATCAAGTAAACATCGATTTATAGATTACTTAGTACCCCCGGGTGTAGCGTTGTTGCTAATGTTGACGTCAGCCGTGTTGAATCAATGGTGCTTCCACAAACGCTTCTACTCGCTACCCCGATGCAGTGTATTTAAATAGTAGCGGCAAGAGTTCTGCTGAATTACACCGCCGGAAGATGCCTAAAGTGAGCACATAATGCTCACAAATTACCCGTATGACGTATTCTTAAGCACAGGGTGGAGCGACAATAGAGGAAATTGCGTTTTGGAGTATCTTGTGTTGTATATTTCTTGTGACCCCTCCTCACGGAAAAAAGTGTAGTTCATGAGTGTGCTTGTTTGGGCCTGCTGGTAGGACACTGCAAAGAACTTAAGCGCTCACATAACAAGTACAAGCGAGTAGCGCCTTGTGGGTGTCTACTCGCTTGTCGTTTTGTGTTGCCGCTTCTATTCTGTGTCACGGAAAAAGTTTCGGTATCCTAATACGTAAACACAGATCGGCTTACGTAGGTGCGGAACCCTAAATATGGGACACTGTGAACACCACAATTAGGTAAGAAACAGAGTGGCTTAGTGACCATAAGAGAGCATTTAAACGCAGCTTCATATTCACTCACACCGAAAGGTGAAAGGGGGTAAACATATAATGGCGTGCTGTGGTGGGGAGCGTCCATACAAGGCAAATGACAGCGTGAGAAGAGAAATAGCAACTGAAAAGGAACAACTAAGGGTATTGATAACAGAAGAGATGTCATCGCAGCCCGCAATATGTGCACCTGAGAAAAGTATACAATTCGAGACAACACAGTGAAACCAAAAATTACAAACGAAATAATATGCAGGCTTACCTTTTCTTGAATGTTTACATCCGGGAAAAATTAGTCCACTCCCACTTTGGGAAGAAGGATGACCTGCCATGCTGGACGCCGCTTACGGAGTGCACGAAACAAAACACGTTTGTTTGTGATTTAGGATAGACCATACTTCCTAGTCAATAAGCTGAATGCAAGTTTTAAGTTCCAGACAGCATATAAAGAACGAACCCATGTGACGATTTTTCGCTCGCTAAGAATGCTTCTACGAACGATGTAAATGTATACCGACACGTGGTTCTGGAGATAATGGGATACTATTGTAACCTTCGTTTTGATCGATGCGTGTATTGTCTAATCTGGAACCGTTCCTTTCTCGCGATTTTCAAGTAACCGTTTTGGCGCCATAAAATCCCGGTTTCACGCACGAGCCGTGCGTGCAGTGATATTAACAGAGCTATTCGGTCGGCCAACCTGTCTATGCCGATGTGCATTCGTTTTTCGACAGAACGCTCTCGTTCCCACTATGAAGGCTTTCACTTTAAAAAAAAAACACAACAGAAGAGTTTACACTGTCGAGCAGTGGTTCTTGCTTACTTTTACTTCCATTTCGCAATTTTGTGACACACCTAGACGTGGTCCACTTTGCTCATCTTGGCCACCGCGTTATTGCTCGCAGATGAGCTCATCTGCAGGTGACGTCACGGTCCGACAACCTCACGCCGGTGTGGAAGGACTGCACGCACGACAGCCCACACCTACTCTCCCATTCATTCCCGCACGCGACTATTAAGCCCACCGCCTGCGTGGCGTCAACAAAACGTGGCCGAGAAGAACGTGAGTGCTTGCCGCGAAACAGGCTTCTGGCGTGTGCATTTAGTGGAAAAAAGAAATCAAAACAAAAGCATAAGCACGCGGCCTTTGCCTTCGGAAATAGTGGAAGCCACCAACAGGAAGTGAGAGCGTTCAGTTGGGGCGAAAGGTCAGCGCGAAGTTACTCTACCGTAACAGAGCGTGCGCCTCAGTCGCGTGGTTAGCATGTGTTCAGCATCACGGCGGCCTTCAGCAGGTGCAGGCTATTGTTCTGCATTTCGTCTAATTCTCTTGTGAGCTTGCAATATCCTAACGAGAGGGAAGATATTTTATCCTTTTATCTAAAACTGGTGTAGTTTTGTCGCCTTGGTTTAGCCTGGCACGTTTTGATGTCCTAAATTATCAGATGAGGTCGTGTAGCACTCATCAGGTATGGAACGTTCTTGTGGACAATGAAAAATTAGGTTTGAATGGCTAGAAGACTTCCAAGAAAAACTATTGAAATAGTGCCTACTACGCGTGTCTTGAAAGAAGTAATTTTCAAATACAGTTGTCCTGAGCGAAAAATTGGAGGCGGCTCGCAATCACGTCACGGCGTCTGTCTGATATTTGGTTGCAAAACTTCCTTAGCATTTCTTTACTAGAAAATCACGATTTTTAACAGTGTTGTGTTGTGTCTCAATATTAAAGAAGATTTCCTGCGCGATTTCTTTAGTCATGAGACCATTTCCAGTCTCTGTTTCCAGTGTTGTGTTGTCTCTTATAATAACGAAGATTTCCTCGCAATTTCTTTAGTCATGAGACCGTTTCCAGTCTCTGTTAGATTTTTATTCGCGGTAAGTGGAAGACTGCGTCATAAAAAGATAAATTATGTTTCCATATCTTACTTCCACTGCCCTGTTTCGCTTATTGTACCTGGCTATGAAGTTTGGTTCAAAATGGCATCGGCTGATAAAAAAACCAGAGTAATTGAACTGTAGCTGGTTGACACCACCTCTCCCTATACCATGTGCGAACCTTCTCTCACAAAGCAACAGCGGGGCTAAATACGAGGCGACGTAAACTGAGTCAACCGCAAATGGAGTGCTGCTAACGAAAGCCTTTGGTGCGTTTCACGGGCAACCCGTGCTTCGCGAGTAGTTGAGTACATTCTTAATAGACTCTACGGCATTTGTTTATAGCAGCCTACACACCGCGGTTTGTTACCATGTACACCATAACGGAGCGAAGCATTTCGTAGAACTAAGGTAAACGAGAGGGGAGTTTTTCGGCGTGAAAGTAGTTTTTTTTTAAATCCCTAGAAAGCTTTGGAAGCTCAATGATTGCGACAGTGACTGAAGTGAGACAGAATTCATTAGCGATGACGAGTGATGTGGTGCGACTAGCATTATTTAAGTTGTGGGACAGATTTTAGTTGGCGAGATGGACTATCCTGGTCACTATCCCCTTCCCCCATTGCGTCACCATCAGCATCGTCAGAGTGTGTGGCAACTTGGCTTTATAATTATGGAGTTTTACTTTGCATCGCAAAAAAAATTGTAGGAAGGCGGCCAGAAATATAACAAAAAAATGTGGGTTCTTTGTGCTAAATTGTAAAAAAGAAATGCACCTTCAAACAGAACGAAAACATACAGTGCCTTTCACTATCCGTCATACCTTTGTGTCGAAACACCAAGGAAAAGCGACGTCTGACGTCAGTCCTGTGCATTGAAAAAAAAAAGCTTTTTTGATCCACGTTGCTAAATCTTACTAGATGCAACGTGCCAATAAAATAATCTCTTCACGACGTCTCCCAAAATAAACAAAAAAGTGATACTCACTCTTTCTGTTCCAAGACTGGGGAGAAATACTTGTCTTCTTCCACAATAAAGATAATTAATAGTACCCGCCAGATTTGAAGAACGCTAAGAATACGGAAAGCAACTACAGCACGAATAAAAACCACATGCAGCCAAACAGTCAACCAGGAATGACGCTGCTCAGGAAAAAAAAGCACAAGCCGACAGCAGAGGACACGCGTCTACGTCCTCCGCGTCCACGCGTCCACGTGTTCACGCACCTACGTAGGCGACGCGTAGCGAATGCACAAGCGTAAAGCAACTTCGCACACTCCGCGGCCGCACCTGCCTTAATCTCAGTCCAGCTGGCCGTACCGTCGTATCCAAATTAACTGGGCCAGGAACAGGACGCTTCCAACTTCTTTCTCCTAACAGGCAATTTGCGCATCCTCGTACGATTTTCCGGGGGCTCGGCAGCCGAGACCGGAAACAGCTGACAGCGTCGTCGGGGCGGTAGTCTATGCCGGCTGCGTCGAAAACGAGGAAGTCGCTGAAGAGACACCGAGGGCCTCGGGAGCTGGCTCTGTGTATACGGTTCGACTTTTATTTTCTTCCGAGAGAGACTGCTGCTGGGGTCAGACATCTAAGCCGACTAATTGGTGGGTTTCCGCCCGCAGAGACAATAGGGAGTACGTTTGGTACAAAAGCCAGCGCAGGGCCTTTCACGTTGGGATGATGAATTAATGAAAAAAGAACGTAGTTAGTAGCTAGAATCGAAGGTTGTGATGAGGCGTTTCAATTTCATTAGAGCGCTTGACAAGGTTTGCGGACACTACAGGGTACAGTAGCATACATTTACAATAACGCAATCACAATCATGATAAAAAAACAAAAATAAAAAATGACATCACTATAGCCTACAGCATTCCAGCAATGCAAATAAGTACACCGGTTACACAATGGCGAAGGAAAAAGTACAGTGAAGAATGACATTATAAAACGGAAAACACAGCGAAACACAAAAGGAATCCGGAGAACCCTAACCGAACAAATATATTTTCAATGAAACAGCGTTTGGAAGGACCAGAATTTCAAACATGAGGTGAACGCATATTGTTACGGCTTCAAGATAATGCGAAAAGCCGCCGGTCCATTACGGAGCATGAGTGCACCTTAACTATTTCCAGCTAAGCGGTTCGAAAGTGAAGGAAGGGTGTAACGTTGCGCTTGAATGCCATAATTTTTGTGAGGCGTCGAGACGCGACAGTTATAGTGTGGCGCATAGAATACGTGGCCACATGTCCTGTCAACTCGGCTTGCTCACAAAGATTGCATTTTTACCTAGCCTACCGCGCTGCTAATCCCAGCTTCTACGCACAGAATACCTCGGGTAAATTGGCAGTTTTAAAAGAAGAACATGGCTGATAAGCGACCCCTCGGCAAATCACACGTGATCGACCGAGACTCTTTCTGTAAAATCTGCACATTATCTGGGCTTGTGTTTATACCCGTGCCACAGACGAGGGTACAATTATTTAGCTGCGGCATAAGCAATGATTTGAGTGAACTATATCTGATCCCTCTTGGGAATGCATCGCAATGGCGGTACACAAGACCAACAACACGTGCAACTTTGAGACATACGTGATTCGCATATGCGTCCCATAGTAACTTCCCAGAAAACCACCAGCCTAATGTATTGAAGAATTGTCTGATTTCAGCGTTGTGAGAGCCGCATTTTAAAGGGTGGTTCGACTGTTCGACAGTTATTTAATGTACGGTTAAAAAAAAACATTTAAGTTATATACTATACGAGCTGAGGTATTGCGCGAAGGAGGTCTCTGACGCCACTGCTTTGCTGTGATGCAGACTGAAAATATATCGCGTCCCCTGAACACTCCCTCGAAGTTTGATCGCTATATTTCTGTTGCCGCAAGTAACCCTTACTGAATTTTCCACACATCAGGACGCCTTTGATGAGGAATCGCCAGTCGTCATGCCTCATCGTCACTTTCGCGTAGTTATTTGTTGCTGAAGCGAAAGCTGCGTAAGTGGGACTAGTGATGCCCTGTAAAATAACTAATGCGTTTTTCCATGAACAGGTTTGTCGACCGAACAGTTTTCTTGAGATCTTTCGATACACCATGCGTGTGTGAATCGGGGCTTCCATTGTGTCAAAAGGGTTACTTAAAAATTGCGAAAAAGGATTGGAACGAGATAAGACAATACAGGCCTCGATCATGAAGAAGGAGTACAATGCTATACCTTTATCTCAAAACCACGCAGTGGTATACATTTAGATTGTTCGTAGATGCCTTTACTCAATGGACGTAAAATCGTCGCATGAATTCTTTCCTCATTTGCTATTTCGCTCCTTGAAGGTTTGAAGATCCATGGCACGCACTTTCAGCGAAGGTTCAACTCAACTTTAGTGAAGCTTTTGACGAACGTTTGATGCAGTTTTGATGTTACGAAGCTTTTGCGCTTCTCTTAACTTTCTGTGGGAAGAGATGGTAAAGTTATTTTTATTTCTACCAGGTTCTAGATGCACACGCACATGTTTTTTTTTTACTTTTGCTTCGCCTGAATTAACAGAGCCTTGCTCGTGGTAGTTCATGTATAGATATTATTTCTTTAATGGGTAATAATTTTGTATTCCTTACTTATACCTTCGTTCCCTTAGTCAATACAACGCATTCGCCTTGTCTTAACTACGAGAAAGTTTTGATTTTATATTTGCATTGAACTGTATATCGAGCCAAGTATGCGCCCACTCAAAGGAGAACGTGTTTAAGCTTGTTACGAGCTGCGCAGCAAATAGCGCACGTAGGCCTTGTAACTTCAGGCGCGGTAGTTTGGAGTGCCTGGTTTTTAGACGCCGCTTTATGTGCCCAGACGGAGTAAATACTAGCTGTTAACTGTGATTACACCTTTTTGTTCACCATAAATGCACATATCAGCGCATAATTATAATAATGCACAATGGTCTTCGCTCTGGCTTTGGGGGCGGCCTCCCAGTGCCCCCTGCCGTACGAGTCACGTGATGGTTACAGTCATGCCGAATATGAACGCACAAATAGGAGGTTCGATCGTGACTATGAATTGTACTTTGCGAGATATTTCCTGAGACATAGCCGCTCTAACCACTGCTGCGAGTGCATGCCTGACAGGAATGGCGGTTCGTTTCCTTTGAATTGGATCTCCCTAGGATGGATTCAGGAATGATTTTGCCTAGAGCCATAAGGTAGTGTAAATGGGAAACTGCCCAATAAAATGTCGACACATGGACACGACACCTACTCAGCAAGTGAGGGTCACTATACAGGAAGTCCTGTCCTCCGCACCCCATGACGTCTACTAAATAGAATTCTAACCACATGGACATTACTCCTGTTAATAGCAGCTCGTAATTCTCTCGGGAGACCACGGCAGCAAAACTTCTTGTGGGCCTCTATGGGACCAATCTTCTAGTGCCCTTTTCCTGCAGCGAATCAAGGAAGCCCATTTTACGTATGGCGGGGCACAAGCTTCAAGAGCACACGGCAATTTCTTGCACCTTTAAATGCTCTACCTCGCCTGAATACGAAGGGAACATTTTGTCGCTGGTTTTATGGTGGGGTGTAGAAAATTGACCGCAATCCATTTGGCGCGACATGGTTGGCTTCGGGAAGGGACATGGCGAATTGGTGGCCGAAGTTTCACCTTTAAAGATTCTGGTGTTGCGCGACACCTATTGAATACCGCAAGAGGAGCGAGCGAAAGACCGCCCGGAGAGGTCCGGATTCAAGCTGGCTCGCATACCTTCGGGCTGATCATAAATTTCGCTCTCGTGTGGTGCAAGGGCATGCTTGTTGCCCGAATATGCGGCTCCTAGAGAGAAGCTCATCTAGGAGCCGCATATCGACCGTCTCATTCAACCCAACGTTCGTCGTAACCGACGTATCCGTCGTTCGTCGTAGCCGACCCAACGCAGTTAACTGTTCAGAGGTGTGGATATTCGGGGAAAACAAAAGTGTCAATAACGTGCATTAAAAGGACCACCATGCAAATTTTAGGACATCTAGAATCGAACTAGTAACAAACCACAATTTGGAATGAGGTACTAATTTTGACGGACCATAATGCCACCTCTCCGACTTCTGCAATCGTGTTTTGTTTTAGAGTCACACAAGCGAGCATGACGGGTTAGATTGTGAGAAATTTATGGTAGGTGCTTTGACAGTTGCCATTTTTGTCGGAAGAAATGTCGATAGCAGCAGAACTTTCTAGATCAGATCTAGCTCAAATATAAAATGTTGAGTGATTCGTTAATACGGTTGAAAAAACAAGGTATTGAGCAGATTTTCCCGCTGAAGTACCTTGTGTTGCACGTGTTTACATGCATGTGAATGCCTCCTCACATAGGGGTGCATTAGCATTATACTGTAGGCGTAAAACATGCGCGGTAAAAATACCAGCACGAGTCGCTTCGTATAACTAAAAATTGCTACGTAATTTATGTTTAATGGTGCAACCTGAAAATGACACGTCGAATTTTAGAATCAAAAAACTATTGTGATGATAGCAGGGAACACCAGAAAGGTGGAAATTTCACTCAAGGCTTTTAAAATCCTTCCAAGGGATGATTTGTCCTACGCTGGCCTCGTTGCAGAGAACTACTAGCACAAAAACTGGCATGGCGTATGACTCCACTCGCGCCAAATAATATCTTGTAGTTCTTTATGTGTGGATGCTACTCATACAATTACAAGATCTTTTCTGCACGTTCTCCGTCCCATCAAGATTAATTCAAACAGCTTTTAGAGCTCCCGAGTTCTGTAGTCTTGTTCATTGAGAAGATGCTGCTGTGATCACTGTAGCTGATACTGCTCCTTTCCAGTATGGCGGCTGGTATTTCTGGTTATCACTGTTGCTGTAGCTGATGCTTATTGTGGATTTAACTGAACTGTTTAAGTGTCCTCAGCATTCTTGTTCATTTATGCCGAATTTGGATACAGCTCACCCCATCAACGTCGCCATCAACCGTATAAAAACCAGGAGGAGGACCAGCAGAAGCTCACGCAAGTACAGGACAGGACGAACATCCCTGCGTTACCCGTACAATCAGTCGGGGACCTCGCTATAGGAATCCACTCTTCCTCGAGCTTTCCCTTTTCATTTTCTATGTAATTATATGTGTTCCCTACTTCCTCTGCTTCCTTGTGGAAGACTTTGAGCTACAGTAGCTGCCCTCCTTTGGTCAGCCTGTGGTATGCATCTAGCCCCACTCCACTTTTTTTTCTCGTAGTCAGAGCCAGCATGTCCTCTACCCGAGTTTGCTCCTATCTCTAAGCATTACTGAGGGTCCGTAAGCGTTATCTCTCTTCATCGCTTTGAGCACCTTTTCCCCTTGTCTTTGGTCCCTGTTGAAAGTTTGCGAATCATTGTAATTCTTTCATTATTGTTTCGTGGCATAGCGTTGCTCGCACACAAATCTTCATAAAACATTGCTACCTGCTTCGATCTTTTATTCACGCATTTGTAATGCTGCCAATTTCGTCTTTAAACGAACTTATCCAGTTTGTCCAAACAGCGAGCTTCTTTATTGACTTTAACATATAATCCTTGTTTTATTATTTTTTTCAATTTTTGGATTGCTGCAGGCACTACGGTTACAACGCCTGTCTTGGGGACCAATTTTTACAACTACGCCAATGCGAATTTAACCCTAGTTCTTGACACTCATATGTCAGCGTTCCTCAATCAGGCCTAACATTTTATGCGATATTTTAGCAGTTTCTTATCTAGGTTATCTTGTTCCTGCAGCTACTGCGGACTCCGTGATTTTAGTAGCAGAAACTACGTTGCCAAACAGAACGTGTGCGACATGTTCACATTCGGTCAAAACCGAGAATATGTTATGAAGAATTATTTTCAAGTCCTGCGCCCTGCATCTTAAAAGCTACAAATTTACTTTCCTTGTATTCAGAGGCTTCGTATTTACAGGGCCTAAATGGGATCCTCGCCATTCTGTTGTAACTGTTATCGACCTAGCCAGAACATTAGCACCCTGGAGAACACTTCAATTTGGGCTGTGGGTGAAGTTTATTTGATTACAGTTTTATCGGCGGGCGTTTATGTCCATATTTCAATCTTTTTATTTGTGATAGAATCCATTCCTTGTCTTTCGGTTATTTTTTTCCGGGCTTCCAACCAGTGTGTCACCTCCACATTTCCGACTGGCTGCTCGGATTTTCCACTGCCATTCGCTTATTTGCTCTTCTGCTACGGTTAGCTTAGTGCCCCTTCCGTGCGTAGTACTGATTTCTCACAATATTTGCTGCCTAATGTTTTTGCGATAATTCAAAGGTGGTTCCAGCCGTCGTCTTATGCATGTACTCAGTGAGCACTTTCTGAAACAGCAATGATATGTTCTGGTTACTGAAACACATAAAAAGGTGCTTCCACTGGTTTTCTTGTCCCTCATTTATTTTCACAACACTTCCATTCTTAAAATTATTCGGCCAAATAGTCGAACGCAAATTCATGGTTTAGGTACAGTCAACAGTTTGCTACTGCAGTTGGCGTCCCGGCTACTTTTCGCCCGCTAAGAACCACACATGAATCCGAGGCCTTACTTAATAATTCAACGCACTCTCTCTCATTTCGACAGAGAACATAATCGGCTGGCCAACAATTCCTGCGCCTAGCTCCTATTGGAGCGCGTTACGCGTTTTTTATAATTCGGAATATTGCGATATCGTGTTTTCTGTTTAGCTTCGTATATTATGAGCTATATACGCTTGCTCCCCGCACATCCGGCATTACTCTAATGAAGTCGCGAGTCACGACGCTGCGATTAGGGGCAAATTGGCCGTCAAGCGGGTTCGCCTGGTGGTTTTCACAGCCTGTGCTTCGTGGATCAACCATCACTTCTTTTATTTGCCGCTTGCAGATACTTATCCATGTTCAAATCTTCCTGACTGCATGGGTGGCGGCTATGTCCGTGAATCTAGTTCTAATTTCCTTAGTACGTGATTTGCCTCAGGCTCACATTACCTTGTTCCCCGAAAATAAGAGTTGGGGTGGCTGAACCCAGCTTTGCCGTTCGATGGTCAAGCGGGCACTTTTTTACGAAATACTAATTGTTGTTTGCAAATGAAGCCATATAAGAAGACTTTTTCTACGGCGTAACGGGAAAAGGTCAACGAATGTCTAGGTAATGGACCGGCAGAAGTGCACGTGGATCTTTTATCCTTGTCATCATGAGTGGAGACTATTGAATATGTTTGAGGTTGGATTTCTCAATGGCTTCGGCTCTTTCACAAAGCAGACATACATACATGCAGACGAACACAGTCGCACAAACACACGCACAAGCGCATTCTTCCATACGCTTGCCTTGATAGTATCTGCCTGCGCAGACTCAAGAGACTCTTGACCGCTGACAAATTGTCACTCCTTGTTTGCGAGGTCAACGCTTTTTCGTCGTCCTTTTGTTTTGGCTCGCCGTGCGACCACCGGCCATGCATGGAGGTGGTCGCAACAGATACAATCTTGTCGGGGAATCGGTAGCCAGCGGCCTCCGCACTCAGCGCTCCTTCTCCATAGAGGCACGCCTGGGGCCCGTTTCCCCGTTATGCCGAAGCGGTCAGTTCTCATTTCTCACCAGAAGCCCAGAGCGCCTCGACAGCGAGTCGCGCTTCACTGAAGCTTGACATTTCGCCCTATTCTGTTAGCGGCTACAAAAAAGACGCGGCTGGTACTCGCCAATGTACCAGAAGGCAGCACTACGTTTACTGCATAGCACAGGTTCAAATGAATAGCTTGCAGTGAGTATCGGACGTACGTTTTGTAGACAATGGGTAATTCCTGCTCACGGTCAAAGAGTGCCCTCACTACATCATGCACGTGTCGGCATGCTTTGCGCGTGCACAGGGTGCCACGGAAACTATGTCAATGAACGCAACAGCACAGGTGCTGAATATGAAGCAGTCATGCTAGGATGCATAATATCCTGCGATCGGTATACCGGTGTCTGGTGCGCTTATACAAGGAGTATTCATGGGTGCTACTGCAGAGGTATAAGTAAAACTCAAAAACCACAACCACCACAGCCAGTCCTTACGGCGGTAATTATTAATTAGAGAAGATTTAGGACCACATTCATTCAGTTTAATTATTGTGAATGTAGAAAAATTTTCGTGCTTCTGTTTTATGTCGTCATACTTGGGCGTAAGGAAGCAAATTAAATTACTGTTCCAGACGGGGTATTCGAGCTATGAAACTGATGCACACCATCACGCCCTGTAATGTATTGACTTTGATGAGTGCCGAGGTTGATATCGCACAGCGTAAAATGACAGCATGCAAGTTCTAAAATTTCATACTTTCAACTCGGGAACAGCTTAAGCTGCCATAGCGGGATTGTTTATTCAGTTCCATTTGCATGAAAGCCAAAAAACACCGCACAAGAACAAAACGATACCTCAAGGCCTCTGAAAGTACCAGAAGTCCTGTGTAAACACTTATAAGTCATTTGCAATGCGCACACAGCAATAGGTCTCAGCCAGCACATGTGTTGCGTAAATCTGGCAATTTAACTCTCTATCTCTATCTTTCTCTGTAGCGGCGCCACCGCTTGTGATTCAACTTACAGTGCTTACTAGCAACAGATGCTTGTGCAAAGTTGTAACTATGTAAGCCACAACTGCAGACGACAACTACTGCCTCTTTTTAAGTTTTTACTCAGCCGTATTCTGAACATATTCATAGTTTCTCCGGTTTAGTTTTTTTGTAAAATTTACGCGATACCAAATTATCTATCCATTCAATAAAATGTACGTAGTTTTGTTTCCTAGCTATCGAAAAAAGCAAGCCATCGTAGAACAGATCTTTAACACGTTCCCCGCCATTCCTGGCTTGCCGTTTTTCAGAGGTCACGAACAGTCAGGGGTAAACGATGCGGAGTTGGGCAGAAAAAGCGTGGAGAAAGGGCTGATGCCCACCGACGCCCCGTTTGCGATGGGCTATCACCGCTCCTGGGCCCCAGAACCGGGCCCCCCACGGCGCCTGACGCACCCATCAGAACGCCCCCTTGTAACTTCGTGCTGTTCGATGTCGGCGCCAGAACACCAGGTGGGGCTCTGACTCGTGACTCCTGCGCGGTGTGGGACTTTTCAGCCAGCTGCTGAGTCCCATCATAGCATGACGCCTGGTGGGAGTCTGTAGCTTCAGAATCCAAACATTCAAACAAAGTTCCCATGTTGGGATTTTTAAGTTACTCAATGATGCAAGCTCGGCGGTTAAGTAAAAAGCTTCTAGAAGGGAAGGTTGAGCCATTTGTAGTTTTGGATGCGAAGCATCTCATGCTCGGGGCTGTGTCCCTCCCTCCCTTGTTGTCATTGTCGTTGTCCGCCATCCGCACTCTACTGCGTTGCGCGTCTCTTCAGCCGCGTCAGTGTTTGGGCTGACGTCAGCGCAGTCTACTATAAAAAGAAATAGTTAGGCGGCGCCCGGTTTTGATCCCACGACTCTCTGGCCGCAAGGGGAGGTACGTGGCGCTCTGCCCACTGCGCTACAAACCGAGACGGCAGCCTGTGCTACGAACGCGACTTATGTCCTTCGCTAATTCAAGCTACGTCAAAAAGCTACTGATACAACGAAGGTACGCGAAGCTGAACGTCACCGGAAACGACGAACTGAAAACTAATGGGATCTTTAGTCGACCCCATGGCTGCTTTGCATACTACTCAGGGTTCCGCTACGGGAAGATGGTGTAATTTTTGCGTATTTTTGGTTTCGTAATCGCAGTTTTTTGCTTATGTAACACGTGGTTTTTCTAATAAAAGTTCAGTTGCTAGACAGCGCTCGTGTCGTGCATACTCTTCTTGTCCCGTTTTCGTCTGCGCTGACCATCTTGAACGTACTGCAGCTCGCCCACTTCGCTACCCTATTCTACAAGAGAAGTTATTCAGTCATGGAGAGAATAATTTTTGTACAAGTATGGATTCGTGGCTTCCTCGAAATGTTTTAGTACAGCTGTAAAATAAGGCCCTGGTGTTCACTTTATTCAAAAACTGATAGCCTCGTGCTTTCATCTTGTAAAAGAGCGGCAGTATTGTAAATAAACAAACTAAAATAAAGGCACACAGAGTGAGAAACAAGAACGTCTCGAATTTGCGGTCCGTTTCATACCACTCTCTACTTCGTCTGTCCCGAACACCGCCTTAGACAAAGAGCACACTATGTCTTTCGCGTTTTTACTTACGTACAACAAAGAAAGTGAACTTCCGGTGCGTGTAAACATGGCGTGTCTCTTGAGAAAAGTTCCTGGTAGTTTCTCGACATAAAATGTTTTCGTAAACACGCAAAGTTATAGAACTATAAATTGTGTTTTTTTGCAATGAGCCCGGAGGCCATCATGTTAATAATAACAAAACCTCGAAGCCGCTGGGTGAACCCCGACGCAGTTTGCACGGTTTTGAAGCTAATAATACCGGAATGATAAAAATATCCTCAAAAGGACAACAAATACAAATCAATCAAGGACGGAAAACTAAAACTGCAGTTATTAAAGAGACTCAATCCTTCCGATAAACGTTGCCACTTGTTCCTTCGGGTCTGGAAGCACTGCGAGAGTTTTAGTTATCGCCAACACAAAGCGGCAGTTCGTGATTTGCTCGTCGCATCAGTTTCATCTTCCACATCTGCTTTGCTTTTGTAGCAATTTTTTAAGTGGCTACCGAATGCATTCATTGCTCAAACTTAAAGGAAGCCAGCCAATAGGAGCTACATTTTCCTAATGATGTAAAGGAAGTGCACGAAGAGCGCCAATTCACAGAAAGAGAGAAAAATATTTTGAACAAGTTTCTAAGTTGCCTGATGCACATAGAGCCGTAATTCTTGACAGGTATTTTGGATCTCCCTATTCTAAGTACTGGATGTGTTTGATGATTAAAATCTGAAAGTAGTTAAGATATAGAGAAACGTTGACACAGGTGTTTCGGGGTCTTCCTTTAAAGGGACACTGAAGTGATTTGTAAACATTGCGGGATTACTAGCGCAAATTGTAGTTCGGAGTCCGTAGGCATTGTTTCGACCACTCTGGCCGCGTTTACGCGAATTTATTTAGTAGAAAAATCAATTCGAAAATGCTGTCCTCCTCTCTTTACGCTCGCCCATTTTCTGTGGCGTTTTCGTGTGACGTCAGCAGGAGATGAGCTGGAAAATGGCTGCGCTACTGCACGGTTCGCCGACCAGCCGACCTACCGATCGAGTCAGTCGGCCCAGCGTTTCGTCCGCCGGCCGCCGACGGGTCGTCGCTATTCGCTCGCTCTATTGAAACTAAGCCACAACACCTTTGTGAATGAAAGAATGTGCCTTTCCTTACTTTGTTAGTTTGTACACTGTGTCAAACTCAGAGTCCGGGTCGCTCCAAGCGCTGCACAAGTGCACATGCGACGCTTCGCTGACTTTACGCTAGTAGGAAAATCTAAGGCCAATTGAAGGCGGGAGAAGAGTCAGCGAAGTCAATATAGCTACTAAGAAAATAAAATCAACTGAAACTATTACCGTACAGCGCAAAACTAGGGAGCAGGAAGCACTTTTTGCGCTGTGTAAACAAGCACAGCGGTCAGCAGCACGACCGCACATCTGCGAACGCTTTTCCGTCAAAGAAATGCAATTGCTAGACGTGAGATATTGTGGAAGTTTGGGGGACACTTACTGCAGGAGTGATATACAACAAATAGTCACATAAAGTACTTAAAATGTTTAAAATAAATAAAAGTGTAAACTGGTCATACATTATAAACCTGATATATCCAAACCGGCCAGCGCCGGCTCGTGGCCTAGTGGTCTGAGGCGATGGAATTTCTGTTTTGAAAGTCGCAAGTTCGAATCCCCGAGGGTACATGTATTTTTTTTTGTAAGTTGATTTTTTCGTATACGGCCGATGTTTTCTGAACTGAGTTCACCATTTTTTGGGCCGTAACGTTTACTGCTCCACGAGCGAGATCGCGAACGCGCGCATACTGACAATGACGCGCTAACGAGTTCTCGTTGGCGTGCTGTTGCCACAAGCACCGACTGCTTGCGGGCAGTGGGCCCAGGCCTGAATCAGGACACCCTTGGCCTGGTGCGAACTAGCTTTTTACGAACAGACATGAGTGAGGCAAGCTCCGAATATGCGGGAAAAGCGCATGGCATTTGAGAGTCTGCGGTGGCGCGGAGGGCGTTCATCCACTGCGTAGGCCTCGTCTAGTGATTTCTACGATTCCAAGCCGACCTGGGAGGTTTATCTTAGACATTTGACAGCCGACAACATGGCAGAAGCGCGGTACGGCGATAACCGAGATATCGAGAATGCCCATCCAACAACGCCATCAGATGTCAAGCATGTTGTTTTACAGAACCGAAACCGAAACCGAAACTTGTTTGATTGCTAACCTTGGGCATCGTCCAATCACGCTGCCCCCCCTCCTGACGTCACAGCCTTTAGTTGGTGCGGCCGCCGCAAACCGCGCATAGTAGTTTTTCTTCTTTCGCGCTTTGTAAAATAATTACCGATTTGTCAACCGGATAAACGATGAATAGTGTGTTAATTTGAGCCAGTCTACACAGTGCAAGCAAAAACGGGAGCTTGACAAATTCACTTCAGTGTCCCTTTAAGATATTATAGAAATAATCGTTGTAGCGCGGTAAGTAGAGGATTTTATAATTTTCGCGCACCACCCTCTTCCAAAAAGATGACTGGGCTAATAAAACACGCATTAAACCAACTAAAAGCTCCTCAAATCACGTTTATACCTTCTTCACTCCCAGTGCTTCATGGCAAGGTATGTCACTTAAATATGGTATTTCGGGGGGGGGGGGGGGGGGGGGGTAGTCCCGCAACAATACTGCTTCATAACGCATGTCAGAGAACAAGGGAGCAAATATGACGTATTTTCTTTTACTAATGTCAGTTCGGTTTCTTGCCGTTGTATTTATTAGGAATAACAACAGCGCCGTGTGTGTCTCCATCCTGTTGTAGTTGTTATCCAACATAAATACAGCCTAGTGTATTGTTTCGCGAGTTGGCCGGTATTCATGTTGAAGTGTACCAGCGCAAAAAGGACAAGGGACGCAGAAAAATACATTAAACGGGTGCTTTGTTGACCCTCGTCCTTCTTGCGCTTTTACATTTCAACATGAATAGAAACAGCAGTTTCTATGTTGTTTGATGTGTACTAACTCCACGATCTCGTACTTTACTTCCCTGTACTAAGAATGCTTGTTATCCCTGCCAAGTATTTTGGTTCTTTCCATGCTTCCTGTTCTGGTTTATGATGCCATAAACTACCCGAGCGTGTTCGAGCTCCCCACCGACACTCATCGACACCCGTTGGCATAGAGACTTACGATCACGCTCGCTATGATGTCCCGGGGGGGAATCTGGTTTGTGTAAGCACTTCCATAGAAGCGTGGGGTAGGGGTAGATGGAGGGTTTTCTACATCCCTATATATTCGTTAACTTCTCAACCAAAGTTTTTACTCGTTGCTGCAGTTGGAACGAGAAAAAAACATTCTCGACTTGAGTTTTTTTCCCAAAAGTTTCGCCTTTGTGTTATACAGATTTAGTTACGTAAAGGCGTTGTGGCCCACCCCATGGGTGAGCTGTCATGAGCACCCGTTTCGCATGTATTATTTCTTTGGCTTTCCTGCCTGATGGCCCACAAGATATATATAATAATGCAAAGGTGTCTTTACAAAAAGCTTTCAGCATAGTGTCGCCAGAGTCACTTGCGTGATAAACTTTTGTGTAAAATATTTTAATATGTACTTCAGTAGAAACGACATAATTTGTTTCGGTTAACCTTATTCCCGTCTTTTATCAATTTTTTTGTGAAAACGTGAGGAAGTTGAGATTACCGGCGAGGTAAATTGCTCAACAAGTCTACATAAAATAAGCGAAGAGATATTTTTGTTTCGATCCTATGCAGGCGTCTTGGAGAGAGTGCTGCTAATACTTGGATACTTATCCACTTAATCGAGTTGTTTTTTAACTGTGCTTGCCATGCTTCTCTGTGGCGATTTTCTCGTGTTTAATGCTGAAAAATGGTCCTTCCCAATCGATCGTTTCCGCAATACTTACAGCGTTGAGTTGCCATAGTTTTAAGATGTTTTTTTGGATCTGCCAGTTATTTAAGCAAACGTACAAGGATGGTATTTTTATAGCCATTGAAAGTTACGCTGTTTTCATCATGCATTCGACGCTCGCGTTGGTCTCTTCTGATGGAAGCTTGTGATAAATATGAAAATATGCTTTAAGAATTTTCGCAACCGTGTATCCCTGCAGTTATCAGAAAGATCGTTACTAACATGACACAGAACTTTCATGCTACCAGGAAATATATTATCGCTGCCTTCCCAAAGCAACCACAGTTTCCAAAAATTAGTTTCTACCTTTCTACTTGCCAACCATAATTCTGATAGCCTTTGTTCGCAGCACAGGAAGCAGCTGTATTTCTTTTACGAATACGGCATTGAACAACTTACATAAGTACACGCGGAGTATATTTATTGCCATAAAAAAAGGAGGTTAACATATGTGGACTTCCCGGCATTAGACATTAATGTAATCCTGGAGGTGGTAGTGATTCTACGACCTCGCCCACTCGTTCACCAACTCCGCGCATTGGGGTATTGCGCGTTGGTGGAACGCTACTTATATAGAGTCATATATTTCTAACCAGCAGAGACGGAATTAACACTAATGCAAAAAAGCAATAATATTGATATTAGCAAATAAAAGGCACCGATAAAGGAATCAGCTCAATAAAAAGTAACAAATACTGCTTCATTGGAAACAAAGCCAGTCATGTCAGAACAAAACCTAATTTGTAAAAATCAGCAAGAGAGTACTCCAGCGTTGTCCCATAAGCCGAGGCCGAGTTAAAAGCTCCCACATTCCTTTTTTTGCCACGAGACATGTGCAGAAACAAATGATTCACCATAACCCATTTAGTGCTGCGCCAGCGCCAAAAGAGTTTCACACGGAGAGCAAACACGTCAAGCTTTAGAGCAAAGCAATTGCTGCGTTACAGAGGTGCGGCCACCGTCTCAATCGTTTTTAGGAGCAGGGTTGCGTAGACCTTATAACGCTGAAACGCGATCTATAACGGCCAGGCGGCTCTTCAGTAGCCACGGGAGCCGAAGTCGTAAAAGCTTCCAGGCGAATCACTCGCTCCAAAGCTACACGTGCCGAAAAAAAAAACAGATAATGTTCAACATAGAAACAACATGATTAATATTGCATTGCTGCCTGTTGTGCCAAGGACAAACTCCACGAATCAGAAAGCGAAAGAATGAGAGCATAAAAAGATTGTGACCCGAAATCTTGCGGCAAGCTGGGTGTGTTAGCGGCTTGCCTCTCCTTCATGTGGACAGTGGTCTTGGATCTTCGGAGGCGCCTCCCGGAGTGCTTAATTGGCTCCCCGCAGACACTGACGTTGCCGTGCGATTCCCCGCTGCCTCAGTGAGGTCCCGCCGAAAAGATCTCTTCAGAGAACCTCTGGTGTCTCGTTCCCCTAGCTTCTACTGTAAAAGTGGCTCAAGATCCCAGGGACATCACTTGGTTCTTTGAAGTAAAACCGAAGAGTAAAAGGGCGTGGCGAAATCACGATGAGCAGAAAAATTCGAACCACTGTGGGAACGAAGAGCAGTAGTTGACCAGAGTGTTGGGGCAGGTGTCTGGAAGGGTGGTAATCTACGTTTGTTCAATGCCATGGCAACGCCCGTTGCAGCACGTGACATGAGATCAAATTGCATCGTGGGATTTTAGTGCACGCTGTCCAGGGTCGGAACAGCGCGTATGTGAACAGAAAATGTTTTTTAATCCCTCCATGTAATAATCTGTTTGGTTGTGAGCGTTTTTATAAGGGGACCTCTTCCACCTGTTTTTCGTCTGACGTAAAACTAACTTTATTTTGCTGTGTTTCAAAAAACAACCTTTCAGGATACCGTAGTTGCGCATATATAAACGTATCTAAGCGCACTTCTTTATCCATATGCCGTGGTGTTGACCCCTCATTCGGAAAGAAAGAACGTTTGGGTGCTTTTAAAGTTTTGGGTTTTTGGAGAAATCTGGCTACCTACATCAGGTAACACGGATTCTGATACTAAGAAGTATCCCCTGCCGAGCGTAGCGGTCATTGGGGCACTCCAGAAAGCAAGAACGATGGAGCCGGCGCAAGCACTATTGGTGCAAAGTTAGGAAAACTGAACTCATTTTGATGCGCGCACAACGGCTGCGGTGTCGTGTGTAACAACCTATCTTCAAGGGGTCATGCAGACAAAATGCAAATCTGTTTTATTCGACAAATTTCGTGTTTTGTAGAGCCACCAGCGCTTTTTTTGAAGCAAACAATGCTTTATTCACTGAAAAATGAATCAATTTATGTCAAAATTGTGATTATCCAGCCAAATCGTGTGTTTTAGTGACGTCTGCAATGACATCACCAGAGAAGGTCTTCAATTTAAACCTAGTGGGCTGTAAAGCCTTCTTTATTGTTAGTCAACGGAGATAGCGCCAGCCTACTGCGGCGAGCCCTTCTCTGCTTTTGCTTTGTTTGTGACCGTATTTGTAGCTGCCTTGTTTTTGCTAGGGTAGTAAATAATCGTTTCGTGAAACATGGTGTTCCCTCGACAAATATAGTCATGGAAGGCGCTGTCGCTTACGCCAATCGGCCAGTGTCGTCTGAGACAACCCGAAAACGCCGCAGGTACTGTGTAGCTAAACTAAGCATATTGCGCGTAGTATACCAACACCAGTACGCATCGGTACTATTGCGCTATGTTTTCGCGTACTTTTGTAAATTCCACTGTTTACCACACCATTCTTACTGCTATAAAAAGATTATGCCCTGAAGCTAAGCGCAAATAGCGCGTTCGGCAAGATTACAAGCCCTGCCTAATTTGCGTTTGCTATTGCCGGCCTCTGCCAATCGCAGAGCTCGCACATAAGACATCATAGGTTCTGGTGCGGGAAATGAGCTAGTGGGACGCATGACCATTCCCCCTTTTCTTAATCATGCAGCTCATTTAAGTGAAGTTCACGTTAAGAGTGGTGTCAGTATTATTATAACAAGGCAGTCTATCGAATGAACCAAACGTGTTTTGTCGGCATGACCACTTTAAGCAGTGCGTAAGCACAAGTTGAGGCAGCGTCGGAAACAACATCGCGTTTACGATCACTAAGCCCTCACTGCAAACATTTGCTATTTAACCTTAGGGTATTTTTCTTTATGTTGGGAATATTCTTATTAAATTTTAAACAAAAAATTCACGCGCCTTCCCGCGAGGGGAACACGAGTAAATGCAGAGCATTGGGGCCTCAGTACTGATTGAAGGCAGTCTTGCTTCCATCGCTTCTTCCGTGATGCTGGAGTAGCAGACACGAGTAAACGTGGGCACGAGCGTCAACCAAGGAAGGAAGGAGCAACGCAGTGACTGAAACACGAGTGACCGCTAGCCGCTATATTTGCAGCGTGCGCAGTAGATGGAGAGCAGTACGGGGGGGGGAGAGCGTGCATGCGCAAGCAGCGCGCGCCCTTCCACGCCCCACCGCGCTGCTATCACGCACCTGTTACGCCGAGACCGCGGCGGAGCGAACGGGCTGACTACGACGCATGCGCGCGCCAGCTGCTGTTGAGAGAGAAGAGGGAAGGAGAGGCGCACCTGCTGCGGACGCGAAACTGTTGACACCATCCGACGCAGGAACAGGCGAGGCTAAGAAATGCTCTGCATTTAAAAATGGTTGTGTTTTTTGCAGATGACTTCAGACAGTTTGTCTTTTGTCCAATGTGTAAACGTGGTACGCGGCCCACCCGTGTAACTTCCCTCTAAAAGCAAAGCCCGATAATGAAAAAACGAAAAACTGTGTGGTTTATTTCCCGTCCTATGCCTTTATTTTGGGGAGCACAAAATTCACAGTCACACAAAAATTGCACTGCCCGTCGCTACTGGCACACGGGACAGCGGCTATGTCATCAAAGCATTGCAATGTCCAATAAAGGGTTGTTCGTTACAGAGTATACATACTGCGAGAATGGGCGCAGTAATTGAATTTGGTGCCATTACTTTGCTAGCTGTCGTTTTTGCAAGGACCAATGCATCGCGCTGGTGCTAGAAAACCAGCACGCGCCCCTGCGGTGCTTTAAGAGTTTCTTGTTCACAGAACACAGACGTCAACCAATTATCAGTGCTGGCACAGGAGTGCAGCAACACCCCACAGCACGAAAGTAAACCGCCTACTTTGCAGCACTCGCAGGCATTTCCCAGCGGGGTCTCTCATATATAACGCAACCCTAGGGAGCGCATGGGAAGTCACAGCCCAGCCAAGCCCGTTCTTCAATTTTCGCGCCTCACTTTCTTTCTGTGCAGTGTGCACCTGGATACTATTTGGCCGACATGATTTGATATTTGATTTTCGATTTGCCTTGCTCCTTTAGACTTGCCCGCTTGAAAGTCACTCACCTTGTGAGACCCCAAAACTTCTTTGACCTTTGATGTGAAAGCTGTTCTGCGGGATCGTGCGACTAACCGCGCCCTCTCTGCTTTGCGCGCAACAAAATTTCATTGTGAGGCGCGCCCTTTATGGCTGTGCGGTTGCGTCTGCAAACGCAGAGAGAAATTCATCATTGCCAGGGAAAGGAGCTAAGCTAAGACATCTTAGAGCCCTCTTCATTCGTGAATATGGATGACTAGCGAAACTTGCACATCATGCAATGTTACCATCATCGTCATCAGTGTTGTATAGGGATACATGTTTTCATGGTTTGGTAATGATAGTGACGATCATTTTGTTATTCCGGTGATATACACTAATTGGTTTGGTTACAGCTTCAGGCGTATGCATGGGCAAAGTTATATCAATACACGACCGATGTTGTCTAGTGCAGTGAGTTGGATTAGTGTAACGCTTCCAACCGAACCCTTCTAGCGCAAACTGAGTTCACAATTTCTTCTGGGGTTTTGAAATTTCCTCATCGAAGTCTCCAACAAGGTTACCTGGAGTAGTATAATAACGAGTAAACCTTCCAGCGACATCACACTTCGGTGTGCCCGGAGACAAATTCAATGCGCGCATCACGATTTAGTTCGCCTACACGGAACAAAAATCCGCACACTCGTTGTTAATTTCTTCTTGGGTGTCCGTGATGTGTGGTGTTTTGGATGCGTTGTCTTCACCCATGTCCAGTGTACAGTGATTAGTTGATGAGGAGCATTTAAGCTCGGCACACCAACTGGATGGACCACTTCTTATCTACTTTGGTGATATCGACATTACAACTTCACAGACAGGTTTTCTCAAAGTCTATGCTTAACCTATATACCATCGTCTGTTAAAGCGCATCATTATGCTACATTTCAAACTATTCCAACACGGACTGAATGAATCACATTTTGTGATGCTTCCAAACATCGGCATTGCGGCCACCAGCAACTGCCATCGGCGAGTGTGGCACCTGGTGTTAGGTTCGCGTTTCATGGAGCATCTCGTCGATTACTTTGCCTCCTTTGTTCCCTCTTTCGCTTTTTTTGAAACAGATTTTCGAGCAACGTAACTATTTTATGTCTTCTCTTAGCTTCACCAGAATTCAACATGAATGCCCGTGCACATTACTCTTTTAGGTATACTATTAGAGGACGATTTTTCTGTAATAGTGCGCGGGAAACTTCAAAACTCTAGGCTAATGCCTCCAAGCGTTATTTGCGTAGATACATACGTTACAGGTGGGGGTTTTTCGTAAACACGAAAACTCCTTCCATTGTGGCCATTTTTATGGCAAAAATTTCAACTTCCCAACCGAAACCTAAACGCAGTCGCCTTCATTTCAAACACTACTTCCGTGGAAACAACGCTCGCCTCTGTCGCTCAGATGGCGGAGTTCTTTGCACGCCTCTATAGCCAGCGGAAGGGGTTTTCTCCATGTGCTCTGCCTAGGGAGGCATTAATTATGCCTACATGTCAGCACTACATGTATCAACACTGCCCACAATTAGGCACACTTTTTCACATAATGGTCGCATGGCCACACATACCAACTTTCACCTATTCCTTAACATTACAATCCAGCAGTGGTTTGAGCTGCTGACCAGCTCGGCCCTAGCCACCTAGCGTGGGCTAGTGGAGAAGGCTGATCTCGCCAGAAAGCACCCACGTACGTATCCTGGTCTGACGACACCTATAACCGGGAGAAAACACAAAGAACGCGCTTGCTGCTATATAAACCTTAATCACTGACTCGTTTATTATGGCCGGACGCATACAGCAAACACCCCGCGACATTTTTGAATACTTGTCGCAGTGCAAACTCTGAAAACCGTAACCTTAATTTACGTACTGTTGCCACTATGTTCTAAATTCAGCTAGGCGGTCGTTCTCTTTCGTGTCAATATTAATTGAACATTTTGGCCAAGAACACTATGTGGCCGACGTGATAGCGGAATGACCGACCTGCCGGCTAACCTGGTGTGACCCCGTAAGATAACAGACCGTACGAAAAAGCTCATTGCTTTCGAGTCTTCGAGCGGCGAGCGCCAAGGACCGTTTTCGCGATGTTATCCCAGAGTCAGCACATGATGAACAAGTGTAGACCGACCCGTAATCCGCATATCAGCCTAAGAATAGGTCTTTAAAAGATCAGATCTCCGCAACTCCTAACGACCTGACCATCTTCACATGTACGATATTGCCGGACCCGCCTCTCGTGTTTCTTTACATCAAATCGCATTAGTAGCTGAAGCTGTTTCATTTAAAACGTTTCAGGATTCTGGGTCAAGGATAAGACATACGTTGTCTTACATTTCAGCGAACTAGTCATCGGAGTATCTACGGTAGATGATCAGATCGGCACGGCAAAATTAATGAACGACTTCACTTACAGATGTCCTCAAATATCCTGAAAGACTGTTATTACAGTGGCGTTTACGTATAATAACAAGAGATAATGGTTCTTTTATGTAATCGAGTTGTTTGGAACATTTCTCCTCCGCCCTTGCGGTGTGCTTTCTCACGGGTGGTTTCTTTGCGCACGAGTGCCGAAAATGAAAAACCAACACTGGAGCTTGCGAACTCCACTCATAAAATCATCCTTCAGCCACTCTTTGACTGCTTAGTCGTGCAGGAAGAAATCTTCGCTGGCAAGCATTCTCTGTAGTGCCTATTTTCTTGTTGTCTGCAGAGATATGATGCCGCCTCTTCCCAGTCAAACAGCGCTTTGCCTTGGATTCCGCGCTGACTTGGGCTGGTATGAAAATTTACAGCTTATTAACACTGTTCATCTCTCCGCTGCACAGCCATGGGAACAAATATTTCCCATTGGTGGCTGGTGACACTACTTGTTCTTAAAGCATTTGCTGGATAAGGACACGCTTTTACCCAAGTGTAATGCACCGCGTTTACCTGCATGTGATATATAGGGGCGTTGCTCTTACGGTATTGTTTGTTACGTTCGCTCAAATTTTTAATTATGAGCGGAGAGAAAATTGCTAGCCTTTATTATAAGTTCTTTACCTTTTTTATGGGTCACTCTACAAACATTACAGAGGACAACAAATGAGCAACAAAGTACAGTGCTGTTAAGGTTCCACTCACTCACTCACTCACTCACTCACTCACTCACTCACTCACTCACTCACTCACTCACTCACTCACTCACTCACTCACTCACTCACTCACTCATTCACTTAATCAATCAAGCAATACCTTATTCAATCAATCACTCACTCACTCAATCACTCACCACTACGTTCAGAAATTACTTTCTACCTACAGAGTCCCTAATAAAGACTGACTGTGCATGATTTACGAGCTCTATAACATTTCTAGTTTGTTGTTGCACAACTGTTTGACAGCTGAGCGGTAGAGTTTCCCTGATGAAGGTGGGATAGGGAATTTCTAAATTACAAGTACTGCCAATTATGCACGGACAGAGCGTGACTCAGCAAACCGGTTCATCTTTGATCACGTATACCACAGAACTGCAACAAACCATTATTGTGCGTCCCACCAGCTGACAACAAAAACAAACATTGACGTGCCATTCCTAACCGCACTCTCTTTTCCTGTGCACGCGTGTTGCAGCAGTTCTTTCTAACTTCAACGCGGCGTGATAATTTGTAGACCCAGGAACTAATGGTTTCCGGTGTGCTGGGGAAGACGAACTACAAGAGGGAGTTAACTCACACTTCCAGTCGCTGTGTGTTTACTTCTAGTAATAGTGTGCAAACAGTGCACCCCTGTACTTTTCTGTTTCTCCCCCATGACAGTGAACTCTCATTGCCTTCAGGAAAACGCAGCCCTGGAGCGCGCGCAAGCAGCGCTAATGAAGACGTTATACGCAAATAGTCCGTTTATTTTGAGCGAACGTAACTGCACAGTCAAACGGTGGTTGTATCCTGGAGTGCACGCTTTCGGGAAAGAACAGCACTTAGTTCGCGCGGCGTTCTTCAATTACAGGCCTCTGCTGGAAAAGTGGCCGTGGGTGCAAGTACCGTTAGCACCGATGGAACCGATCCAGGCGGGGGTGAGAGTTGCTGCTTACTTTAATGGGCTTCAAAGATGCAGAGGCGCGAAGCTCTTTGTGACCGAAAACTTGAGAGCATGGTCAGCGGCCAATACATTACATAAAGGAAGACAACCGCCCTGGATTGGAAAAACGTGTGCAATTCTTCTCGATACACCGACACAGTTTTCTTGCAAACATTCTCATCTGATAGCTAGTAGGTGAAGCAAAAGTTTGAAGTTGATTTCTCGCTTCGCACCGTTCCCGGCGCAAGCTTCCCTGATGTGTTGGTGTTACTAGCATGCATGTTTAATTACAGAGGGATACAACGACGCTGTGTTAGGCTTTGTGGAAGTTTAATATCTGGGTGCAAATGAAGAGGTTACGGGGATTATGAACGTATAGTAAAATAATAATGACATCCCATTCCCTGCCTTACCCTACAGCAGTGACCAGAAGAATGTTGTCCAGCTCAGACCTAACCTATAGGTTGCTTCCCCTGGTCAACCCTGCCCGCTTCGAAGCCAAAGCCCATGGTCTTCTGGAGCAAGGAGCCCCACGACGGTCCAGGTACTAGCAATAAAACAAAACTAGTGTAGGCTAGTACCAATACAGTATTATCCTGCTTCTCCAATGGAGTAGGGATGATAATTGAAGGACTGGAAGCCTGAAGTCTCTTTGAATTTTCCGGGTGGGGCTGAGACGCCGTCCACAGCTTGGATTTAAATAGAACGGAGTTATCCAGTTGATGAAATTTGAAAGGGTGAAAATTTATGATGTTTCGAAGACTTGTACTGGCACTCGACAAAGCCAGGCCAGCTCCACAGTATGTCTGCAGTGTCATTATTGACCGAGCACTGCGAACACTCTGGGTCATCTACTGTACCGCATTTTGTGGTACATGATTATGGTGTTTTAAACGACATTGATGTAAGATAAAAGTACAAAGGAATGCAAAATGAAGTTAGCTAACCTTAGAAATACGGCCATACTTGAATGGCAAAAGCCATTACTGTCATTTTATGGTTTTAAACAAAGGCGGTCACCTATTTAGAGCAGTTAAAGTACGTCAGTTGGGAGTTTTGCTGACGCCAACAGCGATCATGACGATCATCATGTTGTGCGTACCGATCGAGCTATAGTATAGATAGGTACATCATTGTCTACCGAAAACGCAGAAAAAAGGCTAATCAGTAAAAATAAATATTCCGCAAGCGGCTCGAACAGAGGACGGATTTTTTCGCGTTCAACGTTTTTAACATGCGTCTTTGGCAAACACGCGGAATTACTGAGCTGACACCTTTAACATGAAACATACTCGCGGGCTGCCCTGGCCGCAGTTTCAATTAACTCGTTAACGTAGCTAAGCGGTCTGACTACCGATACTTTCAATAAGCGCACTGGAGAATTCTTTCTTTATCCTTCAGCGATGCACTTGTCAACTGTAAATTAAATGTATTTCGTAAAACTCCGAACTGGATAAGGATAACGCAGCGGGAATAGCCACCTTATACACCTCTCGCAAGCTATGCACCAAACCGGAGCTGAAAGATATACCTGACCAAAGGTCAGCCGATTTTTAGCATCGTCGGGGCTGCCACAATTGTAAATCGACTAAGCCAGAGCAACAAACGGAGCATCGCAGCTCGTGCACAGCGGGAAACCTGCATGCCACACACGATGGGCGCTCCATCGTTTGTGGGCAGTGCGACTTCATGCAGCGTGACCTCGCCCATGACGCATATGTATAAACCAGTGTCCAGGAGTAGCGCGGAGTCCATTTGTATTGTGAGAAGGTTCCCTGCTGTGTATGCGCGTATTCAGGGAGCAGGATCCGCTTTATCTTGGCTTGGCTACGTGTGGCTTTATGGCACTGTGAAATGGAAAAGTCGTTGTGTCCCAAACACCCGTTGTTGTGTGCAGTGATAAAGTATGCCTTCACCATTCGCGCAGATCGAACAGGCCTCGCAGACGACACATTTAAGGGCTCCTATCGGGGTGATACCCTTTGCTGATCTTTGGGCAGTGATTAA
The DNA here is from genome assembly GCF_048455015.1 of Haemaphysalis longicornis. Lineage (NCBI taxonomy): Eukaryota > Metazoa > Arthropoda > Arachnida > Ixodida > Ixodidae > Haemaphysalis > Haemaphysalis longicornis. The sequence goes on along the minus strand of NW_027526407.1, from coordinate 85,496,518 downwards.
TAATATTTGCGAAAAATTCATCAAATGTAAGAATTATGTGCCCTAACGTTGAGTCCTTCTAGCTTTCTTCAGAAAACGTAGTGGTTTGGACTTCTGAGAAACACGTCATTGGCTTTTGGCTGAAGAGTTATTTCGCACGAAACATGGTGCGTCTGTGATATGCTGGGATTTGTGCTCTTTCTGTTCACCTCTTTTTCAACATTGCCATAATTCTTTGAAATGCATAATGCGAAATCGCCCAGCGTTCTGCATTTACGGAGTCATTTTTAGTAATAAATGCACATTTTTCGCTTACACATAAATGAAAATCCCGTATATGAACTGGCCATATTCGATGGGAAGGACCCATGCGTGGCTGATTAATTACAATTTAGGGCCTCTTTGCCGGTCCCACTACAGCATCCCCCGTTTCCAGGGATCGAATTCTTAAGGAGACGTTGTTGCATTAGCCAATTAAAAACAAGGGACGTGGTGGATGATATGACAGCGTGATGTTCCCTGTAATCCAGAGGGCTTCCTTTGAAGAAATTAACGCCATTTGCAGGTTACTAACTCCAATTTTCTGTATTTTCCGCTAAAGAGTTTAGGTGATGCGCGGGAACTAATTACTGTACTATACATTAAACAGAAGTACAAATTGCTTGATGCAGTTAAGAATGCTGACGTGCTCTGAATACGAAAATATCATGCGTATACTACATGCGACGCCACAGTGCTACACCGCGTTTGTTTCTCCCCGGGTATTTGCAGTACAATATTACAATATCATAACTCCTGAGTACTGAGTTCTTGATGGACTGCGGTCTAGTAACCTGTGAAAACGCAGAAAGGGAAAGGGAAGAAACAGACGCACACACGATGTATAGCTGTAAGGAATTCGTCGATAGCTTGATAAGTCGTTGATAATTTTTCTCCAGCCAGTTTGTAGAAAACTCGCACTCACTCCTTCACTGAAATTACCTTAGTGACATACCCGTTGTCGGTTTTCGCTATGCTTGCGGCGAGCGTTTGCGAAAGACTCTCGACAACTCCAGTTACAAGTGCCGCTTGCAAGTCTCTGCAGTTGGTGGTCTTGTGAGGAGTGGCACCGTGTCGTTTTTTATTAGAGATTATACCATCGTCGGATTTCTCCTCCACCTATGGAGCTCTAACATTATTCCGCCTATTGCTTTTTTCTTCATATCTGCTAACACTTCGGCATTGCTAAACAGATAATTTGTAAAAAAATGGCTGCTAAACTCAGTTATATTCACACTGTGCAACTCAATACTTATTACCATTCGATTGTAGGGTAGGGCCGACGCAACGCATGCGATGAGGCACGCAGTAGTGGAGGGCTACGGATGAATTTTGACCACCTGGGGATCTTAAACGTGCGCTGATATCTCACACACAGGGGCGTTCTTGCTTTTCGTCTCCATCAGAAAAGCGGCCGCCGCTGCCGGGAATCGAACCCGCGACCTTGTTCTCAGCAGCGCAACGCCTCAGCCACTGAGCCACCGCGGGAGGTACTTATTGCCATTTGAAAATATCGCCTGTACCGTCTTTATTTTCTCAAACTTCCCCTTGCTAATTAGCCTAGAATTTGGTGTAACCAATCATATTTAACGCTTACATGAATGTTCGAGAACTTTCATTTGTCCCGAAATTCACGGCTGAGAAGCTGAAGTCTACTGCAGTCGGGCTGAAGATCATGGTGGGAGTCCCTACCACGCTTTAAGGGAAACTCCATCGACCACCGCATTGAAGACACCAGCGACACTGTGCCGTGTTCGCTTTCTTCTCTTCCGAACCAAGCAGGCGGCACATTTCCCGCCTTATGGATTAGCGAGATAATATCACGACAATATTTCTGTTGTCGCCGCCGCAAAATGGAATGGTCGTCCCTCTTTCGCCGTGTGTGGCAGCGACACCGAGCCGCTGGCCTCCAGCCGAGCTCCATGCGATTACTCGTGATGTCCTCCTCTGGTACTTTTGCCGTGTTGGGCATGTCTTTTTGCGGAGGTACTTTTTGCTTTGCCTTACCGATGATTCGTGGTGTTTCTCTCGCTGTTTCGTTGCCGTGGCTGCAGTCGATCGTTTATAGTGGGGACCAGGACCCGAGCACCTACTTCATCGACTATTGCCTTCAGCGCCGAGCATTACGGTCACCTCCCTCGGATTCGAGGGTCGATTCCTAAGCTAGATTAATAAGCAGCTATGCACGCTGCATTCGGACGGGGTCGAGACTTTTCGACGCTGACGTCTGTCTTGATTTCTTCGACCGTATGTCTTGCGCGGCATGGAGCAAAGCGGCGGGAACCAAAACTATATCTTTTTTGGTCGTCCTTTTAACATAGGGAAAGGAAGGCTTTATTTCTTATAGATTTTTTTATTGCAACGTCGCAGCATCTGTGCCTGAGAACGTTCTCGATATTGGCATCGTTTATACGAAAAATATTTTATTAGCTCTCCTGTGTGATCCAGATTTCGGCGCTCGTTAAAGATTCCGAGGTGGTCAAAAATAATTCGGAGGCCTCCACTACGGCTGGCGTCACCGCCTGTGTAGCGTCGGCGCGTTCAAACGTATAATCAAATCATCTATGAATAGAACTCACTGAAAATGCGTCACTCATCTTCACGATATACAGTGTCCCGGTGTTTTAGTACGGTGACTACATGAGGCGGCGATTATGACGCGACAACGACAGGAGACGCCAACTGCCCCAGCCCCTAAAAGGCTTCGCCCCTAAAACCGTAGCAAGGAGTGCGCATAAGGCCGAACGTTATGTTCGCGAGGGAGGGGAAATAGGTGATCCTGCATTCTTAAACGGACACTTTCGATAAACGGTTTCACTTTTTCCTTCGCGTCTGCAAGCAATGTGGAAGCTATAGTAATCGCCAGCACGGACAGATAGTGCGCTATTTTCTGGTCGCAACTGATCCGCCTTCCGTTTTTGATTTGCATTTGTGGGCTTTTTTTTTCTTTCTAGTGGCTACCTAATGCGATTATTGCTACAACTGAAAGAAAGCCGGCCAATAGCCGCTACATCGCTTCAATGATGTCATTCGGGCTCTCGAAGAATGCCAAAACCGAAAAAGAGAGAAATCTTTTTAGCAAGTTTCTTTGTTTATTGATGGGCAGAGAGCTGCAATTTTTGGCTTAGCTTGTTTATGGTCCTGCATTCAAAGTACTACACGAGTTGGTAGAGTACGTTGTGAAAGCATTTAGTATTTATCAAAAAAAAATAGAAAAAGTGTTGCAGGGTTTTCTTAAAGATCTACCGCTGTATCTTCCAATATTTTTTTTTGTATGCACTGCTGTAGATAAAATCTTCGAGGCCGACATATTAACAGTGAACAAAACCACGCTTTTAAACGGGGGATCTCTGTTAGACGTACCCAACAGCTCCAAATTTCGTACCCCAGATGAGGTTATCTTTTTTGGCGTAGAGGGAGGGATTACAATGTTGACTATGTCGCAATGCCCAGTAGGTAATGTTCAGAGGTGGACAAATTGTACAAAGCTTGGTGTAAGAAGTCATCATGTGGAAGACTTGCGGAGAGGCATTTTATAAGATGTGTTGAACTTTATATGATGAGGATGTTTGATGATTAAAAGTGGTATCCCCTTTGTAGCGGGGTGATGACGTGTCATCTTACCAAAAAAGAACTTTAGGGACCCGGCAACACTTTTTCCAACTTTTTTGAAATCCTAAATGCTTGCAGAACGTAGTCATCTAACACACGCTGTATTTGGATAATTGGGTCCCAAAGTACCTCAGCCAAAAATTAATGTTCTATGCCCACCAGATAACTTGTAAACTCGCATAAGAGATTTGCCACTCTTTCCCGGTCTTGACGTTCTTCGACGGCTCAAATTACGTCACTAAGGCCATGTAGAGGCTGTTGGACGGTTTTCCTTCTTTTGCAGTGATGAACGCTTTTCGACAGAAACTTAAAAAAAAGCTACAAAAACAAAGCAGAAATGGAAGGCATATCTGGTGCGACGAGCAAATCACTCAGTGCCGCTATGTGCTGGCGATAACTATAGCTTTCGCAGTGATTACAGGTGCTTATCCAGGCTTGCAGGCGCTTGATAATCGCTTAGAGAAAGCGCTTATCGAAAGTGTTGCAGGGTCCCTTTAAAAGAAACTAATAGACCTATGTTTTATATACACCTATGTCTTATTATAGCTGCTGCTTAAGGCGCTGACAATAACGTGAATAGGAATGCATTTTTATTGTCCTCTAAACGTTTCCCGAAAGGCCATGCATAAATCCCAAGCGACGCTGTAGGGCGGGGCATCCTGATATCCGGTGAAGCATCCGGTGAAACATCCTCTCCGGTTTGATGTTTCACCGCGCAGTAAATGTCCGTTCATGTTTGGACAACTAAACGGCCTTACGACTTGTTAAGTATCTCAAACGACAGCTCGAGGTTTGCCAAAAAGAAATGGCTTTGATCCAATAAATGGGGACACACACGAAGTTAGTACGTTGTGACGACAACTTTAGTTGCTTTCCCAGTATGGGTCTTCTTAAAACGCTACAGTCTCACTGACATTCGGAAGGTCATATCAGTCAGAATTGACAGCGTCGCAAAATCGTCTGGAGCCATTCTAACTGCCGGACGGCTGATGTGGCGTCCTCTAAAACGGCACAGTTTAACTACCGAAACTGGGACTGAAGAAATTACCCTTGTAAAACTTTGATGGGCGACCGTAGCTCGCTGCGGTTTCTCTTTGAGGATAGAGAAGGCATTTCTTAACCTACTTAGGTGCGGTTTTACGACGTGAGCGTCGGGAGGACGAAATATGTCACGAGTTAGGGCGTTTTTATTACCGCTGTTCGCCTGTATTGCGCACTGCTTTTAAGTAAACTGGTAAAGCAAATACTCTTACCGCCTAGCTCAAATTCCGGTGTTTGCTTTCAATGGTCCTTACGATTTTGACCTTGAGTGTCAGCAACGTGGGAACGTCCTTTGAATAGGCGCATTCCGTTCGGTGTTTGGGAAAAACACTCCTTCGGCCACATGTGCTCTCACTCTGCATTGTAAGTGCGGTAAGCCGAAAAATGGGACTCAATACACTTAGGAACACACATACAAAAAGAAAGAATTACGACCGTTTGAAAGGGATTCGTTCACTCTGACGTGTGCGTGTAGTTTTTTATTTCCCTTGAACTACGGGATACTATCTACTCCGCAAATCCGAACAACGGCGCCTAAGAAGCGTGGGGGTGCTAGAGGACAGGATTACATCTCGGGTTGCATCTAGGAAAGCGCGACAACTCCCGCGCTCAGATGCAAATGACAAAACTTAACCGGGACGTCGGAAAAAGAAATATAATGAAAAGCATGTCGGGGAGGTAGCCACCGCCGCGGCCTTGGTGGTGATCCGAACGAAGTGAAAGAAATAAATAGGAGCCAAGATAAGGAACCATTCACGCTAGAGTCGTTAAGAGGCGGCGGTAGGCGGATAACACTGCATGGGAGAAGCCGTACAAGGGCGGTGTGGAGCGAATGTCGGCAACCACTGTGTATAGATGCAGCTGGCGCTTTATCCGAACGTTTCATCTGCAACAGCTCCCATGATTCCGGCGGTGCTCCTAGCCCTATTAGTCGGCCTCCGAAGGAATGGATTTTGAAATTCTGCACAGGGCTCGCGCAAGAGCGTCGTCTTTGATGTGCAATTTCTCAACAACAAGTCTCTTTATGCTCTGTTTCCTTTATTTCCAAAATGTTTCTCATTACTTCGAGTGAGACTTTCCGCTTGTGCTTATCATGCCAGTCACAAGGCGAAACGGACAACTTGAGAGAAAACCAAAGCACCAGAGGCACTCAGATGACATTGCCCCAGTGAAGGGTAATGTACAGAGTAGAATATCTTGAAGCAGCTTCTTATAAATAAAAAGGGAGCAGCGCCAGTTACAGTGTTCCAGTTCATGCCTTCAACGTCTACTCAAAGCCAGTAAAAAATGATTTCTCTGCTGGTTGTACGAACACCCACGGTTACCTGATCCCGCAAACTTTTAAAGATGTCAGGGTGGGAAGAAACTGTGCCATAAAGCTACGCTGTCTTTTTATGCACCAGGACCTTGTATACGACGAACTGACAAAAGGTGGAGCATGAGGGTAACAGAATGGATATCGTGAGACGGGACTAGAAGAATGGAAGGCCATCAAATCGATGGAAAGAAGTAATAGAAGAAATTCACGCATGTCCACGAAGTAAATCATGACGAGTGGGCGAAGCACTGGGGATCGTTCTTACCGTAAATCACCCGTGAGAGTGATTACTGCTGCTAAAATGATTTACAATCCAACCTAATCCAATCCAATGCAATTCAATTTATTCCACTTCAATCCCATTCAATCCAATCCAAATCCAAATTCAATTCAATCCAATCCAATGTTCCTCGCGCATGCGCAGCACGGCTCTCCAGGAGCTCTCTCTCTCTCTCACTCTCTCTCTCTCTGTCTGTCTTTCGCCCGCTCGCTCGCTCTGACCTTTTGTGAACCTTTTATTTTGTTCTTGCAAACCTTTTTTGAACTTTTTGTACACAGGTGTTTCGATTTACACTGTGCGGTGCGTCTCTCTCTCTCTCTCTCTACCTCTCTCTAACCTTTTGTGAGCCTTTTATTTTAAGTGCGAATGCACTTCTTAAGCGACCCTGAACGTGCGTCCGCCGGCGATGTCCGCGCTCGTGCGAATGCACATGGCACATACCCACGTGGGGGATTGGCCAGGAATCTCCTCGTCTTCCTTGGCAACGGGGGGAGATGGGCGCGCGCTGCCTGGCCGCTGACATGGCACATACCCACGTGGGGGATTGGCCAAGAATCGGGCGTGAGAAGGGCTAATGCACCTGCTTAAAGGAGTACTGACACGAAATTTCAAAGCTGAGATCCGCTCTAGCAATCAAGTACAACGACAAAACAAATAGGTGTCTGTGAATAAATGCATCTTTCTTTCCTTGTAGTTGTGTGTGTGTGTGTGATCTCTCTTTCGCGAACATTACCGAACCGCGCAAATTCAACTCGTGCATTCGCACTTTCACATTCTTCCCCTCGGGGAAATGCGGGGAATTTTTTGTTCTTGTTCACCTTTTGTGAACCTTTTGTTCACAGCTGTTTCGATTCACGTGGTACTGTGCCGTGAGCAGGGACGCCGGACGCTGGATGGACAAGCCTCCGCCTTAAGGTGCTTCGCCCCTAAAATTCCGAAGCAAAGCATAGACTCGGGCAACATAGGACAGAAGGAGGGGGAGGTCACTGGGAGGTGCATTCGTCCTGTAGTGGACCTAAATAGGCTGTTGATGATGATGATAAAAAGGATAGCTTAGTAGGGACTTAGAACTTTGCTTCAGGACACCACGTCCTAGGAACTAATTTCCTAGATGCGCGATCACGAAGGGGCAACCACACCCCCACACGTGACCTTCTGTGAGTGGGGTTTTGTTTTCAGTGTTCTGTCATGGCATTCGGATTTTGTGTTTTCATTTACTTAATTTCTTGCGCACATTTCATCTTTTCCTAGCTGTTGTTGATAAAGGGGAATTTAAACGGTGAGTAAAACAGCAGCCTTTCAGACGTAAGCAGTGCCGTGTTTGTGTACTGCTTCGTCTTGTGTATTCGTCCCTTTGCGCTGTTTTCTAGTTTAAGGGACCCCGCAAAATCTTGTTTAACTTTGTTTAGACATCTTAAATGCTCGCAAAACATAGTCAACCGCGCCATGAAGGATATTATTATGGGTTTGCAAAGTGCCTCAGCCAAAAATTACTGCTCTATGTCCTCAGGAAGGCTAAAAAAATTCCCTCGCACTTCCCCGAGGGGAAGAGTGTGTAAGTGCGAATGCACGGTTGTTGATTGCGCGATTACGGTGGATATCGTGATCTTGGAGTGGAGAGGAGGCGCCCAACACCCGCAGTCACTGAGCGGAAAGAGGAGGAGGAGAGTAGCGCCCACCGTTACGGCGAGGGCTACACGAGCGCCCTCGCGCGTCGGAATGCGGAGCCCCCGCTACGCGAGCGAGAGCTCTCCCGCCCGAAGTGGAGAGGAGGCGCCCAACACCCGCAGTCACTGAGCGGAGAGAGGAGGAGGAGAGTAGCGCGCGCCCATCTCACCCCGTTGCTAGGGAAGACGAGGAAGAAGACGAGGAGCGCGCGCACCCGCAGCTGTTGCTATGCGGACGACGGCGGCGGACGATTCAGGCTCGCTTAAGAAGTGCATTCGCACTTAAAACTTGCTCAGAAGATTGTCCTCTCTTTAATGGTCTTGGCGTTCTGCGAGCGCTCGAATGACGTCATTACAGCAATGTAACTGCTATTGGCCGGCTTTTCTTGAGCTACAGCAATGAACGCATTGGATAAACCGTATAATAGAAACCCCCAAAAGAAGAGCAGAAACGGAAGTCATACGTGCGGCGACAAGCCACATCACGCAGTGCTGCTCCGTGGTGGCGGTAACTATAGCTATCGCAGGGCTTCCTCCTGACACGCATCAAAGAGCAAAAGTGTTCATCAGAAGTGTTGCAGTCCCTTTAAGAAATGCACTAACCAATCACATCAATATACAGTCTAGTCCACTTATAACGATATCCAAGTGCCAAGAAAATCCCATCGTTATAACCGATAATCGTTATAAGCGGGTCGAGAAAAAAAAAGCCACAAGAGAGATCAAAACATTTTATTAGCATGCAAGTGAGGTAGTGCAACTACTCGTTTGCAGAAAAGCCATAGTCAGTCAGCTTTGAATGCTTCACGCGAAGCTGACGCACATCTTTTTCGAGAGCATCTAATTGCTCCAGGCAATTAGATGCTCGCCGCAGCGCCGCAGGCGAATCGGCCATGACGTCCGAACGTTCAGTCCGACTCCGCAGTGAAACTGGTGAAACGTTGAACGGAGGCAGATGCGGAGAAAAAAAAGCACTCAGTTCGGCGCGCAGAAAAGGCGAGGGAAACTTCCGAGCTGCGAGCAGTGCGAGCCGAACTGGCCGAACCAGCCGAACGTTGGTTCGGCGGTTCGGCCGGACACGCGGACGAGGCCAAAGCAGCGGCTCCGGGAGGGGAGTCGGGAAGAAAAGCTGCTCCTCCTCTCGCTTGGCGCAGTCGACTCGTTTTCTGAGGGGTGGACGGGATGCAAGGCGCGTCGCGTGCTGTCGGCGCCGAGTGCCGGCGCCAGCTCGCATTTTCGGCGCGCGCAGTAAGCGGATTCAATCGCTATATCCGATATCGGGGCTCGGGAGCATTGTAATAAGCGGGTTATTTTACCATAGAAAGCATACAAAATTGGACGGTGCAATCGTTGTCCATCGTTATATCCGATATATCGTTATAAGCGGTATCGTTATAAGTGGATTCGACTGTATGTGGTTTAGAGTAGCCTTCGGCACTTACAGTACAATTGCTTTCTGGCAAGCAGCAGCGTTCACTCGCTTCAATGAAGCCCAATCATAACGCAAGAAGCTTCATAACTGCTTCCCGCTGCTCGGGGAAGAGCATAAGCAACTTCTGCTCTTAAGTTAGTAAAAATGTAGCTATTTATATCTTTTCCTGGTCTGTTGGGAGGTAAAATATGCAATGTTTTCACAGAAAGCGGAAAAACAAGCATGAGCTCGTCGATTCACACGAACTTTATGTGCGTCTATTTCGGAATAACCGGAACTATTCCCCTCATCAATTGGATCTCATAAGGTGAAGGGGTGTCTGTGAAGCAAGCATAATTCGGCAGAATGAAGACAGGGCGGTTGGAAACGCACGGGCACACCTGTAGCTTATAGACGTACAGACAGGCGTGTATATAACAACGACACGTAGATTACATACGCACCTGCATGCATGTTACTAAAATGTCGTAAATTGGGATTTTATATGAAGTTATCTCCTATTCCAAAGTTGCCGTAACCGCAAAGCGTTTTCAGGCATCGACATGAAATATTCGAGAACTTGCACTTCGAATACATTCTAAGTGCAAAACCTTCGTATACTGGGTATGCGTACTATTGTAGCCCGCAAAGCAGTTCCGCCCAAATAAAGGCCCCGATAGCCATTCGTCCGCTGTTATTTTTTCTTTGGACGATAGACATGAAAGCTTTATTTTACAAGAGTAATGAAGAATTAGGTCCTGTGGCCCTCCGCAGAGGTGCAGTCTGTATTCCGGGATACCATTGGTCGAGGGGCCTTCATGCATTTTGCATTCGAAGTACCTATCGCTGGCACGAGCTGTCAGCCATCTTTGATCAACGCCCTCACCCATTACCGTCTGACTGAACGTTTAGGAATATATTACACCAGGCAAACATTATGAATCATACATATTTCAAAACCTGATTGCAATATTGCTAAATCCGACTGTTCGTATTACGATAAAGAGGTAGTTGTGTGTCGCAATCACGAAAAACAGAGGGGAATATTATGCGCGGACAGGAGAGTGGGAGCTCTATGGTGCACATCGATTCGCCTAGGAGGTCGTTACTCAAACCTAAAGCTCTGCAACCCCTCTACTATCCTCCCTCCCCCTCTCAAAAACAAAGAAAAAGTCGGTGTACTCCTCGGACGGAGTGGTATACCCAACCTCGTATGGAGTAGCTTCCCTGTAGTAGGAATGACCATGTGGAGCTGACTTAACGGCGGTCTATAGTTTACGCCGATAGTTTTACCTCTGTTTACCGGCGGTTAAAGCGCATACGTGCCATTGATCTCCTTGTACGCTGAGCAACGTTGTTTGCAGGCCATGTTCGACAATAAAGCAGCTGGTTTTATTTATTTTTTTAGTCACCCGAAGCATCTCCGTCTCCGGCTGGCACTTGGAGCCTAAAGTTAGAGTAGTGAGCACCATGTATTTTAAAATTCGGGAAGATTTTTTTTTGAAGTAATAATTTTGTAAGGTTCTAACGATTAAACGCTACGTTGATAGCAGGTTTATTTTCCATCTCTCTCTTTTTATCTTGCTACATGATGCAGCAATGTAAAACTATTAAGGGGGTGCAGACCTTTGTCAAGCCATCCGCGTATCGCAGGCTTTTTGTCTGCCCCCTGGCACCTGTATGAATTTGCAGTTGACAAATAAAATTTCATTGATTGATTGATCCCTGCTGTTGCTTATTTTACTTTAAGGTACATCACTTTGCAGAAATATTATTGCATTTTCAATTCATGGCTGTTGCTTTACAGTTCAAACGGCGTATGATTTGCTTAAAAGAGACACCGATGCAATTATTATTATTAACCCTTCGTGGCTGCTGAATCTTTACATATGCTGGCGAACAACGTCGCATACAACCAGCCCGTAATTTATGCCGCAGCGCTGTCATGCAAAAAGAAGCGATAACATTAGCAGGAAGATGGAGCTGTCATCAGAGATCGCCGAATAAATTTCCTTGTGTGCGCTTACGTGCTTTCAAGGCGAAAGCCCCGAGATAATTATTAACAGCTTCTTTGCCGGTACGTCGTATTTGCGTCCCTTTCTTCGCCTACAATTTTGTTACTTCGTCACTTCGAGCGAATGGCCTCGACGGGTTTCTTCCCGGCTGCACCGAGTTTGCGTCACCTTCTTTGCTTTCGGTTCATCGTCTTTGGCGCGAAATGCTTTTCTTTTTTTTCAGTTATTTCGCATCAAGTAAAAATACAGGATGTTGGAGGTCCGCAGAGAAAACAGAGGAGATGTCAGCTTGGCGGAGCCGCACACCCCCAAACTGTCGGCTTGAACAGCATTTAGAAAAGTTGCACGAAGGTCTAATACCATTGTTGTTTGTTGTAGCAATTAGGTTTGTATGAAATCATTAAAATACAGTGACACGGGAACAAGAACAGCAGAAGGTGTTGGCACGGTGATTGCTATAAAAGAGCATCAAACACAATGGAAAGGCATACATTTGCTGCACTTAGCAACTGCAACCTAAGCACGTAAAAATGCAAGGAAGCTCTTCAAGAAAAATAATTAGGTACACATCAAAATTACAGCAAAAAACAACATTCTCAGGGGGGAACGAAAATAAGCGCTGATTTACAAAAGTCCTACATCCTAATGCTGTGTTTCTAGAAAGAAATGTGTTGAGCTTTTGAGTTTCCGCAGGCCAACTTGTGACAGATGCCTCAGGGCCCAGCTTCCCGAGAATAAGAGTTCTGCGCGACCGGAATTCACCTGTTCTGCTCACGTCCTACCACGTTCTCTTGGCATGCGACACGCACTCTAACTTTTGCTGTATGACTGGCACCCCCTGGAGATACAGCAGTGGTAGCTTATTGGACTTCTATTATGGATGCCCGGGTTGCATTCCCACGGAATGAGACATTTGCTGAACACCAGAACAAGAAACACAACACAGACGGTTTTTTCACAGATCGGGGCGCCTGAAGGGCATGAATACAAAATACATATTTGATCCATATGAAACAAGTAGCCTTTGGTAAATCACTCGGCTCCATTGCAGCAACGTAAGGTGCTTTTAACGGAGAAAACGCGAGATATACTGAAAAAGATCCCTTGCTATCTCCACTAACGTAAAACCTGGGCAGGGGCGAAGCATGCAGTGTTTAAGTGTATTCTTGTTGCCTTGGCGTATTTGCCAAATGAGGTGAAATCGAGGGGGGTGAGAGGGTTCAAATATACAGCTTTGGTGTAAAAGTCTCTTACCTTTGAAGCACGAAGCTCTCTAGCGCGAGGCGCAAACGAGTGTCCCGATGTTTTAGTACCTTGGCTACATGAGACGACGATAACGACGACGACGACGACTACGACAGGAGAGGCCTTTGACGACGACAAGGGGCTTTGCCCCTAAAACTTTCAACATCTTGTGGCAGTGGCCCAGTATGGTACGATCAAGAAAACTTTCAACATCGTGTGGCAGTGGCGCATTATGCTACGATCAAGGTATTCAAAGATACTGTCGAAGGGAACGAGGTGCGACCCTACAATCACCCAGTCAAGTGTCTCGGCGGTGGCCTGCGACGGGGGACACCGTCCGCACAATCAAGATTCGGCGACGTCGCAAAAATCACCGGAAAGTTACTGGGTGGTCGCGAGCGCACCATATGTTTTGTTTAATCACTCATTTTTTTTAAGTTTGCTGCAAAACAGGTATCGTTGGCATTGGGACAAAGAAGTCTTTTTAACGAACCAAACTTGTACTTTCTGTCTTCATGGCGTCTTTAAGGTGTCCGCATGACCGGTTCATACCTTTTTCTTCTTCTTTTCCCTTTCGTTCTTCCTTTCTTACCTTTCTTACTTTCTCTCTTTCTTTCTTGCTTCCCTTCCTTCCTTCTTTCCTTCCTTCCTTCCTTTCTTCCTTACTTCCTTCCTTCATTCTTTCTTTCTTTCTTTCTTTCTTATTTCTTCCTTCTTTGTTTCACACATTCATTCATTGACTCACCCATTCTTTCTTCATTTCCTTTTTCATTCATTCATTCATTCATTCATTCATTCATTCATTCATTCATTCATTTTTTTTCTTTCTGTTACACATTCATTCATTCATTCTTTCTTTCTTTCTTTCTTTTCTCCTTTCCAACTCGTCTAATTCTTCAGTTGGCGTGGCATGTCAGGCTCTCTGCAGGACACACCTCGTCAGTGTCATTAAACTGCATTCTCTCTTCTTGCGCGCTAAGAAATGTACCTTCAACTCACGCTTGTTAGGGCAAAAGTTCCAAAATGGCCATGAAGATAACATACAGGTTTGGTTCGTTAATAAGACTGCTTCGTGAACGTATTTGGCTAGCATAAGTTAATGGCAGAAGATGATATGTTTCTTAGAAATGCGTTACAATACGTTAGAGACATCACGGTCACATACACTAAATCATTCAACCACGCCCACAACACTGGCCTACTAACAGTTACTACGGCGGCAGTTTCGCAGTAGACGCCGCAGGCCACGTGGAGCTTGGTATGTCAAAAGGGCAATGGACCAGTACCAGCCTACCTCCGCTACATGAAAGCCACACTCCTTTCGCTTTAGTCACGTGATAACAGAGCAGGCGGCCAGGTGTTTTGCAGCGAGGTGGGGAGCGAAGTCATCAGGGACCGTCGCGTGCCCGGCGAGTGGGGTTAGATCGAAACGACGTTAGGAAGAGGCTCCGGTTTCTTGTTTTTATTCTTTCCCGAAGTGGTCCGAGCTGCGGGCGTCATTTATAACAGGCACGTGTGCTGCCTGAGGTGCCCATACAACAAATAAATCAAGAAGCCTTGTCGCCACTCGGCTACTCTAAAAGCTCCCCTGACTGGGATAATTTGGAGCCATCTCGGACATACCGTAGGCAGCGCACTGGTTTCGCGTCAATATCTTTGGAATCGCAACGCGGTACTGAATGGAGAAAAAAAAAAGATCCGCCGACGCTCAAGAATTTTGAACGACGTGTGGCTCTGAAAGCATTAATGTCGAATGAACCGCGACCGAATGTTTTTTTCGAGTTTCGCGCTTTGAGTAAGGATTGCGTGTGTTTTTTTGTTAAATCTTGTGCGGAATATCTTTCCGTTTCTACGACAGCACATTGACTGTGCGTCGGAATCATTCCAGTGTCAACGCGAAGCAATACTGCTCGTTTGTGACGGTTGGCCTGCTAGGTGAAGGCCGCGCTGCCCGTGCTTGGCGACGTCACTGCTGGGAGACGCCGAAAAGCGACCGCAGCCACCGCCGCACTCTGCGCTTTTCCCGTGGCTGGACGCAAGCCCACGCGTTGACTAGCGGCGGGTCCCTCAATGTTGCAAAGGGGCCATTAATGGCAAAATACAGGTTAGATTCATTTAAAGCCTGCGTTTTTTTTTGGATAATAAGGAGACCAATTTTATTTCAAGGCTGACACAAATAATGGAGATATTAAGAAAAACCGACGAAGCAGTGGCGAGTCCTCAAGCACTTTTCGGCAGCTTCTACATGGCGTTACATAATCTTGTTTGGGTGATTCGCGGCAGCCTACCTAACCTACCGCCAAGAAACATGACTGGCCGGTTATAGTAAGGCCCCTACTTCCGCTTTACCGGATTACTTGAAAGCTAACGTGCAGTTTATATTTGTAGTCCATGTTGTAAGAGTTTGTAGGGCTGCCCACATTACGTCATTGCTGCCGATGTTATGTCACTGTTGCGCAAAATTTGAAAGTTTTAAAATATTTCTTGTTTTTTTTTGTGTTATAGAGGTATTTAGTCACCGGATTGAGACTGATTGAGTTGCCCAAGTGTACATCTTCCAAGCTGTACGACATCTATTCTGTCTTTTCGGCCCCTTTTTATTGAAAACACGGGCTACGAAGTCGCGTATGTTAGGAGCTGCTCCATTCGCGAAAGAACACTCTAAGCACTATTGATGACGCGATGACTTAGTGCGTTATTCAAAACACAGTAAACACAAGCACGTAGATCTAAGAGATGACGCGATGACTTAGTGCATTATTCAAAGCACAGTAAGCACAAGCACGTAGATCAAATTATTGTGTCTTACCTACCGCATGGTATACCCAATGTCTGCCAGATTATTTGATATGGAGCCAATGGCATTAAAGAAATAACAAATTCGTGAGCTTCGGTGTGTAATGAGATGATTGCTAGCGCTGTCAATAGATACAGCTGTAAACAACTTGCGCTGAAATGTATTAGAGGCGCATTCAGGCACAAATTGTAGTGACCAAAGGTAAAAGCAGAAAAATACAAACGACATCATCTTGCTCTATCGTGCAGTTCTAACAGGGACCACCAGATAAAATATCCGAAGGTCAGAAAGAAAGCCAACATATAGGCTCCCTTTAGTCGCCGTACCTACACCAGGCCGGCTCCAGAAAATGGTATGGTGGAATTTTTTTTACATGCTTCGTGTGTTTTAGATTTTACTTTTTTTTTCTTTTGGAAGCCTGCTTTCTGACACATTCGTTTGTTTTCTTTGTTTTTGTAGTTCCACGCCCCGTCTGCGGCACCCCGCCAGAAAGCCAATCTGGCTCTACCCGCCCGGGCCGAAACGAAACACCTGGCCAAGGTGTTCCTCCCCGCCATGCGCTGTGGTCTCACGCCGAGCCCCGACGCCCGATCCCGCAGGGATCGAACGGCCTCGCGGTTTACCTCAGCAGCCTTTATATATTTTTTCTGAAATAAAACTGGATTGCGAACGTGAGCCTTTCCTGTCGTCGCCCTCTCGCCGTTGCCTGATTACTGTACACTCTCTTTTTTGAGACTTAATACACCTCTCAAATGAAAGGCTCTGTTGTGTTTTTTTTAAAAACGACACTCTTTCTTGTGCTCCTTGAACGCGAAAATTCCGGGGTTTCTGTCGTAAGTCTGTCCGTCTGTATGTCACTCGATTCAGCCGCCCGGCCAAAGCGAAACAGGATCTGCACAATAGGTTTATATACCCATCGCCAAAAATACACCTCTAAGTGCTGTGGCAATGATCATACTTGCCAAGACTGTTGAACAAAAACAATACATTTCAAAATGTGTGGTAAGAAATCAATACTTAAGTTATATTTAAGTATTCCTTTATAAAAAAAATTGGCCGCGTATCTGCTTCTTTCGTTACAAATGTCGTCAGAAGACGATAGTCTTTATCGACTTTTGCCAAGTAAATGCCTCCTTTCGCTTTCCCACTCACATCTCATGTTGTTCCTCTTGCGTCGCGCTCCTCCCAAGGTAAAGACGCCAAATGTTTGATAAATCATTTTAAATTTCCCGCGTTCCACTGCTTCAAATCGGGTCTCTCGATGCCAAGGCTGCCGTGCGGCGAAGACACGTGAGATTCGAGGCGCCCTACTTCAACGTTTATACAACCGCGTTTCCCTAGTCCATGTGCGTTCCAAGCAGAACGTGGAACCTATCTAGTGGAACCTTTCGTAACTCTTGCCACTTGATTTCTTGAAATGCCACCAAAAGCTATATGGCGCGGGCGACAGCAGGTGACGGCGGAGTGTTATTTTTTTCTTCAGTTAATGAAGTATTTAATCTCGCCAAAATCAAACATGTACGATTTTTCATAAAGAAACGCTGCGAATATCACTTCTGTATTAATTTGTTGCCTTATATATGCGTAACGTCGTGTTGTTCTTCAACAATATTGACAAGTATGAACCTCACACCGGACTTAGACGAGCACTTTTAGCTGTGACTATATAAGACTATTGCGCAGGCATTGTTTTACTTTGGCCGGGTGGCTGAATTGAGTTACAGACAGACAGGTGGACAGACAGACAGACAGACAGACATACAGACAGACCAAAATTTCTAGGTTTAAGTAGCCCAAGAAAGACTATCGTCTTTAACTAAAAATGATTGATGCCTGATTTTTTGCGATTCATCCACTGCAGAAAAAATTCACTCTTCCGCTTGCTGTTGCCGGCGCCACTATAGCTCCTGGCGTAATTTTAAGAAATCTAACGGCAACAGTAGCAAAATGTTCCACTGGCTAGGTTTCACGTTCCGCTTGGAACGAACGTTGAGCTGGGCAACGTCGTTCTAAAAACGTTGTGGTACGATGCCTCGATTCCCGCGCGTCTCCGCCGTACGGCAGCGCTGGGTTCGAGAAACGCGGCCTGGAGCAGTGGAACGCGGTAAATGTAAATTGAATTGAGCAAACCACTAGCGTTTTTATCTTGGCAAGAGCGGGACGGAAGAGGAAATGCGTAAAAGGTGAGCGGGAAAGAGACGGGAGGAATTTATTTAGCAGGGGCGCCCGACGACTATCGTCGTTCGCCGACATTTTCAACGAAAAGTGCAGATACGCGGGCAATTTTTTTTCAGTGAAGCTGCATATGCCTGGGTTTCAACATGCAGCGGGAGTAAACAAACCGGCATATAAGGAAACTTTTCCGTACCCAGGAGGTAGTGTTTTGGGTGCCTTTCCTGAAGGGTTCGTGGTGTAAGTGACGATCTGGCCGGTGTATTCCCGTCCAGTTTGAAGGGCTCTCGGAACGACATTTGGCCGGTGTCTTTTATGTCTAAGCACACGCACAGCACCGGTTTCCGCTTCTGCGTGCACGGAAAGGGGGGTGTGGTGGAAGGAGGCGTGCACGCGCAGCCAGAACAGATGGCAGGCCCGTTGTACTGGTGGGAGATTCAACGTAGACGTACCCCGACCCGATGCCACCTGACTGCATCCTCCGTGGTCGACCGATTTCAATTCGTGTGTTGCACAGGCCGTAAGATGCTTTCGACGCGGGAAGGAAACGAGCTAGGGAGTCTGCTGAATCAGGAGTAACAAACCAACGTGTTTTGTCTCGTGCGCTTTTTAGACTGCGCCTGGCTTGGCTGGTCAAACTTCTCCACAGAGTGAAAGGGCACTGAATCGTGAAAAATAATTAAGACAATTAGCTCGCAAAAAATCGTATTTCTTCTGTTGGTAAATGGCCAAGGTATAGCTATGCCAGCCCAGCCTTTAGGTGAACGCCTCAAAATTGCAAAATATATAGTCGAGTAACCCCAGAATTTCACTTATTGCTTCGAAAAGACCGGCCTCTTAAAGCCTGAGTGTAGCGAATGATATTACACTAACTAAAATTCATCGGGGCACTTAGGTTGACCCAAGTGCTTTTAAGGCAAAAGCCTTGGGTTATTTGTTAACGTCTTAGACTGGCACTCGCCGCACCTCATTTCAAATACGAATCCAGCGCGGTTTGCGTGCACCTCTTCTGCTAACGTGCAATCACGCTCAGGTTCCGCATGGCACACACTACTTTACACCTACTAGATGTAAAATTAATAGTTTGGTGAATTTTGTGTATCGGGCCGATTCGTCCCTCAGAGGTCCCGATTCCTGGCCAGTCCCTCAATTGGGTATGTGCCACGAAGGAAGGAAGAACAGCGTGGAACTGCTTTTGAAGGACCCTATTCGGCGTTTGTGGTTGACTCTATCTGTTTCACTTATAATATCTATTGAGGCAACAAATTTGGGGTATCCAATAAGTGAGTCATATAATTGCATTCAAGTTTTTCTATCTGCCTCCGGGCGCTTGAATTGCTGAAGAATACCAACTGTTGGGAAATTGCGCTTTCAATCATAAAGAACGTTCATTTCACAGCCTCTGTCTTTCCAAAATAAAGCATAATTTGAGGACCTCCTGAATTACAGTAAGGTATTTAGCCCTGGCCAATCCCCTGGTGGGTACCTGCAAAAACTTTGAGGGCATCATCATCATCATCGTCACCACCATCATAATCATCAACTGTTGTTCGTGTTCTACTGCTGGCAACTTGCAAACATAGCACACAGGTGTGTTATTGGGCTGCTACTGTTGGTGGGTTCAAGTCTTATCGGATTTATATACTACTATGTCTTCCCTATCTATTTACTCGATGCAGGGTTGTCCATCCCCTGGACGGGACAACAACAAAGGCAGCTTCTCGAATAATGGAGAGAGAGAGAGAGAGAGAAGGCTCTCTATTTAAAAGGTTCAATACTGAGGCGTCCGCTTTAATATCTGTCGTGCAGCGAACTTACTGAATAAGTGTGCTGTTCCAGTCCGTTTAAGGTTATAAACCACACCGACACCAACTCGACACAAATGCACTGCATAAGCACCAGTACACTTGAGTCTTCCCAAATTGCGGAAATTTTATATCTGTGTATCCGCGCATAGACGCAATGAAGCTACTATGAAATGGAGTATGAAGGCATACACCAAGTTATTAATAGACCGCACGCTCCCAGCCAAGATGCTACTGCTCTCGCCAAAGCTAAAAGATAGAGACAAAAAAGGTTGAAGGAGAACTATGGCCAGAAATATTTAGAGCCTGCGCTCATGTTTGCTTAATAGGTACCGTGAGAATGCCGGTCGGTGTTGCGGTCTCCTGCGGAGTTTAATTGGCTACCCGCAGACACTGCCAGTGTCCGAGGGTCTCATTCACCACTTTGGCATTTTCCGAAAGGCAGCCCCGGCATATTCACATCGGTCATCGCTTTTAACAGACGTTCGGACGCGTGAGCGCGGCCTTGCTGTTTTCTGCTCAGTGACCAAGGCAAAAGATAAATGGTAAGACAGTGTATAGTAGATAAGCCGCGAGTATAAATGTGACCATATGTAACGGCATTTCGAGTGTTATGGGCGTGTCTCCGATTGCATCCAGGCTTTTGATTTATCTCCTCGAGTTGGTGGTCGCTCGTCTATATTGCTACAGCAGAGTAGTGGCCAAGTTTACGCCCCAGGAAACAATTAAAATAACTTGTCTTCTCTTTCTCGTCGCTGAGATTGAAGCTGATCCCGTTATCTGCTTTGAAAAAGGGGTATAGAGTGATTTGAGTGAAAGCATGGTATAATGGTATCTTTCGTATTGGGTTTCCAGATTGGTGGTGAGAAGTTTCGATGGTATTTTAAGGTTGTGGTGGCTACAGCATTTGGTGGAGGGTTTCGGTAATCGTAGTCCGCGTTGAGGAATGCCTATAACAAAGAAACATCATTGTCATAAAAAATGGTCCGAGCTTTTGAAACGAACGCTACCCCAGTCCCACTGGTGCCTCTAATGTTTAATTCCAATAAACAACACTTTTGTTGACTGGAATTTTTTTCACAATATTTTCTTCTCCGGTCAATTCATGAGCCTAGCACTAAATTTAACAATTCATGCAGCAATGCCTGCTGAGCGTTAGCAGAGGCATAGATGCATCGATGTAGCATAGCATAGTATAGAGGCAGGGAGAATAATGGCGCAGGAGGTCACTTGAACTACACGGCTCACAGTTACACCGTCAAAAATTAGGATTCGTAAATAATAATTTTCTTATTAAGGCTCTCACACTTAGGGAAAGGCGAATCGTGATCATTATAAAGGCGACTTGCTTCATTGATGTCTTAAGATTTTCAAAATTACTGCCTGCACCCGTCCGACACCTTTCCCAGCTGAACACAACAGCGCTAACAACCTACGGACTGTAAGAAGGCGAATAGAACAAAGAGATACTCAGAAGCTAAAGCCTTTTACAATCCTTCTTCGTGGCCCATAAAGCTAGACCACAAAACTACTTCTCCTTTTTTGTATCTTTTGACACGGGCAACTTTCTCGTCAGCAATTACGTCTACTCGTGTTCAAGAACCGCACCCGACTCCCGCGGTGCAGGACGGCGCTTCTGTTTACTTAACACAGACGTCAACCGATTTATCAGCACAGGAGAGTACGGAGGTAGGCACGTCGGCGCCCCATAAAAAGCGAAGGTGCCAGCTTTGCCACGCCCGTTCGCTCTTTGTCGGTGGAGTCGGCCATAAACAATGACACCCCGGGGAGCTGAACAAACAACATCGCAGCCACGCCTAACTCTCGACTTCTCTTCTGAGCGGTACTTCTCGCCTGCAGAGCTGCGCCCATTGGAAACAACTCAGACGCAGGCAACATTGTATTTCGTGCTAGTATATTAGAGCGGGAAATCTGGTGCTAGTGTACGTGACCCGCGCTTCAGCGAACGTGCCGTCACGTACCACCATGCATGCTGTGGAGAAGCGTCCCACCGTTACTTGGCAAGACTCGCCAACAAGCTCAAACGCTGCTCGTGGCTGTGAACACCGTAGTCACTGCTCATAAAAGTATAATTAAAGTTATTTTTATGATACAGTGTAAGCCGAACAGATTTTTTTTTTCAGATGCGAAGCATCTCATCGTCGGGGCTATGTCCCTCCCTTGAACCAAAGATGTGTACAAAGTTTACGAAGACGTACGACGAGTGGAACGAGCAACAACTGAAGAGGTGTCTGCTACCTGTTATATGAAAGGAGGGGTAATAAGTATAAAACATGTAAAGCGCAGACAAAAACCCTATTCATAAACGCAAGACGTAACAGGACATCTACTGAAAGTTATGAAACTTATTTCAGGCGCCGAAAGCCGAATTGAGCCGGCTCTTCATCTCATCTGTTCTTCTGCGTCCCGTCCGTCGTACTTGTTTGTACCATATGCACACAGCGAACCTAGACATTCCAAGATGTTTAGCAAAGTGCCTGTGAAAATAAGCAACGCCTAATGGTCAACAGTGGCTCAAGGTTTTGAAATAAAGCAAACAAAAAGTCACTGCCGCAACATGTTCGCAAGAAAAGAACGGCCGTGACCGCTAATGAATATGCGAGTATCTTACACAAACCGCCGAAGATAAAATGGCGGCGCTGTCTAGGTATGGAGTACGTAGAACTAGCAACGTCGCGCATGTACAAGAAAACACTCAACTTTTTGTTGTGACGTGTTTTGTTATTCAATAATGCTAGGGAGCGCCTGCATGTTTTCTTCCAACTTTTTTGTTCTTGCAATCTGTGAACTATGGTGGAAGATGGTCTCTTCACAGGAGGTGAGCACGAAGGCGGCGAGTTTAAACTTCTCGAACTCGTTCAAGCGAATCCCATTGTCCGTCCACTGCCATGCTTCACTGGACCGCAACAGCCCTCACCTGCAAAAAAGAAAAGCTCGGCAGGGACTGTCGACGTAATCGCTGCTAGCTTGTACTCTGGGCTTACTAAGCAAAGCCGATATCTAAGTTGGGAGGTACTCGGGAATATTTTGAACCAAAGCGCGCGCACAATTCGTCGTTAAATAGACACTAAGGGCAACCAGCAAGTTGGTTTCAAACGAAAGTCTTACCTTCCATACGTTACCATAGCCAATTCAGCGTTGTTTCGGTGTCAAACGAAGCCTTAATTGCGGAGATCTCGCTAATGAAACAACGCAGTTCCCTTCCTCATTTTCCTCGCTGCGACTTCATGACGCAAACAGCGGCTGCTTCAGCCGCTGTTCGCGCCACGATAAACAGCAAGCAAGCGAGACAGCGGAGCTGTATAGCGGTATCGAAGCTACCGTATACAACGCTACCACGTAATGAATGGTTTTGTTAGTTTCCTCCACGTTTTTTTTTTTTTTTTTTTTGTGAAATCAGACGTGCTTTCTCAAACTCTCGCGTCCTTTGGTCTCCCAGACGACTAAGTAAAACGTTTCTTCATGGGACTGGCTATCTCTATCGTAAACTTAGGTGAAGAAGAGTGTATTTTCTCTTTAGGCCACGCGAATGTCGAAGAAACCACTCGTGCGTAGCGGAACCGCCCCAAGTGTGGACTAGCAGCGCTCTACGGAGAGAGCTAAGGAACGCGTTGCGCACGCCAGACTCTCTGTACACTTCAAAATACTGACCTTAGCTAAACTAAGCGTTCCCGTGTCTTTTTAGTACAGCAACAGCGCGCATAAGGTCATAATAAACGTGGATCTGCCCACAGTACAGTAGAGGAGTCGCACAACGATCTGTTCGAGTATTGCAACATGTACTGTACCAAAACCGAAGCGAACTTGTTGGTGTAGGGGCACACCGCGTGATATATCGTTTGTGCTGTCGTGATATTGTTTCTAGCTTTTTCTGTGCTCTTCGGCATTAAAACGTCACAGGACAAATACTTTCAGTTAATTTTTATATACTTCTGAATGGGTATTGTCAAAATATTTTCACGCTATTTTAACCATTTCCGCTGTACGTTGCACAGTACAGAGAGGGGGCGGCGACACCTGTCTTCCCATTTTCGCACTTATCAATCTTACTTTAGAAAAGCTACTCTATCGATCTAGAGCAACTTGTATTGTCTTCAGTTTCATTTAAAGAAAACGGGAGCAAACAGAACAAAAAAATACTGACGCTACTATAAACGCAGTAAAGTTAACTGCAACATTCTTAAAAGAAAGTAACACCAATGGACTAACGTAATATTTCAGTCATGCAGGCCACTTTTTCTCCTTTACGCAGTTTCAAAAGCATGATAAAACTATCTCAATCGCAAAGACTGACGAACGTTTTGTTACTCGCTCACTGAGCACAACATATGTTTTGATCTCCGAGAATGTACCTTTTAAGGGAGATATCCGGTTTAGGTAAGGATCAGACTGAGACATGACGCTGCAAAACGTCTACTCTTTCGTAACACTTTCGTTTAATTGTTTTTAACAGTGGCAGTTCCATAATGCGCCAATACTAAAAGGCAATGAATCCTGTCCCGGCAATCGTTCTTATCATATTTAGTAACATTTCACCCTTTAATACCTTCTCGTTCCCGTTAATACGCCCATTAGAAAAGCTGTGTTAGTCTGGATTGGCTTGCTTTTTTTGCGACTACTGTCACTTCAGTGCATTGGGGCATATTTGCCCAAAACGGTTGAAAAGTCAGCTGGGGTACTGACGCTCTAAAAAACTCGTCACGAATTGTAGAACACAGCTTTGTGTCATAGCCATGTCATTGTGCCAGAGGCGAAAGTGTGAGCACCGTCTCGTCTTTTGTATGACTTATGCCTGGGGGGGGGCACCAGAGGCACAAAAGCGGCCATGAACGTGACAGTGACTCTCTCTACATGAGTTGCAAGCTTCCAGGTATGTCAAGCTCCCTTAAAAGTTCATCAACCCCATGCACCTGAAGGAACGCTAGCTTTGGTTTGCTCAATCGTGCCCAACGAATAGTAATCTCTTCTGATTATTCCTCATACGCCCTCAACAGACTTCCTAGTAATCACGTTTAATTTACTAGTCACCAGAAAACTTGAACACTTGTGTCCTGAACCAGATTACCAGCACACTCAGAATACTGCTGAAGAGTTTCCACATAAATATTTTAGGCTAGAAAATGATCGGGGTACCTGGGCTGGATCAGATTGCATGCACCTCACCTACTGACGTATAAAATGCCTTTTTTGTTTTAGTAAACGCTCTCTCTCTCTCTCTCTCTCTCTCTCTCTCTCTCTCTCTCTCTCTCTCTCTCTCTCTCTCTCTCTCTCTCTCTCTCTCTCTCTCTCTCTCTCTCTCTCGCTCTCGCTCTCTCGGATTCGAGGGAGACAACCAGATTGTGGTAACAAAAAAGTTTCAGAAACAGAAAGTTCCCAAAAACAAGGCATACAGAGGAGCTGGAAGGGACAGGTAACCGTTAAAACCCCTAGCGGGCCCCGCACCACAGTTGCACGCACCTGCGCCGAGACGCAAAGAAAACTAAACGTCGCCGCCATCTTGGAAGGGCAGGTGGTATCTACACGCGCGCGACAGGCACACGCAGCCTCTTCGTATTCCGGCAGCGAGTCCCCCTGCGGTGCTACTGAACGATAGATACACCGTGTCCGAGAATCCCAATCGCGAAAGCCGATAAAATCTTTGGGGCACTCTCGTAGCACCGAAGAAATTAAGAAAAACACGCGCGATAGACGACGTTAATTACCGGCGGCGCAGTGCAGTCGGGCAGTGTACCAGGGCAAAGATTTCCTGAGGCTACGTCGAAATGGCAGTGCCCGACGCACTCCTTCTATAGGTAAATAGTAGTGAGAGCTTTATGTTTGAACTTGGATTGCTCTTCAGTGGACTGGATGCTTCCATGGTTTTGGGTTTTGGCGCCATACAAGCACAAAATCATGTCATTAGCGGCCCCAGGCAACACATTTCGAAGCTTTGCCATGATTTTTTTTCAAGTGAATCCGGGTAAGCTAATGGCTTGGCTGGGGTATCTCACAGAATATCAAAAATTCGCGGAATATTACTCGGAAGTTTCTTATTCTTTACACGGTGTATTGCCGACGCAAGGATGACTTTGTATTCAATTTCGCATGTTGTCCAGTACAAGGGTTGAAGGCTCCACAG
Source organism: Haemaphysalis longicornis (assembly GCF_048455015.1). Lineage (NCBI taxonomy): Eukaryota > Metazoa > Arthropoda > Arachnida > Ixodida > Ixodidae > Haemaphysalis > Haemaphysalis longicornis. Next base: position 85,470,998 of record NW_027526407.1, on the reverse strand, counting down.
TCATAGGAGGAAAACGTAACAGGATGATTTCAAAAATGTTAAAGTTTAGATGGAGAAGAATGTGTACGTCCCCAGAAGGAAAATGTAATTTAAGCCCGCTGTACTCCACCGCTGCTGGCGTGACAGACGCTGCCTTGTTATCTACCCCGCCTGCCTGCCCTTAGCAACGGCCTGACACCATCAATCAGTCTCCAGATATACCCTTCACAGACGTGCTCTGAGAACGTTGCAACCGACTCATGGTATACGTAGGCAGCGGGAAAGACACGTGAACTGACGCTTATTTTATTTGTGTTTGAAAATACATGTTCGCAGGGTTCTTCAAGTTGTCTTGCGTAACAAGTAGACCAGCGATTGCAGGGGCAACTCGTCATTTTACCGTTCCATCCAACAAAAGTAACTTAAGCATAAAAACACAAAACAGGGAGTTTGCGGCATGCCTAGTGACATTGGAGAGGACTAAACACCATCGCTTTGTACAGAAAATGCTCAGCGTTGGTGATGAGGGTATTTTAGGGTTATTACGTGCGCGTGTTTTCAAAAGGAGATTCTTTTTTGAAACCGATTACGGCTGTTTTGACACAAAATGTTTTGGGGCACCCTTAGCGATGTTACAGTGCTGCTGAAAAATGAAGAAGGTGCGTTTATTACAATATGTGATGTACTGTTCTGCGCTACACAGCTCTTGTGTTTAAAATGCGATAACTTTGAGAGAATTTCTCGGCTTTTTATTGAATAGCTGATGATTTTGATTGGCGCCCTATGCAGTATTATTGCCAAGCCTTGTATGACGGGTGCACTGAAAACACCGCGGCCTTGCCTTAGAAACTCAGGGGCCGGTGGAAACAAAGCCCATTTGTATTGTCATCTTTGCAGCAGCTAACCTTGCTTTATTCATGCCTGCGTTGAAGCTACAAAATGCAGATGAGCAACTGCACTTTGTTCATTACATTGAACTTCCCAGTCATGGAGTCATTACTAGTTTACTGTAACCGTGCCATTCCAGGCGGTCAAAAGGAGCAACATCAACAACTTCGGAGTTGGCAGCCTCAGTAACAGTTTTTATTGCATATCACAGTAAATAAAATGTATATTGTCGATACTCCGCAATTGAAAGGCTGTTTTTTGCAATATATGTGGGAGAATAAATGCGTGCCCCGCGATGACCTGGGTAAAGACTCTAGGATTGAACATGCGGTGGGTCTTCGTCGACACATTCTTTCCTGGATGGTTTCATGAAAGACCAATGCAGACCGCGCTCCGTGCCTTCCCTTACGGTCTACATCGTGAACATACTGTGACTTGTTTCATGATACGGAACTTCAAGTGCGCGACCTTTGCCGCTAGTTTTCTAAAGCTCAATTTACGTACGGGGACGGTAAAACGCATCTCAAGGGTATCGGCTTGATTCCTTTCGAGAACATAAAACATTCATCTATAGGCTGCGCTCAAAAGCGATTCGGTCATGTCAACTTCGACTGCGATGGTGTCCTTTACAGCCACATGCCTCTGCATGTTGTTGTGAAGCCTGTAATATTGATGAAACTGCCGATTTTAGTGCTCTCTATACAAAGCCGGTCTTACGTAACACGTTGCATAGTAGTACGCTTATTTATTGGGCTAATAGAGTGGCTAAATCGCGCCCTATAATCATGAATTTAGCCAGAAACAAATAAGATATCTTGCCCGTGCTACTTTGGCTGGATCGAAACGCCTCTATACAGCCGTACAACGTCCAGGTTGAGGCCTTCAAGTTGGTTCAAAAGAAGTATGAACACCATAAACCTTGATTATTTTATTTCTTCGGAGCACAACGCTATAGACTAATGGTGCTTAAAAACTTGAGGGATGCTGTTTGATTGTACAGTAAAAGCTCGTTAATTAGAACTCAAAGGGAACTATAAAATTTTTCGTATTTCGCGGAGTTGGAATAAGCGGGTGGGTGCTAGAATGAATGGAGAGAGAGAGAGAGAGAGAACGCTTATTGGCAGAGCATTTACGGTGTTCATGTAGGAGGGGTTCCCTCTTCACAGGAATACATGAGCTGTCTTAGCACCGGCTGCCCTCTCAGTGAGCCGGAGCTGGGCCGAGAGGCAGGGGCTGGGCAGCAGTGTCTCCCACTGCTCTTCCATCGCGTCACACTACGCGGGCAGCACACAAAGAAGCCCCCTCTGGTCTCGTTATCGCTATTAAGGCGCTAATACACGTTTGTGGCAGGTCTGTCGCCATGTGATTGCAGGCCCTGACCAGTGACGACGGCACAAAGAAAACCTACAACGGCACGCGCCGGAGCACTGGCGCCGGCGGCGCGGCGCGCGCTCCAGAAGCAAAATAGGCTGTCGCAGCTGCGTAGCTCGCGCGCTACGCTGGTTTTTAGATGCGACGCTGAGAGGAGCATCTCTTACCGGCGGCCCTCTCCTGCGTGCGTCCGTCGTCCGCGTCCGCACTGCTGCGTCTCTCCTCCGCTCGCCTCCTCTCCTCTCTCCGATAGCGAACACTCTCCCAACATCTGCGGTCGCACTGCGCGCGGCTGCGCACATGTGCAGTACTGTCTCTCTCCGCGGTCTCCTCTCCTTCGGGCGCACTGCGCATAGACGCGGAGTGCTGCGCTCCGGCCGGTCTCTCAGTCGACGGTCGTCCGCGCTTGCGCTTGCGATTGCTCTCTTGCCATACCCGACGATTGCTTGATGCGACGCCAATGGAACCCCCTTCAGCGTCGCATCACACCAGGGTTCCCGCGAGGGGAGGTGGGCGTAATTTTTTTTTGTATCGCTGGAATAGATAGGAAATGTGCTGTGGTTTGGCTTTGCAACACATTGTAATCACATGTAATCACACTGGGCCGACTTCGTCGGCGAGAAGCTATGAAAACCAGGGGATCCCAGTTCGAATTAACCGTTCTGGTTACCGACGCGTTCGAATTATCGGGAGCTTTCCCCCATTGAAATATACGAATCTGTGCCCAGACCAGAGTGTCACTTGGAATTAAACGTAAGTTCAAATTAACCGAGTTTGAATAACCAAGGTTTTACTGTACCTCTTTCCGTATTTGTTTGGCTACCAAATTTGTAAACGCAAGAATATTGCCAATTCGCGTCCCCTTTTCTTGGGTATTTAGGAAAGTTAAAATCAAGAGTAGTCTCAATATCAGGCAATCTGAAGAAAAGCAATGTTGCGGCAATTCTTTCTAAAAGAACGAAAACTTGAAATTACCTGCTTTGACCAGGTGTATATAAATGTTGGTCGCACCGCAGAGCTAAATTACGCGTTAAAACCTTCATTTATCAGAGATTATTCGGCAGTTGCTGCCTCTACATGTTAATGTAGAGCTTCATGGAACTGTACTACGACCGTTACAGCTTTAAAAGCTGCTCCCCAGAAGCTCGGATCTATACTCTAAAGCTCGGCAACTTTGTCTGGTGCAACCCCGCTAAGACATTTGAAGCCGCAGGTGTCTGCAACTACGGCAACAGTGACCCAACCCAAAATCATTTATTCAGAAACAGGGTCCGTAAGACGCTTGGGCGGGATAGTCTACAATAAAATCAAGCCGAAGACACGCATCATTCACACGATGTTTTATTGAATTCTCAGATCTTCGACCGCCAAGAAACAACGCGCGTATATACAAAAACATTTAAAAAGAAACGAAAACAAGGTGAAAAAACAGAGACAGGACTAGGACAACTCGTAATGCCGCTTGAGGAGGAACCTTGTTCGATGTATTACAAACAAACATCCATCCTGACCAGGTGGAGGTAACCAAGCATGAAATCCAGTCTTTGAGCCTCATGTTACACTTGGCTTTGAGGCACATACTAATGAAAGAGATAATTGTCGAGGTGGTGCTGCCATCTGTCGTATGTATGAAGAAGTTTGGAATCCTTTTTTGTGAAGGAGTGGCCACGTGACAAAGCTCTCTTTCAGTCCCATTCTCAGCAGGACAACACCGGTTTCAAGAAGGCTTCGACGAGGTTACGCCAAGAGATCGAGAAGTTGCGTCCGCGCCTTGGCACAGCGGGAGTACATAGAAAAATGCATCGCTTCCCTTTAAAGCAGGCGCCATGGCAGAGAATATCACCGGCAACCTACAGCTTACATGCGGAACGCCTTATACCTGTGCTCCACAGCCGTTTTAAAGGCCTTCCAAAGGACTTGGAATCAATTGTCTGCTGAACGCCCCCATTGCAAATAGATAAGGTGCACCTCAAAGTGAGACTTCAACTAAGTTGCCGTGTACCACAGGCATTAGGCACTTAACACACGCTACAGGTGAGGTAACAAATCTCAAGCAATTATTCCAAGTAAACATAAGATGCCCGAGAGTATTAAGACAGTACATGCCCTCCGGCTAAAACAATCCTTAACTCTTTATTCTGTCTGGCTGAATTGAGTGGCCGTTCTGTGCATTAGCCATGTTGTCCTTCTAAAACAATCCCTGAACGCTTCATTAGCTCTTGTTGAGCGTAGTGGCAGTTTTCTGCAGTATCTCTGCTTCAAATCACGCATGACTTAGGTACAAAGGCAATAAACGTACTAGAAAAATACGGGAGGAGTACAATTGTTTGCATAACCTAATAAAATGAGTTGGGTGAAGTATTTGTGACCAGTCGATAATACTGCTCAATATACATTGCGGTGCCACGTTATTTGCGTTACCCGCTCAGTGTTTGTCGCTTCACATTGCGACATCTGGACTCCCTGAACGACAAACAAGCCTTTCTGGGAAAACAGTTCTGTTGTTTTGTGGCACCACAGTATGCATGGGTGTCATTGTCTTCTCGGCGTGGTGGTGACCTCAAAAGCGGTGCCTGGAAGTCAGCTGGAGAAGGCGTTGGTGTACTCTTCGTAGAAGCTGATGTAACTCGGAAAGCTCTCTTGTGGACACATAGTGGCCTGGAAGAAAATGGGAAAGAAAAGCGGATACACTGTCAGAAACAAAGTCGAAGAGACCATGGCGTTAGGCATACCGACCAGAACATGACTGTGCAAGTTTGGACCCTTATGTATCCTGTGGATGTTACGAATTGATTATTAAAGTGCCCATACTGGTGGAAGGACAGGAATTTGTAGGAAACAAAAATGAGCGTGCAGAACCTGCGAGCATGTTTACAAAATATCAGCCCTGCATATCAGGGAATCTAAAATCGTAGCGGAAGTAGATAATTGCGAGGAACGTTTTTAATTTGGTATCACATCGGTACATGCTGCCGTGGGGACCCTAGACGTACGGGAGGTACAAAAATTCCACGGTGATTTACCGGAAAGTACGGCTCGATAAGATGGGAATGCCCTATTCGACATTTTTTCTCGTGTCCAGTTCGTTACATATTAAGTTATAGAGTACGAACATTCACTGACATAGCGAGCGGGGAGGGGGGGGGGGGGCAGAAGGGCAGAAATATATTCCAGTGATAGTAACAGAAAAATAAAATCTGTTAATTATAGCAAAATACCACAAACGGTCGTTATAGCAAAGCCCTCAAGACCAACAACTGAGTTTGATATAAACGGCGATGACTTGCCCTGCCTGGATTGCAGATGGAATTTAGAAGACTTCGTAGATGGCAAGGATTTGTTATACTAGTATTTACTGCATCCTAAATTGATCTATATGACGTCCATTTTGTGTGGAGTGTAAAGAAGTAAAATTTACAATAATTAGGATAGCCTGGGATGCTATTGATTGGCACTATAGCGCGCGGGTTTTGAAATAACGGGACAGTCAATCACAATGGGTTTCTTGGGCATATGTTAACAACCTTGACATGAAAGCAATATTCACTTCAAACTGCGCATATGAAGGAAATAAACTATTCGGCTGCCCGTCTGCAAACTTACATTTTCCAACGACGTCCACCGTTGACTAGCATCATTCTCCTTGTCACAGGCCGCTCCCGCTGTTTCCTGGTACACGCTAGAGGTGGGACACGGATTCTCCGGGCCGGAAGTTGACGTCACCATTTTATCGGCTTCCTGTAGAAGGCCCTGGAGCGCTTGAATATACTCTATTGCTTTGTGAAGAGTTTTCACCTGCAGATATAAAAGCACAGGATAAGCGCAATTTTACACATGGTGCACTTACAAATTGCGACTTGTACGCTGAACAAATCATGCCTAACATTTGCTTAGCAACGCAATGATTTAGGGCAGCTGAATCAATCCCTGCCGTACCGATCTCGTTTTAAATTAAGCCAGCGTCATAAATTGGTCACGTTCCTGCTCATATAAATTGTTTCAGCACTAATAACTTCCCCAGAGTGATAGCTCATAATACATCGTCTCGAAACAACTGGGTTCGGGATTGCCAACCATGAACGATGGTGTCGTAAAGAAGCCCTGGTGGAATGGTAGAAACAAAGTTGTTCCGTGCGTACTGAATCATTTGATTGTTTGCACTTTACTACTAAGGATTCCCGAGCCTGAATAGGTCACATTGTTTTCTTTTTCTTGCTTTTTCACCTGTTTACAATCGCCCTCATCTGAAGAAGCAAAGCTTATAAATTATGTTGCTATCTTCTATTTTGTGATATCCTTTCTCTCTCCCAGCTATCTTGTGCCTATTTGCGCCTACCATAACTTCACTGTCGCAGTGTAATCGCAACGTCATTGCAACATTAGAGCAGCTCCGCTATATTATCTCCGCTGCATTTCAAAATTGTTGCTTCAACAATGCTGTTTTTTTTCTACAACTCGGGCTGACATAGCCAAATGAGCTATGGTACACTCTTCATTGCTTACAAGCACGTGAACTTTTGTTAACTTCGCATCGCGGGGAAGAAAAGTAGCTGCAGCGGTCAACTGGGTGTGCTGTGCCGCAGCGCGTGCATGACTACGAAATTCTGCTTTTCTGGTCCGTATCGTAATTCAAACCATTCAAACCATGCGACAGTGCTTTACTCAAGACAATTTCGCGCGCACATTCGCAAGGCTCGCTTGCACTGTAGAAGGCAAAACCTTCATGGCTGTACAATACTCGCGACCTTCCAAAAGAGCTAAGTGCCTGCCGGTCTCCTAGTGTATGTACTGACTCCGCACCCCTTGAGCAGCGTTATATTATTCTTCGAGACAATCTATCCACATACTTCGCATACGACGATGTCTAGACTCTATTGTAAGAGCGATTACTTTACTACTTTCTCCATTGTGAACAATGGCAAGATTAGCCGGCTCACCTTGGACAGCCTCTTGGCTCTGTTTTCCACAGGAACACACTTCCGAAGTCTGGAGAAGGCGTTATTAACGGCCTGCACTCTGCGTCGCTCTCTGGCATTCCTCCTGGCCACCAGGTGAGCTGGCTTCTCACGGTGGGGAACATGCTTGTAGGTGGACTTGGGCAACGTTGAAGATGACGTCACAGTCGAGCACAGATCCTCGGCACCACCATCGTGTTTCCGCACAGGACTCGGGGACCCAAGAGAACCCCGGCTCGAGGAGTCGTCCGGAGTTTCAGGGGTGCAGGGGCGATTGATAAAGCCGTGAGGACTGCAGCGAGAAGGAGGAGAAACCAAGGACAATGCAGGTGAGTCACTTGCTTGCTATCATCGCGAACTGTGTACGATGGGGTCGCTGAGTCGTCATCAGTGAAATTGACCTCTTTATGTGGTAGCCAGAATCTTGTACAGTCACAAAGCCCCTTCCGATAATTTGCATCTGCCGTGCGCAAGCCTGGCGGACAGAAACTATCACTGAGAGGTTCCGGTGCCTGCATAGACATATACTCAGGCGTTTGCAAACCCCGTGTCAGCGTACAGCGATGCTGAAGCGCTGGCTGTGGATTACACCGACAAATTCGGGAACTCAGTAATCCGTCCCTTTTTTCGTTACCAGAAGAACATCCAGGAAACCGTTTAACATACGGTGTCTGGGCATTTACGTTTATTTGATTGTTGAATCACGGCCGTCAGCCCTGGGAATTGTGCAAAAATTCTAACTCACTAGTAAAAGTGTGCTGCGCGATGCGGTGAGGCTCAAAAACAAAAATCCCGCAAAAGACTTCCCCGCCGTTGCACCGCAATCGTAGCTGCAGTTCCTTGTCTTCGGTTCGAACAAGTCATTTCTAACGCTGCAATTCAGCTTTCAAAATGTATACCCAAAGCCCGTTCGAGACGACGTGATGCACGCCGTGGCAGGACGTAATACTAGAATGAGAACTTCGCTCAGTTCGAAAAAAAAGGATTACCGGCTGGTGTTCAAAAACGCAGTTGTTTCGTTTATTTCGCTGATGTCCTGACCGGGTACAAAGCAGAACCGGCGGAAATAATCGAATAGCGTGCCCTATAATGCAACCACTCGCCATCGTAAGGCACCACGTTGAGTACTGCCGGCATGCGGTTTATGCTTCTCATGACTACGCTTTTAGCAATCCAACCGGGTCTACAACCCACACGCCAGAATTGCTCCAGGCTGCCCTTAAGGCGCACGCTTTCCAACCCCCTTGTTTTACAAATCTGTCTCTTGAGAGAATTCACTCGGCATCCAGTTTGAAAGGCTTCCCAGCGCGTGCCTTTCCAATCGCAACAACTGATGCAAAACTATTGTGTTGGGTTGTGTTCACTGGGAAAGGTGAAGTGGAGAAAAACATTTGTTTTGAACATACTGCTTAGCAAAAACGAAATGAAACGCCGCGGTGGCTCAGTGGCTAAGGCGTTGCGCTGCTAAGCATGAGGTCGCGGGTTCGATTCCCGGCCACGGCGGTCACTTTTCTGATGGAGGCGAAAAGCAAAAACGCCTGTGTGTACGAGATTTCGGCGCACGCTAAAGATCCCCAGGTGGTAAAAATTATTCCGGAGCCCTCCACTACGGCGCGCCTCATCACCTGCGTTGCGTGGGCGCGTGAAACCCTGGAATCAACCAAACCAAAAATGAAATTGCCGGTTCATATTCCGGAACCAGCTCATAGCTGCCAGTTATTGCTGAGCACCGTACAGTAAAAATCTTTATGACTGCATAACGCCGCAGCGCGTTGGTGAAAAGCCAGTGCACTCTCACATTTTGTGCGCAGATAGTAACCACTCTCCGAATGCACTTGATTGCACGGTTGCCTGCTGCGGTACTCACGTCACGGTATCTAGTAATATGACGGCGTGAAGATATCTCTTTGTTTCACCCAGTCGGGCAGGCTCAAACAACATGTTGAACGTGTTTACCATATTTCGCCGCTGATAAAAAGCGTCTGATCTGCATGTGCGTCTGTTTCAATCGCTTCCAGATATCTGACGGAGCTACCACAGAAGACCGCAGCGATATCTCAGGGAGTGGATCCACGAAACGTGCGAACTTAGAGAGTGCGTCAGCCGGCCGCAAGACCGCTTTGCATATGTAATGAGTGGCAAGCGCTACCGTGTTTACATGACATAAAGCTTTTGACTTTACCTGCACCAGCCTCCACAGTCCATGGAACCGAAGAACAATAATTAACTAAACTGCCAGTCTGCAGGCTTTGTTTACGTCCCACTGCCCAGGAAATCGCTGGCATCGCACGATTATTCTGTGCTCGCTCCAATTAAAAAGGGCCCATCTCCCCGCGAGGGGGACTCGAGTAAATGCGTCGCATAAGGGGTGGGTGTATTGCGTTAACGTTTAGTGTTTGGGGAGTTGGTGGTAGTGAATGCGTTGTATCAGCAGCTTCTTGACGTAGTTTGGATGAGTCAAGGATATAAGGCGCGTTCGTAGCCCTTCATTCTGTGTCGGTTTTGTGGCGCAGTGGGAAGAGCACCATGTACCTCGCGTTCTGCCCACAGGTAGTGAATTCGTTGTATCAGCAGCTTCTTGACGTAGTTTGAATGAGTCAAGAAAATAAGGCGCGTTCGTAGCCTTCCATTCTGTGTCGGCTTTGTGGCGCAGTGGGTAGACCACCATGCACCTTGCGTTCCGCCCGCTAGGTCGTGGGATCGAAACCAGGCGCCGGTAAGTATTATTTTTTATATAGTGTAGGGGGAGGGGTGCGGACCTGTTGTTGAGAGTGAGGAGGGTAGCGTGATGCGGGAGAGGAGGAGTGGGGGAGAGGGCGCACCTGGAACGGCTGTTGCGGACGCCGAGGCACGCCGACAACGCCGGGTGACATCGTGAGTTAAAGAAATGCTCTGCATTTAAAATTCCTGTTTATGCGTGAGCGTAATGCTTGTCCGCAAACACATAGTGTTATACCTAGCGCCAACTTGCGCATACGCCGTTGAAGTCCACCCCACGCTGTTCACGTTAACTTGCGAAAGGCGTCAGACAGTATGTAAATATACAGGAAACAAAGTAGTAGCGAACAATGCTGCATTTAGAAAATCGACAAGCACATTTAGGTTCTACAAGCCCTTACGGTCGCTGTAGCATACCATAGGTCTCTATACCCAATTATTCTATGTTTTAATTCAGTGCCTGACGAGTATGAAACTGAAGAAAGAAGTGGGTTCGGAAAGAAATGACGAGCATGCTTTATTCGCCACATTTTGTGATATGTTAAATAGTAGTCAGCAAACTAAAAAAAGTTACTTGGAAACTCCAACGCCCACATTCAGAGTTGTAAATTTCGGCTATGGTTTAGTTTAAAATACCACTATCTTACGTACGCTCCCGCCACAATTCAAGCGTAGGATAACAGCTCAGTATATCAGAACCAGCAGCTTATGGTAGTGCGTACATGACAGCCCCTGCAGGAAAGAACACACTCCGCAACAACATCGGCATTGCTACTTTTTTCTAGAAGCACCTTCGTGAAAGCCACGTGTCGTTTGCTCTCCCTAATGGGTAAACAGAAAAATCAGTTTAATGGAAAAAACAATGAGCTTGTAATTATATCAAAGACTTGTAAAATGTGTAACCCTTTATCTCCCTTTATTCTGAAAAAAAATCCGCATTGCAGCGTCTATTAAGGGGTCCTTTTCGTGAACGCGCTAATTTCTTTGCTAACTGGTGCGGTTTCTGAGGTGTTCCTCTACTTCAATGTAAACTATATTTCTTGGAAGGTATTTTGTGATGTCCCATTTGGTGATTGTCCCGTGGCCTGCAGAACTTGCCCCACCAGAGAGAGTCCTACAGGTACTGCAACCACAGAAGAGTTGGAACGTGAGCGGGTCGGTAGATAACTTCAAGGGTAGGGGGCAGCGCAACAAACGCGATGAAGCGGAGACGAGACAAACAAAGCGCTTGTGTTCGTCTCGTCTCCGCTCCATCGCGTTTGTTGCGCTGCCCCCTAACCTCAAAGGTACTTTAAACGCGTGTGCCTTAGTTACCTATGCGAAACATCTAATTCGACCAGCTTCACGTTTCGCTGATTTTTTTGCGCCTGGCTTCTCGTAACCATTTTTTGCAGTGATTTCGGGGCGGTGCTGATATTTCAGATTTGATTTCAGCTTGTGGACGTAAAGCAATATTCTTTATTTAGGGGGCCCAAATTTTCGTGCATAAAGCACATGGTACAAATTTCTGGCTCCTAAATTTTGCGTTTGGAGCCCCATTTTCTCTACTTGAAGAGAAATGCCGGGCCGTGGAGATGTGCGGCCCTTTTACACCTTGACGATGTGGCCGCAGTGGATTTACGTGGCAATATTAAGGGTGCCACAAGAGACGTGTTTTCAAAGATCGTTGTTCAGGAAGCTGTGTGCCAGCTCATGGGAAGTGTAAAACGGAAGCCGTAACCAAAATTCAGAGAGCACATGGATGACTATGAAATAACCAGCTGTTGGCACAAGAAACGTAAGAAAACCTGAGGAAATGTTGTCGAGTGTTCGTCCGACGACATTAAGACCAAGAAACTCGTATCGGCCACTGCATCCAGAGCGTTCCCACCAACCGGTATTGCAAAATTCTTTCCGACCGTAAGGCTTTTTGAAATTCTGCTTTGTCCAAACGCTACGTACCAACATAACTATGATTGGTAGTCGACGTGTTATCTCAAGGGAGGTTTCAATCGCACCGATAAAAACTTCAGTGTGTTATCCCTCTACAGAGCTTTGAGGTGTAAAGGCTTGGTCTACTGCATGCAATTAAATTTGAGTCCTGCAACGTTTATAGTAAGGATCAGTGCTACAGCCTGAAGTCATTTTTTAACCGGTGCAACTACCAACACAGCCGTAATTACAGATTAAAGCATAAATTTATTATAAAAATTTTAATTTCTGCGTGGCCCCAAAGTTTTTTAATGTTTAACACCGGGGAATACATTTACTCGGTGGTATACAGGATAGTTTGACGTAGTTTACTGTAACTGCCGAGTAAGGGTTGCCGCTACGATTGCCGGTGGCCGTATAGCTACCAGAGGGGTAGTAATGCTCATAGAAGCAGGTGATAGTCGTAAGAGTCGTTCTAAGGCGGGTTCTACGGAACAGACGCCACCACGTCTTGCAGTCAGAAATGTTTCTGAAGCCGGCGAATATGCTCAGATATTGTCGCAATTCCTTGAGTCACAGTCTCGTGTTATTTCCTTTCAAAGCAAACCCCGCGATTGTGTGGAGGTGACCTTACAAAGCTGTAGAATTCGGCTAGTCTTGCCATAAAGGCCATCTCGATCTGAAGGAAGGCAAATAATCGATATTTTTATATTTGTGTGATTGATCGAGCCGAAAGGTCTGTATCGTTTGCAACCTTGAAGGGAATTACCTTCTGAATCCTATTTTGGCAGGGTTTTGCCATCTATATCCTTTCAATCAACAACTGCTCTTCTGAAGAACAAAAACATCTTCCAATAAAGTGACCCCTGACTTCTGATCACTTCCACCAGCATTGTCCAATCCTTTCATGTGATTTGATCTTGTATCATGCCGGAAATATCCATTTTTGTGCGTTTCATCCTGTTCCAGGGTATTCATCGCTTTACATATTGTCCAAAGCATCACATGGGCAGTACAACTCATCCCTATCCACCTTAGTTTGTTTAACCATTTATGTTATCGTCTCTCTGCGTTTTAATATTACCGCCATCATTTTACTTTCATTACCCAAGAGGTATTATTTAGTTTTCCAAGCACGGTGCATCTGGGGGTCACATCTGGGCATTTTGATTTTGGCAAAACTTTTATTTATTTATTGTAGCCCAGTTGCTTTGACAAACAATGAAATGAACCTGCCAGGTTTTTTTCTTGGGCTGCATCGTTTAGTAGGGAGTACGTACACTTTATCTATTTTTAGCACCCATTTATAGTTCACAAGTAGAGCGAGGATAAGCTAAAATCCGGTGAACCATCAGCGGCCAGACCGGAAACTGTAGCAATGTCGGCAAACTTGTGTGAATTGGGCTTCTGCGGGAACTTGGTTTTCAGAACGTTGCTTTTTGTCAATTTGATCGCATACATTTTTCTTAAAACTGTTCACAAGTTGTCACCGAAGCTTAAAGGACTACATCTAACAGCTTCGCTAACCTACTGATGTCTTGAAGACGCTAAACCGCGCACGTGACGACGCAAGCATGAATACCTGCTCGTCCTCACAATACCATTGCTTCTGGTTTTAGAACTCTTCATACCTCGGTAATCTTACTGAAACGTTTTACAAAACAAATAAGTTTTATTTGTATAGTGGGATAGTTAGAAGCGAAACTACGATCTCTTTGTTTTACTTCAATAGTCGACGTGAGAACGAACTAGCGCAGGCCCTTGCGGCTTAATACAGCATCAATTTTCGCGTGACAACGTAAAGCATGTAATGATTTTAGTATAATACGCGATTGTGAGCTGCAATAGAAAGTTAATCTTGCTGTCCTCCTTGCTTTGTCACTAACTTTTGAAAGAAAGATAGTTCAGGCGTGGCTAATTAAATCTTCGGAAGCGACAAAACGGTGCCGATAACCGTTTTGTTTTCCGCGCTTGAGTTTGTTGAAAGCCTTGCACGCTCGTGGAACGTCCCGCGAAACTTTTTAGCTGCGTCCGTTCACTTGTTTGGACTGTAGCCTGGAATGTACTCTACAAATCCGACAATGTAGCTTGGTAAGGCAGCACAACGGTCTTGCGTGGATGCGACGACAAGGCCGAATCGCTTATCCACAATCTTCTTAAGCTACTTTCAAAATTTTGGCTTTGCGTTCCCCACTTACGCTTCGATAATCTCTTATGTGCGCAAAGGGAATCATTGCCTGATCCTTCCTTGCAAACGATCAGACATCGCTCTGAGCAAGTGCACAGAAAGAAAATTGATTGTATGAACCACCCATTAAAATCCCCACAGCAAGATACAGCCTCCTGCACGTCGTGAACATCTCAGGATACTTTGGATAGGCTACTTTTTAACTTGGCTAAAACAGCAGAAAAAACGTGTCAAGGCACGGCTCAACAACGTAAAGAACAATAATAAAAAGACCTGAAGGATGTTCAGCCTTTGTGCCGAGGAATGGTTCTATGAGACGCTATTGTGTTTTCAAATTTTCGCTGCCTCGCGTTTTCTTTGCTTTCGCTGGCTTCGGCACCTCGCAGATATTCAAGACAGTCGTGCACCTCGAATCTGCAATAGAACTTCGCCTTCCATGTTGGCCAGGTAAAGTGCGCATTGCTCACACACCTGAACAATGGACAGTCCTGCACTGATTTGGATAAAAAATTCCCAGTAAGAGCCGCCGCCATCTGTGGCCGTGCATCTAACAGAACACGTGACATCGGGTCCAGCGTGTATATTGTAACCCAGTGCATAAATTTTGAAAGTGAACATTACCACTGAGCAACATTGCATTTCAAATCCCGAGGCTAGCGACTTTCTGCCATTCGCCGTCAATCTATAGCGTGGGCATGGTGTGAACCCGTTTGACCTTCGTCACACCAGATATAACAGTGGGTGTTGAGATGACTCAAATGTTTAAATAGCAGCGGTCTTTCCTATTCCACTTTGGTTGCTAATTTCACTGGAGTCAAAACCGACAGATCAAGACAGACATTTAAATATTGTTGAATTAAAAAGAGATTAGAAAGCCTGCATAAAACCTTGCACTCGTACTCCGTTTTTTTGCGTGCTTAGCCTTCATAGTACATTCTAAGTACATCGAGTTAGTTCACACGGTACTTTGTCCGTCGAAAGCTTGATGCAAACGCACAATTGTGAGAACCTGGCCACCACACTTGATATATATGCTCTTCAGAGTTTAAACACAAATTTATGGTCCACGGTGGTTGCCGACGGGGAGGGAGACTTGACATTGGTCCAGCAAGTGTCGAGTATATAAATACGGAGCATTATAGTGAGCCTCACTTGTCTGGTAGATGACGACGCAAGAAGAATTGTGTTACTTTTGGTTCACCGACAACGACAGTGACAACATATTTTAATTCCGCTTTCGCACACCTCCTTGAGAACTTCAATCGGCAAACTGCCCGGGGCGGTTACTTCTGTCACGTGGTTTCACACGTGGCATGGTAGTTCCTCGCTGCGCAAACTGCAGAAAAACCAGCTGCAGGGATTTTTTTCATTTTTCTGCCCCTGCTTTAACATTGTGTACTCTTGTAATCACTAATAAGTTTCGAAGTGTTTTAAGTAAACCATGACCGCTGTGAGAAGCCATCAAAAGACGACCACCTTGACATCTACACCAACAACGCACAATCGTTTACCAGCTTGGCACAACAAAACTCACCTCCGGCAGAGTCCTGGTAGCGTGGTCGTCGTAGTCCAAGCAGTATGTCCGAAAAAGGCCACTGACGTCATGTCGTCCACGCTCGAAGGAGGGCTGGGTAGGATGGTCGCCATATTCACGCACGCGGACAGCATCGGGCACGACCAACTTGCGACGCTTCTTCGGCGTCGTCTGCGGTCGTGAAGGTCCCGTTTAGGGAAAGGCGAAACGCTCGGGGGCGGGGCCCACGGCGTGGTGACGTCACGAGGTCTCCTCCCCGCTTTTTTTCACCACCTCGACGGGCCTTTCCACGCCTCGGGGCGACGTCACTGGAGCGGCCGCCCAACTGGAGCCGGTCCGCACGAGCGGGGCACGCGACGCCTGCAACCGCTGCACGCGGAGAGGAGGAAAAAATTAGCCCTCGGCAAGCCGGTTATGTGTCTGCTTTCTTCCCGCATCGGCTTGTGCACGCTGAGTGACCTTTTTCTTTATTTCCTTTCCGTTACGCGGCGGTGGTAGTAATGCCGACTTGCGGGATATCGCGAATACAGTTTCGCTGAACCGAGCTCGAAGACGTCTTGTGTCCTCCGGCGAACGGTGGCGCTCCGTTGCACCTACACTGTGTTATCAGCCAAGCAAGGACCAATGGAAAAATAGTTCTGCCACCTCTTTTCTCGCAGCTGACTTCTCCGGTCCGTCCTGGGGCGCCCGCCGGTGAAGGCCGTTTCGGCGAGGCTTTTATGATCGATGATATTGGAGGCGACTGAACTGAGCGGCGACGAGAAACGAGACACCGGGAGTACGTTCCGGACGATTGGCTATGTGGGATTTTGAATTCCAGACTTAAAACCTGACACCCGGGCCTCCTTGAAGACTTTTTTGGGCGTGCGGTTTGTGCTGTTCTTTGCAGAGGACCTGATTTATGGTTGTCTCCCCCCTTCCTTTGTGCTTTGGAGCACGTGAAACCTACAGGCACGGCAGAAGAGCGCATTGTTATTCGCTTAGCTCCGCAGGTGAACTTTGAATGCATCCTTTGATTTTCTTGTATTGCTGTTGCAAGGACTATCCAGTGATGTTATTACCATAGATCGAAGAAAGCCGGTCAATAGCAGTAATACGGCTGCTGTGACACCACACCTCTCACAAAGACTATTGAGAACTTTGAAAATGCCAGAAGAAAGAAACGTAATTTCAAGGATTTTCAAAGTTATCCGGTGTGCATAGAGCAGCAATATTTAGCTCCCGCAATTCGCGCCCACCTACTCTCAAAATAAGGCATGTCTTTTCCCGCAGCGCAAGAACCGCTTCCGACATTCGAAAAGGTTTTGGCAGGTCCTTTAATGTTGGAATAACTTTAAACGTGTTCTTCGCTCAGACAGTATGTTTCTGAAAGGTCCGACTATTGCTTCCTCGGCACATGGTAGTTAAATAATAAAGAGCAGAAATACAGAAGTCTTGTTGCCTTTTCTTCATCCTCACAAACTGCCGCCATGTTTTCGGTTGCGCCCGATTCTCAGTGAGGTTCTTGATATATTTTGAACACCAGGACATCCAAGAAACAAAATGTTGACAAAACGGGCAAGTCTGGAAGAGTAAGTACCCCTGTATAAAATGCTCTTAACGACTAACATATTAGAATAGCCTGATTTCGCCCAAAGATATGGACGTAAGGGAGGAATGCTCGTGAACACCTCTTTTGTCACACGATCTCCGCTGAAATTGCAAGAGCAACCCGCTAGGGACACGGTAGTGTACTGCAGCGGCTACGTCGAATTGACTCCCGGGTGGTCTTTCGGAGGGCTCAGGAACAAATTTAAACAAATCTAGGCGCAAAATTCACTGATTCATGTGGAAACATACCGACCCTCAGTGGTTCACGCCCACATTTCGTCCGCCCTTCGCTCGACACATGCTATGGCGAGGCCCAGTCCTTCGTTGCGGTCCCGCCCTTAACTACCCCATTTATTTTCCTGCCGTCTTTCGTGTGGCAGCTTAAAACGTTAAGTGGGCGTTTTGCTTTCGATTGCTGCAAAACCTTCAGCTGTGACAGGCGGCTTTTACAATTTGAACGCAGCCGTAATATTAAAAAAAAAGTTTAGTGACAAACGCTTTTGAGGTGCGTGTAAGACTGCAATTGATTCTGATTTTTCAGATTAGAAGCTGAAAGCACCTGTCAGCAGCATTGGCTCATAAATATTAATAAGCACGTGCCCCATTCAGGCAACTCAAATACAAGCGGAATTATTGAATGTCTGCTTCGGCTGCTGGGCCATGCGTGATAGGCAGCTTTTTTTTGAAATACAATCGAACCTCGTTCTAACGGAGGTGTATCGGGATAGCAAATAAAACGGTTATATTTGATATTCGTTGTAGCAGTAGAGGTAAAAATTCGCACTAACAAATCGAAAATGTGGCTCGCGCAAAAAATACTTGATACTAAAATGCCTTTTTTAGGCTTCGAATCTACTATAAACAAGGTAACCCTGACCTTTCTCCTTGTTGCATTTCAACTTTAATGAACCGGAACATGATTACGTGAATTAAAAAAAAACAGAACGAAGTTCACTTGACAAAACAGGCCTGCATCTTTATTTGTTTAATGAAGAAGGCGATCTTCTTCTGGTGGCTACTCACAACACTGAGCAGGACGAAGTTTTTCGGTGTGTCCACGAACAAAAGTGCCTTTGTCCTTCTGCAGTTTCGGACGACGGGCTTGTTTTTAAGTGCGAATGCACTTTATAAGCGACCCTGAATTCCGTTGACCGCCGTCCGTCCACATAGCAACAGCTGCGGGTGCGCGCGCTCCTCGTCTTCCTTGGCAACGGGGGGAGATGGGCGCGCGCTGCTTGACCGCTGACATGGCACATACCCACGTGGGGGATTGGCCAGGAATCTCCTCGTCTTCCTTGGCAACGGGGGGAGATGGGCGCGCGCTGCCTGGCCGCTGACATGACACATACCCACGTGGGGGATTGGCCAGGAATCGGGCGTGAGAAGGGCTAATGCACCCGCTTAAAGGAGTACTGACACGAAATTTCAAAGGTAAGATCCGCTCTAGCAATCATGTACAACGACAACACAAATAGGTGTCTGTGAATAAATGCATCTTTCTTTCTTTGTAGTTGTGTGTGTGTGTGTGATCTCTCTATCGCGAACATTACCGAGCCGCGCAAATTATACTCCTGCATTCGCACTTTCACATTCTTCCCCTCGGGGAAATGCGGGGAAATTTTTAAAGGGACAGACAACCGATTTTTGTCGAGTATATATTCTCTATCCCAAATGAAAGGGCATCACTTAAAGCACCTTGACGAGAAACGGTTTTGCTGATAACGCCCTAGAACTTTTTAAACCGAATTTTTTTATCTACGAGCCGTATGTGTCCCTCCCAAAACTAATGCTGGCAACCATGACATAGAGTAGCTCGGCAACATACTTTTATTTGTATGCGAAATAAAAAACGATATTTAAAAACTTGTTCCCAGCTAAAAAAGTTTGAATGGCAGGCTTTCCTGCTCCTTTATGTGTTTTCTTAATGCAACGGTCTATTTTGCACGAACGCGCCATCTGTTGGGATAGACGATAGGTAGAATCTGGCCGCACGTTGTGGAGGCGGGAAGTTCGATTCTCCCCGAGCGCGACGTTTCTTTTTTTTTTTTTGGCAGCGTCTCCTGCCACGCGCGTGGCAGCAGCCACGCCCCCCTGGCAACGGCTGCTGCCACGCGTGACGTCATAATGACGTCATAACATTAATAATTGTCATTATTTTGTGTAGTGTAGTCCGAAATACACATTTTTTTTTATTTGCAGTACAAAATAACGCACCATTGAACTGCTAAAACTTTTCTAAACAAACAATTTTTGTTCTTGCGGGAGCACGGCGATGCTGCTGCTGCTGCCAGCTGCCGTATCGCGCACATGGAGTCGCGTATCCGAAAGCGTGACGAAGCTCCGATTTTCTCGGGCCGACAACGTAGATAAACCGGAGTTCATATTGTTAGAAGCACTATCTGAAAACGTGAGAAAGTTGCTTGTGATTATGTATTGCGTGGGGACCCAGCCAGCCTTTCCAGACCGCAGCAAAATAGCCGCTCTCGAGTAATGTTGACCTGTGACCGCTTGGTTATGCTTGGTGTACGCCGATGGTACCTGCGTACAGTTTCAGCGTACGTAAGACGACATCGCACAGCCGACTGGCCTCGTTCGAACAAGCTACGTTCCACACAAGAAAAGACACCGTCCGAGCGTAATTCTGTGAACCTTCCGACGCATGTCGGCGCGGCGGCATCTGCTATCAACAGTTTGCACCACGGCAAGTCCAGAATGCTTAAATGGGCGACCTGAAATCGCGGTGTGTGTTCTCGAAATGAAGACAACTTAGCAGCGCCAAAAGATAATCAGAATGTACAGTGCCGAGGACGAAGGGTAGTGGCGGCAACCGTTTTTTACTAGGCACATGTGCGCATTACAATTACAGACAATTGCGCCGAGAATAGGAAAGGTAATCTTTGGTGTCCCCACACATGTACCACGTACGTACCACTACAGTAGATCTCCTCTTCTGAAATATTAGCAAGGAAAACTCGAAAATCGGGAAGTTCTTATTTTCTAGTGGGCGAAATTGTAGCTTAAAATTTGTTTTACACCCACGATACGTTTTATGAGCAGAAAAGTCTTGTGAGCATGCGCCACAAGGATCATAATTGCGTGATATTCAGCGCTTAAAAAGATTTCCTAGTAGAAACCAAATATTTCGTAGTAGGATACATGATTCTACAACAGTTTAGGACCTGCGACCTTCAAAAGGTAGACTAGCTAGACGCTTCATCTCATAGCCACTGCACTGGTATAACTTTCACGTCTCACTGTACCGTGGTGTACGCTATGTTGGCCAGACTTGACTGAGTCCCTCATGCAAAGGAAGTTAATTCAGGACACACACCCAGACGATAGGGTCAGAGAAGAGGATGTAGAGACGGCAATAGGAAGGGTATACGCTTGGCCGGCCATCATGTCTAATACACCTACATGCACTCCAGCATATGAAAACCTATGGGTTCTGCACAGGCTCAATAAGCAACGTCAAAGAGAATCTTAAGATGTGCCTGGAACGTGAAAGCATCTACGGATTGTTTGTGTAAACAGGTATAAGCAGCGAGCATGCTGCAAATGTAATTGATAGGCAAACGTCAAGGCTATCATGGGGCGAATTTGACAAAAAGAAATGGTGCAAAAGATCCCAATTTCAAACTACATTGATGTTATATGTGCATGCACTATAAACACAGTCATCAGTATGTTAACTGTACGTAAACACTCAAGTGATATGATCAAACGGAACTAGAGGCCCCACTGCAATCACCCAGTTATGTTTCTTTGCAGTGGAATAGGTCGGTATCTGTTAGTCGCACAAACAAGATTCTCTGATGGCATGGAGAAATAGCTGGAAAGTGGCTATGGAGCTCCAGCTGCTTTACACATTTTCTGTAATACCAGTTATTTGTTTGAAGTTTGCAATAAAATTGATCTCATTTGTTAGTCTTTTTAATTAATGAACGAAACTTTTCATGGCCACAAAACAGTGGTCGATAAACAAATGCTCACTTTCTTTGGTGGCTTGTAACAATTCACTAGAATTTCACATGGCCAACCCAAGGAATCCATGGCTCGTACACTGCAGGGTAGTGCTAGTCTCCAAAAACATTTGCCAGGACGACTGGAAACTAGTGCGGCCCACAGGCTCCATAGGTGGAAACCAGTAGCCCACCCACAGTGCCATAAAACAGCTAATGAATGGAGTGAGTCTCTTGTAAATATTAAGCAGGTTCAAAGGGTAGGTTCGCATTGATAGATTTTGTGCCATCGTTCACTGTGCGTAGATTAACTATTTAATGGGCACAATAGTCATTTTTGTTATTTCGGACAGTTGAAGGGTTGCCTAAATGTTCTTTAACAAAACAAAAAGTGAAAGCTCTCAGGGATTTTAAAAACATTGTTTAGCCTCTCCAGCAATTGTCCCAGCCTGAAGGAACTCAGCTGATAGTTGGTGCCGACTGTCGTCCTCGCTTGCTAGCTCCCTGACCAAGCACATGAATGCAGTGACTATGAAAGATGGTGACCAAAGTGAGAAGAGAAGGTGGATCCCGTACAACAGCCCTTGATCATCTAAACACCAGAAAAAAGCGCCGATGACTCACAGGCCACGACTAGGGCGTTAAAATACCTTTTGACATACATTTACAGGGCATTTACAACCTTTTATCAAAATAATCTTGATTACACACAGTCCTTCCATGGAAGGGGTTTGTTTCTGACAAGGTCGTTGAAATTTGTTATTAGTGACAACATAAACTCATCATTGGTCCCTTTCATTCAGCACACTTACGGGCTTAGTTTTAAAAACCCTGCTGTTTCTATTTCACGTATAAATGAACTGCTTATGCAATATTCTCTTATTTACCTATGTTCGAAGTAAACTGGGTTATACCGTAAAATGTGATGTGCCGAGTGCATGCAGGTGTAACATTCTTCAATGGGACATGCAGAACATGAAGCTCAGTGCTGATAAACTTAAATCAGGGAAAATAAAGCTTCCCATGTTGCTTCTTTATTTTTGTAAGTATTCTCTCTACCAAATACCTTGGTGGTAAACTCAACTAAGCTCACCTTTTCCCTAGGCCTTTATAATTGTTTTGCTCTGCAATTATACATTCTCAGCTGGAGCATGCCTGCTGAATTCAGGCCCCAACCACGCTTTACTATTTCTCAATTGCAGCTGTATGAAATGTTGCTCTTTAGGTTTTGCCAATGATTTCACACAGGCCATTTAATTGGTGTCAGAACCATTTTATACCTTTAATTGCTATTTATAGCAAACAGTATTATATCATTTTTCATAACACATTTTGTTGTAACATCATTCAATGATTTTGTTACCCCGCCAGCCTGGTTCATAAATCTTTGCGTGAACATGCCCGTCTTGCAGCTAATCTGCATTAACAGACACCACACATTTTGGCTTTCCAGCGTAGCTTTGGTGTTCGCAAAAAGGAATCTTTTTCTTGGCTCCTCTGCAGCGCTTTGTAGAAAAAGAGCACTTGCTGGTTTGGCTTTCCCGCAGGGTTCTAGTGTAGTGCAAGAGAGTATCGCTTGCTTATTCCTTTTTTGTTGAGGTTTTAATGCTGTGCATCTTCCAGAAGAACCCTGGCATTTTGTTTAGAAATGGAACTTCACAGCACAAACAGTGCAGAGAAAGTAGAGCTACTCACTTTTTGCATAGACACGGAAGTTTGGCAGATCACTTGTCATTGACAAGCAAGTGTTTGATTTCTGGCTTAAGGTGCAACGCTGGGATAGTTTACTAGCTGGGGGGAAAAAACACAGCACTGATAAACGGTACTGAAGTACTAGGAAAGGTGCCGTGATCAACATGGTTTCCATGTGTTGGCAGCTTTTTGGTCCAGTGTTTTTCATGAATATTTGCCAGGGGGCCTTAACATGGCCTGCTTTTGTGTAACAAAAATGTCAACAGTGAAGCACTTATCAATGCTCACATGCTGCTCATTGATACCAGAGCAAAAGTACGTTCAGCAGTCATTTTATTGTTAAAGCCACCCGTGATTCATACACCTTCCAGCTGTACTGCAACTTTCACGAACACCGACAGACATTCACATCTACGCACGTGGCCTTGGCTCCAGTTCTTGCACAAGGAATTAAGAAGTACTCTTGGGAGTGGGCAATGTCACGCTCGACACCAACCATTACCCCGAAGTTGTACTTGATGAACTATTTTTTACGCCTGTTGGCTTAAAGGATTGTTTAAGTGCCCGTTTTGTGGAAGAAAAAGAAACAGCTAATGGGCACACAACACACAACCCGTGAATGTGTTTTCTAGCAGCTGGCTTCTGACGAGACTTGCATCATTGTTGGGACATTTTATAAAGCCCCTTACCACTAAGTAAATTCACTTGAGCAATTTTCCAAAACAGTTTACACAGTGCGGAGTTAAAAAGCAATAGAATGTGAAACGTCCCCTCACAATTGGAAACTCTTCCTGTTCACTACCCCAAAGGCTTTGACAATAGACGCTTAAGCACGCTTCACCAGTTGCGAATACAAACATTAGTGTCAAGTTGAACTCCGCAGAGTGCTTGGGATGGGCATATAGATGTCACAGCCACTTGGAATTTGTGCAAAGACTGCAAGCCTCCGAGATAAGCTCTCATCATCATTAGCCCATCCTGCTGAGAGTGAATGAAAGTATTGTGCCTGGTTATGTTCAATTCCAACCAAGCCAAACACAAGAGTAAAGAAGGAACGAGCCTATCAAAATACATACTCAAAGCAGATGCAGGAGGAAGTTCTGTTGCCTAACCAGGTTAGAGGAGGCGAAAGGTACTGGAGCGAAGGAAAGGGAAATAAGAGCCAAGCAGTAATTTTAAGCCTTGCCTATCATTTCATTAAGACTTCCTAAGTTGAAAGCACAATGGTACTAAGCAACAAATCTGAGCATAGATGAACAATAATTGAATTGTCACTTGTTAAACCTTATGCACACCAGACTTTTAAAGGACTATTAGCAGAAGTTCCAAACTTGGCTCACACGGCGATCTTATCGGCTGCACTTCTCCCATGCTTGCACAGTTGGAGCTTGAGCCTCCTTGCACAAGAAGCCAGCCAGTCAGCGAATGGTTTCAGTGGTATCTTGAATAGATATATCTTTGGACGGGCAGTTGGGCTCCACCCACGGAAGTGCAACTGCGCTCCCTGCACGGATTCTGCAGCGCTACGTGCACAGATCGTTTCTGTGGAATAGTAAGGATACATTTCTCGGCGACAGTACTACTGCCCCGGGGGAAAAATTGCAGAAGCTACATGCGAGGTCGGATTGCGTTCGATGATGCCGTGCGCTACCTGACGACACTCGATTCGTGCACACGCTGACACTACGTCGCTCGCTACGGCGCGACGCGATGGAAAATACTGATCCCTACGTTTTATAATTGAGCCACCACTCCAGAATCAGAACACAAGGCTTGGCATGGAAGAAGCGAGGCACAAGTAGACAACAAATGCAGGCGCGTAAAGCAAATAGCACGCGAACTGCAAAACAACGTGAAGCTTACAAAATATTAAACGACAACAGTACAGTTTAGGAGCATGTAAAAAGCGGGGCGAAGCAGCGTGCAGAAAACAATGCGTTAGGCTTACCAAGACGTGCAACAGCAAGTTCACAAAAAATACCCAATCCAAATAATTACAAGCACACCTCCCAACAAGAAAAAAGCGCCGCGAGGCAGCCGCTGTACAGGGAGATAAGGACGTAACGATGCGTCAGGCCTGCCATTCGAACGACGGGCGGAGAACATCGGGACACAAGGCGCGAACACCCGGCTGCCGTCGTCAACACAAAAAAGTGGCATGATCAAATGACGTAAATATGACGTTTGTTTTGTGACGTCACAAGAAGTCACGTGATTACTTTAGCTTGACGTCACTTCTGCGTGGCAGCAGCTGTTGCCAGGGGGGCGCAGCTCGTGCCACGCGCGTGGCAGGAGACTTAACCTTTTTTTTTATGCTGTCGTTGGCGTATTTGGAAACTGAAATCAAATATTTTGGCAGAACAAACGCCCCTGACTCAGGCAGAATCGTCAAAGCTCCTTCGCTGGGTCTGTTTACTGAACGCTGCCGTTGATTCTGGGCATGGAGGCTCAGTTAGCCACACTGAGAGGCATGCTGAGAGGCACCCAGCGACGGCGGGCGGCGTGTCTTTAAAAATTACAGAATAATGTTTAGAAATACATATGCAATTTAACCTTGTACAAATACTTGTTTTAAAAGGTTTTCAATACGCAAATAAACGTTTCAGCAGTTACAGTAGCTGCTAGGTTTGCAGGTCACGTGACAGGGACACATATTGTAGTGTCAAGTTTCGACACTACGAACCGCCACCCTTCCGATTTCAGGAAGTTTGCTGCCAAATTAAAATTATTTCCGCCAGTTTGTTTAGAAATTGCTTGTGGTTATCGGGCTATATAAAACGCTGGCTTTCATATGAGCTAGAGAACATATACGCGACAAAAATCGGTTGTTCGTCCCTTTAAGTAGCTTCTCAGACTCCTGGTCAAATATTTCTTCGTAATATCCGAAATCGCGCGCGGCTCTCACAGCTTTAGTTTGGTTATAAAAGAATAACTGCCATTGAAGCAGAGCACGAGCAAGCAAAGTTTCTATTTTTCGCTATAGCCGGTAATTCGCAATATCAGTGTTCGTTATAACGAGGTTCAACTGCAGCTGTGAAATATTTGCAAGACAAACAGGGTCATATCAAACACCAGTAAACAAGCAGTTTATGTTTCTAAACATTCCCTCCTCCTCAAAAAAAAAAATCTAAATATGGCTGTGTGGCGCGTAGAAGCTACAGCTGCGCATGAGGTGCACGCTATAGGTCGTATTCACTGTCTTGGCGCGAATGTCGGCAACCATGTGTGTTGCCTTAGCAACAGGAACGCGCAGGCTGCCGCATGGCGGTGCACGCATGTGGCCGTCGCACCGAGCTCAAATCAATACCTCGACGTCAACTAATTTCGTCCAATGTCCTACAGCTTACCTGGCGCAAGGCACGAGTGAAGTCGACAGAAAAGGTCAGCTGATTGCCAGCTGCTCTGTTTTGGTATCGGTCACATATTCCGCAAATGATTGGCAAGTGTCTTCTCTTTCGGCCGCTTGCCGATAGATGTCGCTAGTCTCCCAGCTATCAATGCGCTCACTGTACGCTGCAGACGAGGCGTTTCATGCGTCGCGCCATTTCCTTTGGCAACTGCGGCTCCATTTAAAATGCGAATGCATTTCTTAGTCGGGGGTTGTAGTGCTCCGTCGGCGTGCGCCTGCATTCCTCCAGCGCGAGCGCACGTGAGCGCGCGCCTCGTAGTTCTGCCTTCGTCGTCGTCGTCGTCGTCGTCCGCCGCGCTCGCATCGCGGAGCTCGGGCGGAGTAGCGGAGAGTGAGTGGAGAGGAGGAGCGCGCTCGGGCGTGTGAGGGCGCTCGCATCGCGGAGCTCGGGCGGAGTAGCGGAGAGTGAGTGGCGAGGAGGAGCGCGCTCGGGCGTGTGAGGGCGCTCGCATCGCGGATGTCGGCGGGAGAGAGAGCTCGCGCGCGGGCGGGCGTGTTGCGCGGGTCTCTCTCTCCTCTCCGCGTACCCTCTCTCCGCTCGCTGCGCTCGGAAAAATATATATAAATGCAGTGGAGCGCGCGCCTCTCTCCGTGACTGCTTGCCGCAGCGCACTCATCGGTGCACCCAATGCATTCGCATTTCCGCACGATCCCCTTCGGGGAGGTGGGGGGATTTTTTTTTGATGCGTAGTTCTCTAGGGAGAGCCGAGCATCACCACACAATGTCATGAAAATATTCATAGTTGTTGGTGCACGGCCGAGAATCGGCTGGTTACGGCGAAAACGACAGATGTAGGGGCCTGTTCTGTTTTGCTTCTGCGAGATACGGACGCATACGCAGACATGGCGGGCGCTCTCAAAGCGATTTTCAGTGTCCCCAAGAGAAGAAATCGTCCGCTTAACATTTATGTGAATACGATGAATATTGGAGAACTAAATGTTAATTTGGTCACTCGGGACTCTCTCACGAGCGGCGAAATATCGGCTCACTGGCGTTTTCTTTTTCGCGTGAACATTTACTGCTGACCTACTAAGCCATGCTCAAAATGTTTCGCGATATTCTTTGCTTAGTTGTTCATGTGATTATTGCAGCATCACAAAAGGAAATTTCCTACCTCCGAAATCATATTAGACTAGGAGGGTAGCAGGAAATGTTTGATCTATTTATAGTCTTTCGTGTAAATTATAGAAAAATATTTCAGTTTCCCTGCGCTTTCTTCGTGGGTATTGAGAGATAACCTTTTTTTATGATACAGTATTAAAATATTTTCGGCTAACGAGATTTCTGCTCCTCAAACGTGAAGGCTTTCTTAGAAAGGTGGAACTTAAAGGGAGGGAGGGACGATCATTGCAAAGGAAACGAATAGTACTAATTCTTTCCGCCTTTGAGATAGTGAACATATAAAAAGTGGCAGCGAATGACGGCACCTCATGAGCCTAATTTATCAAAGTCCAGTGTGTATAGAATTACATCAGCGCATAAGAACTTCAAAGCGGCGGCGGTGGTATCCCTTCCGGATTTTTTTTTTTCTGCAGCAGTGCGAAATATTTGCAGTAACACGGAGAGCAATAAAATGCAGCGTTTGAAGAATTTCGGACAAAAATCAGGCGCAGAAATCATCGCAGATTATGCAACGCTTGGCACCGAATAATGATAATCAAGAAATGTTAGAACTACAGAATACATTGCATTTAAAAGGATGTTTATCGATGTTTCCCCTTGTATTTGAGTGTTTTCTGTTGCTATAGGCTTCGCAAAAAACCTGTGCGTTTGTAATAATTATTAGAAATGTGTATGACGTGTTTCATGTACGTCTGTAAGATGATTACCCAAACTGTGTATTGTGTACGTGTTTTTTCTTCTTTTTTCCCAATATTTTTTTAATGCTCTTACAGAATTGTAACCCCCTTACTCAATGCTCTTCAATGGTCCTGTAAGGTAGAATAAATGAATAAATAAAGAATAAATAGATAAATAAACTATCAATAAATAAGTAAATTAATAACTAAATAGAATAAATAAATAATATATAAATAAATAACTCACTTAAGATCAGACAGGTTGAATAAAAACAAGTTACGTGGGTAAATTTACCACTACATCGATTCAACAATCACTGCAGATGTCCGTATGAGCGACTGACACATCAGCCATAACTTCACCGGATAAAATAAGCATTCACACATAGTGTGATTGTGGCACTCAGATGTCACTCCATCCAATCAAAGAAGCTGTCATAGTCCCGTACCGGTCGTACTCTAACAGTCGACTCATTGTATAAGTTGAGTCCTCAAGCGAGACTGCACGACGCCAGTGCGCTAGTCAATTCAACCAAAAGCTTCAGAAAGGCGTCGTCTCGCACAAAATGCCCTTTCTGGTTCGTTGCCTCTATGGTTCACGAGACTTAGTCCAACAAATAAAGTTAGCGTCAGGGAAGAACCGCCCCCTCATTTCCTGTTCCTTTCAACAGTAGCCATCTACGGTCTAATGACAGTTCTCTGCTCTTGAGCTGTCAACTGGTGGTCACGAGACTTGATTCTGCGTCTCAATCCTAGCCTCTGTCGGCAAGTACCGTGCACCGTTCAGCTAAAAACAACTTCACTCGGCCCGCCCAAGCGATTACGCGCAGGTAAAATGTTGGGTTTTGAGAACGCGAGCTTGCTTTTTTTTCTGAAAACCCTACGGACGACTCATGATTAGAAGGTACATGAACCGCCAGTGTGGCTAAGCTGCGGCAGGCGAGGGCTGGCACTCACCGCTAAACCTCGTAGAGCCCCCCGGAAGTGTGAGACGAAAACCGCCATTGTTAGAGCAATTTTGAAGCCTGAAGTTCGCAGGTTGAAAGGACACTAAGTCCGATTATAAGTTTTTTGTAGATTTTGTACCCGTCATTTCGAAAAAAAGTGACCTGTGGAAAAAATGAATGCACATCTTAAGCAATTTCACATGTGTATTCTGTGCTCAATGGCATTTACGAGGAGGGGGGGGGGGGCGGAAGGAGGGCGTGTACAGTTCGAGCACATGGATATGACTCGTTAGGACAGTCTCTACTCTTTCACTAAACCGGTATAACGTACGCGTTGCATGAGCGTGTTTGTCACTCAACGTAACCGAATAACGTGCGTGAGAGTGATGACGATTGTGGCAAAGGTCTTCTCGTCCACGGAATGCGGAGTGATGAAGAGCCTGTTAAGGTTTCTAACGTGGGGCTCGGAATCTTTAATAGCTTTCTCGAAGAGAAAAAAACCTAGCAAGTTTTAACGTAGCGCCTGCGCGTACGCGCAGGGGTACCGAGACGTCACACAACTGATGTTGTGGGGCCAGGAGGAAAATGTTCGCAAAAGCAAAGTGCCCCGCGAGATCCAGTCGGTTCTGAGGAAGTCCGTCAAATGTGGACCATTATTATGGAATTGTCCGTGTTAGTATCACCAATAAACGGGGTTTTCACTGTCTATAATAAACGCTCCTGCAGGAAAAGCCAACCACACTTCCTACACTACTTTCTCTTCAAAATTTTGCTTACATCTGTTACCATCGCTTGCACCTCTTGTTTCAGTTTGTAAATGCGGAAACTTAAAAGCATGGCGGTATCTGAGGCGTCTTTTCTCCCCTACCGCGAAACATGCACGCCTACGGGCCGCGTATACGGGTTTACGACCACTTCAAGAAACCCGTGCCCCAGGCTTGAAGTGGGATGGGGAAGTGAACACCACGTTCCGGTTTCAAACGGGAAATCCCCGCACTTTGTGCGTACGCCTAATGAACACTGGGTGGCGCACTCCCGTATTCACTCCTTTACAACCCACCATTGCCAGGCCCGCTATGATTATCCGCACGTGCAATGATACGCAGAGAACGGCCGTAACTTGTGCATTTTCCTTCCGTCTAATAGCTTACATCTGAAACCAATGCAAAAAACGACAGACCCACATGCTTATCTGCAGCCAACAGTATTGTAGGTATCAGACTGTTGCGTTTCTTAAATTGGCTTACACGTAGAATATTGTTCAATAATACCTCACGGTGAGCACATTTTCGTAGTAAAATATTTTAAATGCTGCAAGCGGGAACAAAAGTGTTGTTTTTTGCTAAATTTGGTGGAAGCAGTTCAGAACAAAATGGTGGCCTACGACTTTGTGGAAACCATAGAGATTGCCCCCAAGCCACAGACGACGCATTTGTCTTGAAGGACAAACAAGTTTATTGGGCGAACTTGTCCTTCCCGAACAACTCAAAGAATCCACAGGCGGCGAAGCGGCAGTCAACAAAGTGACTCGCGCAGGCGAGTGTCGGCGAACCGAATACAGCGGCGGCTGCCCTGAGGAGTACTTATCTTTCGGCGCGATTTTTTTCGAAATGTTTAATAACAACGAGAACAGTGGAGATGAAAGATTATTCTAGGATAATGACGTCAGGGCCAAACACTCCATGAAAATAAGACAGTCCGTGCGGCATTTAAAAGAAAGGAACGGATACGTTTATTTTGCTTGAAACACTGACAACACAGCCGGGCGTCACAGGATGGGGAAAACAAAACACAAATATGCAAACAGAATGCATGGTTCGCGGCAGTACAACTTAACCCGTTAATACGAGCTCTAGCAGAGGAGGTACGAATTTTCATTCATCCAAGCTCCAAAAATGTCAGTCATCCAGGAATGTCAGTAGTGAAACGCGTTGTGGTATAATTGGCCACTTGGAGCCTAAAATGTGTTATCTGACCACCATTTTAACGCCTGTCAACACTCGGTGGCCCAGGTAGGTGCTTGCTGCCACCTAATTGTAGCTCGGAAAAAATGGAAGCTGCGCAATCTTGGCTGGCTTGCAGGTGGCAACCAGCAGGCTTTATATGTCCGGAATGAGGTGACTTAATTGCAACGCCGCAAAGTGGAACATCGCAAATATATGGGCACAATTCGGAACATGAGCCTGAAGTGTAAATCTTGACATAGCTCTTGAACATATTCTGAGTAGGTTGGTGCAAACCTTCAGAGGGTTCTCTCAAGCGAGTAAAAATTATTGAACCTGTTTCACCGCAAGCAGAGCAGGATATTAAGGTTTCATAAGGGCCTTGAAAACAGCACGCTGTACAGCGAGTTTTGTCGTTCAGCGATTTATAATTAACCTTTTTTAAAAGTACGAACTTCCACTGATAACTGCCCCGCCTGAATTTCGAAAGGTAGACCGCCATAAATTAATTTCCGAAAATGTAAAATGTGGAGAACATTTTTGTCAGATTCGGGGCTTTTGAGTTTCAAAGTCCATAGCGAGGGTTTTAGCGGCGAAGCCCCTTAGGGGCTCGGGATTCCGGCATCTCATGTTATCATCTCATGTCACTGTCGATGTAGTCACGGCACTAAAACACCGGGACAATGGTTTACGTCTCACGCTGGAACATAACGCGTACAAAAAGAACACACCAGGACACTCGCTTTCTATTGCCACGCGCCGGAACGCTTTGTGCTTCGAGGACACGAGGCTTTTACAAAAAAGCTGTATACATCTATTCCTCTAATGGTTTCATGTCCGTGGACAAAAAACCAAGGCGCCAAGAACACAATTATACACTGCATGCTTCGCCCTTCTGCAGGTTTCACGATATTGAAGATGGCCCGGGATTTTTTTGTGGGTTCCAGCTCACTTGTCATGAAACGTTTTCTTATCAAGGAAAGCTTGCAACCTCAGACTTCCAGCGTACTTTCTCGGCGTGAAATTTGTTAATTTACAGAAAACACTCAATGTTCTTTGCTGCACAAAGACTACTGGTTATCCACAAAGCATGTAATAACTACTACATATACCCGTGTGTCAAGAACTGCAAAAGGCAGCAATAAATAGTATTCGAAGAATTTCATCTGAAAATACACCTCCAATACATAAAGCACTTCATTACGTCCCACTGGCATCCCTCACTTTTACTGCTTTTGCCTCCAAAATTTATATTTCGTATTTTTGGGTCAGGTAATGAAGTCCATCACAAGTAGCAATCGATAGTGTTGGCTTCCTTCACGTCAACAACTACCGATGGTACAGCAGTTTAAGGAGTCTTTAGAGCTCTTATCATTCGCTACCACACTACTTTCAGGCCGTATACTGCTGCGCAGTATTCGGAGTATTTTCGGATAAAAATGGCCGCCGCATACAGTGTATACATCATACCATCGAAACGTCGCCGCAGAGAAAACGTGGGCGGAATACGAGAGAAGCCAGCGTGTGGCAGTCGCGCGACTGTCTGACCACCTGCCCGCCCCTAGAACCGGGCTGATCTTCCTTCTTTTACTTCTTGCGTCTCGGGCAGGTGTTCCGGCGCACAGAGCGTCGCACTGCGGATCGTAACGGTTCCTTTGCCCCCGTACGTACAGCGGGATAAGATGCTTGTTATGTTGTTCGTGTTCGTCACCGTGGCATTTCTCTTGATTTTCCCTGAATTAAAGGGGCCATGGAGGCAAAATACTAGTTTGGTTCACTAAAAAGACTGCTTTGTCGCGACAACAATACTGTTGCTGCTCCTGATGATGATGAAAGTGGGTATTGCTTACAACGAGTGATTATGTCCAACTCATTTTGAAGAGGCTGCACGGCTGCAGCCAAGGATCAGCGGATGATTACAACGAGTGATGATGGAAGCGATGAAGAAGCGTCTCTTCGGCTTGGCATTCAGCACGGCATCAGCTGATGGCAACAGGTGATGATGGAAGGGATGAAGCAGTGTTTCTTCAGGGAGCATTCTCACACCTTGGCAGACGCCTGATCTGGTACCGCAGATATGATACAAATGTCCTTTGCGGACTGCTTGTATCTACGCATCATCCTTGCCTGTGCGCAACCCCGCTGCTTCTACGTAAGCGCACCTAGCTGAGTAAAAGCACACTGATACAAAGAAGACCTCACAGGAGCACGTTGGTCAGACGAGAGGTCAAAGCCACTCATTGTTCTCAATTTATCCCGACTCCATTCCTCAAACGGGCCTTTTGTCTTTCAGGCAGTATTTTTTGCGGTTATAATCATGCGCAGGCTTTGTTCTGGGGTCGGCACCGCTTTGTTGTCTCTTAGGTCATCGGCGTCGAAAGATCCGCGAGTTCCTGCGGCCCGGTCTTCCTTTGAACTACTTGCGGCGAAGGACAAATTTCGCAGCTCCAGTGAAGCGCAACCCGAGCCTCCGGTGCGGTGCCTCAACGTCTCTACGCGTGCGACGAAGAGGTGAGGACTGACCGGCTAAGCAGAACAGAGCGGCGAAGCTCACGCGTGCCGCAGTGGCGAGGCGGCGTTCGAAGCGGCGGGTGGCGGCTACTGATCCTCCGCTGAGATAGGAAGCCAGCCATCGTACAACGCGCGAGGGTGTGCGGCAGCCCGGCACCGCAGGTGGTCACGTGAAGATGGAGAGGGCACGGAGCGCTGACCTGTCCACGGGGGAAGGTGGCAGTCGAGACTCGGTCGATTTTCTCCATGGAAGAACCCGGCCTTTTTGGAGGGGCGTTCGTGTGTGCGGGCGCGTGTGCTGCCCCCTAAAGAATTGGTTGGTCTTTACCATAGTGTGGTGTTGCGTTACACGCAGTCGAAAATTCAAAGACTTACAAGCGACCACAAGAACCCTATGGACAATCACATAATTGTTATTTCTAGGCCCTTGTGTATTTAACAAATCGACTAGACTTGTTTTAATCAAATTTAAATCGTTTCGTAGGCATTTCGCATCTTTAAAACCAGCGAAAAAAAGAACACTCAGCTATTGCAAAGGAGGAACAGATGAACCAAACGGCCGGATTTTGATTCTACATGGCACAACTCTCAGATGCAGCGTTGAACTTTCAAGATATAAATGCAGCAACAGTAAAAACTACTTCAAAAATTTGCCTCCTTCGCTTGCTAACATGCGATAGGGGCGAATCATTCTTTTTTGGCTGTATACGAATCCCGGCGACTAGGGACTGTACGTGGGGGCTATTGCATGAAATCGCATCTTCTTTCCACAATTGTTTATTGGTTATGTTGCGCACAACAGCATAAAATTGTGTGTCGCCCAACCAAATTATCTGCCGAAACCAAAGCAAGAAACCACGCTGGGACCACAAGAGTGTGCTCGCTCCAAAAAATACCAGAGAATACAATCAGGGCCGTGACAGCGCATCCACACTTCTGCGGGCAGCCAATTATATCCGTCGCGAAAGCTCTCCGGCCCATCTCTGATGGTGCCTTTGAGTACATGGGACGAAGTAAGAGAGGGAAGAAGAAAGAAGAGAGAACCCAAGCGAGAAGATATTGGGGCGCACCACAAGAGCCCGGACCATGCCCTTTTTCTTTGCACTCCCTTTCGCCATTGGCATGCGAAGGTTGCCGCAACAATTTGCCAGGAGAGGTGACGAATCATTAATAACTCTGTTCCTGCCTGCCACGCCTCTTTGTGGATAGAGTTTCTTTGCTGTGTGTTTATGTGCGCCCTTCTGTATCACAACTAATTCAGTGGGACGAGCTTAGTGCAGCTTTCGCGAAAAACAAGTGAGATGTGCAGGAAGGGAAAGTGAGTGCGGGAAGGGAAAGCGACTTCGTCTTCTTCTACGGGCACACAGTGTGGGCTTAAGCAAGTGCGGCGAAAGTGCGGCGCTGACTAATTTCTTACCCTGTCAAGCAAAACACTGGACGCATATCAAGTTAGGACACGAGACACACGCATGCTACGCGCTACAACGGCGCATGCTCCCCACAACTTTGCAGCGAAGCTCGAGAAAACGTAGCAATATAAAAAGTACGCTTAAACAAGTGGTGCAGCATCATCGCACAGCCTAGATGCACTAAAACGGCGGTCGCGCGAGTCAGGAAAAACACTGCTATGAATACAACGGCTATGCCTATGACTTCTATGATTACGAGCTATGACTACGACTGCCATTGACTGCGCACTGAATACCGGCAGCCACCATTTCACGACGCGCAGGTGAACAAAATGTATACAAGGCTCTACAAACAAACAAACTAAAATCGCAAAAGAGGTGCTCCTTACTGTTAACGCAACCCTTCTACGGCGCGATTTCACTACGTGCACCTGAAGCAATGGCGTCCGACAATGTGACTGAATTTTGGCATATACCACGTCCCCCAAAAGATAGTAGGCACCCAAGTTGGTAACTAGAGAATGTGAACGCGAAAATTGGCTAGGTCGTTGCCACGATATTCAGCAAGGAGGGCATGTTTT
Organism: Haemaphysalis longicornis; assembly: GCF_048455015.1. Lineage (NCBI taxonomy): Eukaryota > Metazoa > Arthropoda > Arachnida > Ixodida > Ixodidae > Haemaphysalis > Haemaphysalis longicornis. Next base: position 85,435,610 of record NW_027526407.1, on the reverse strand, counting down.
GTGCGTATACGCCTTAAAGTATGCATGGGTCCTGGTGGGCTTGGCTATTTCAACCGATCAACGAATGAAACATGTTTTCCCACTAATAGCCGTCGCATTCATAATTGCAGATCCTCCTTTTATACCGTATACAACAGGATGCTGCGAAGATTACGTTCGCATGATGGGACGCCAGGCTCACGTACTGGGGGTATGCATGTTTCTTAGATGATGTATAGAAGGATGAGATTGCAAAAAAAAAACATGGTTTGGCCAGTAATCATTAAAGCGCTGCTTCTAGGGAGCCCGTGAATGCTAGCCGACGACGGCAGCCACTCCAACGCTAAACAATGAGACTGAGGTGACTAAAATGACGCATGATTTTAAAATGTAGGCCGAACCTGAAATTTTCAGTCAGGTATAAATGAGTGAAAATTGGGCTAAGTTAGGCCTATTTTCAATAAAATGTGCTTCGTAACGCCAAAGACAGCGTACGACGTCCGTATACTGGAGTTGAAACAATAGGCAGATTACTTTGAAACATTTTAAGCTGTGAAAAGGACTTGAGAGTCGTCAGCATTTAAAGGCCAACTGCACTAAAATTTCACCTCGGCCAAATTTGTTTTTAATGCGTAGTAAGTACCCCCAAATAAGCTGAGACACAAGTGGTAGCCCCGTGAAACGCCTTGTTAATCAGTCAGAAGCGTTTAAAAAGGCTGAGCCGCAGACCACTGTGCACCTGCCGGCGGATCGCGTAAACAGCCATGACGCGCCTGTGACGTTCCAGCCGACGGTGGCTTTTTCCTCTGGCCAGCCACGCAGCGGGAGAACCGGTCGAGCTCTGCTGCCCCGTGCGCGCGTAGAGCTTGCGCGCAGACATTCTCCGGAACTGGTGACCGTCCGGCCGCTCGCTGGACGGCTGCAACGTCACTGCAATGGCCGCGCTCTCCTCGGTTTCGGTTTCAAAATCGCCGATTTTTGCTGGCCGCTTGCGGCGTCCACGTGCGTATTTCAGCTGTTGTATTTTGCATGTTGCTTTCTTTTTAAGCAGACTATACGGAAATAGGGTTTTCAAGAAGTCGAAATTTTGAGTGCAGTTGGCCTTTAAAGGGCTGGGCGAATGCGCCGGCTTGCCCAAAAAACGAGATTTCTCTTGTCACTGCACGGCTCTCAAGTAAAAAGGGCGGTACAGAACAGTACACACTAATGCTAAGCTTCGGTACCTTGTATCTACCATCATGTATATTAAAGTGAAGCTATTTTTAACTCTTCTTCCACCTTTCGCGGGTGCTACTGCTGTCGCTGCTGTAGATTTTTGGCATGGTGCGCAACTGGGTTTCATCTTACTCCAGATAACGCTAGCTGGTCTCCGCATATTGTGCCCGCGGGGTCCGGCAAGGGACACACGGAATGCGCCTGCGATGTTACACCAGATAACGCTGGCTCACTGGGCCCGCGTCTGAACGGTCAGAAGAGGAAGCTACTTGACGAGTGAATGGGCGCCCGGAGGAGCTACGGTTTATGTATGCATAACATTGCCTGCGCTTGGAGGCGGTGGCGTTTTGGACAGGGAGATTTATACATTTAGCGCTTCTTCTTACGTCTCGTATTTCAGGGCGCACTCACCACGGCGCACCGTTCTGAAAAAAAAAATCTAATCCAAGCACAACACCGTTAAAAACGTCAAAGGCCAGATCATTTCAAGCCACTTTCCCGGCCGCGGCGGATGCTTTTCTGATGTAGGCGATAAGCGAAAACGCCCCTCTTTTCGAGATTTCGGCGCACGTTAAAGATCCCCAGCGGTTCAAAATTAATCCGGAGCCATCCACTACGGCACGCCTCATCGTTTTTGTAGCGGCGGCGCGTTAAACATTATATTCAATCAATCAATAAATCAATGAATCACCCCACTTAGGCCACGATGACAGCTCAGAGTTTCGTCGATTCTGAGCATGCATTGGGTTCTGCGTCATTTTTATGCAGATTTTTTGTGTTAACAAAGGTTACTCAGCTTGGGACCATGAGCGTTTAGGCGTGGCTAAAATTTGATCCCTTGGAGGATGGCCTTCTTGTAAGCGTAATCCGCCTCGTCTCCTTTATGTTAAACATTACAGCAACATGTATGCGTTGGCTTGCAAAATGATAATTGGCAGTTGTTATCCTTTTCCAAATTTGCTTTAGGCAACACTTTGAAGACACGACCGAGTGATAGTGATTAAGATACTTTAAATGCCAACTTGTCAGCTTCGCCATGTTCGGCACGGAAGACGGCATGCAGCAAGGTTAATGGGGTATATTTCATAAAACCGGCCTTCCTTGTACGCGAAGACTTCACATACAAGTCTCGCAGCGGCAAGAATTAGATGACAAACAAACTTCTTACGCCTCCCAACATCACCATCAGCTTCGGGGCGGGCCAGCCACCATTTTAAGGGGCTTTTTAAGTGGTCTTGTACGCGCAATTTTGTTAAGACATGTTCAGATGAATGGGCTCCAAAATCAGTTGCGATAATGTGTGATGTTTCTGATCAGTGAGGTAAATAAGTCATCGGAACCATCTTTATGAAATGTGTTTTTTGGCTTGCCATTTTTGTAATAGGATTACATACCTTAAACGACCAATCAGGCGATAAAATTGCGACGACCCCGTACTCTGTCTTCACATTGGCGGAACTCTAAGCTTTGGTTGCTAGCTCGAGTTTATAAATTGCTTGTAAGAAGCAAAGGCGTAACTTTCTTAATACTGGGGTGAAACACATTTATCTAATTAGTAGCGAGGAGACAGAACGAGGATCTCTGAACAATAATCACAAAATTAACAAAGTACAAGAAAAAAAAAATTACCCGACGACATTTATACTTGTTACCTGGCAACGTGTTATCGCTGACCGTCTGCTACAAGCAAGCACTTACGTCATGACGCTGCACGAACCAAAAAGCGCGGGCACGGGCGACCACTTAACGACAGCTAGGAGTTGTCTTGAAGTACACCCGAACAAAAGACGCATAGCAGTCCACCCTTCTCTCCGTCGCTTAGCCACGACAATTAGCGGCCAATCACGCAGTAATTAGAAGCTTGGAGTTGTCTGGAGGCTAGACGCAGCACCCGACAACACACCCTTCGCACCCGCCCTGGCTGCCGACATCGGCTTTTGATCTCCCCGCCGGCGGCTTCGAAATTCACGCGATGATGCAGCGATAAATCTCCGGGTAATGCGTATTTTCTTCACATCTTGAACAGAATGCTGCCGCGATGTATAATTTAGGCCGTGTTCCCTGCCTTGCCAATTTTTATAACTTAGTGTGAACGAAAGTTCAAGCAGCGTATCTAAAGTATGGCTGGAGAATTAATTTCAACCGGCTTGCAAGACTTTACTGCAGGTCACACAACACTTTAACAAAGAGGGATTGCTTTCTTCTGAAAGACTTTTGTGGTGGAAAAACAAGTGGCCAATACCCAACGAGCAGCAGCGTCAGCTTGCGTTTGTATTAAAAGCAAAAAAAAAAAAAACTACGCGGTATTATTTCACGGAGCTACCGATACGCGGATGTTAAAATAAATGGTTGAGCTCAGTACTGCTTCACAATCAAACTTGGGCACTGCTCCTTCTATGGGGAATTACAAAGCTGCAATGTCATTGCACATTTATTACGAGTGGCTGTATAAAATAATGCATACAAATGCTGCAAAAATCAGGGGACAATATTCCTCAGTTTCCAATACACTGGCTTTATTCAACAGCACTATTCCCAAGGTTCAAATACACTGGCTTTATTCAACAGCGCAAAACAATTTACAAGACTTTTAGCCAGTTTGGTTCTGACGATGTTGCCCGAATAGTTTGAAAAATGTCTTATTAATTGTTTTAGAATGTTGAGCAAAGAGAGTGGTTTTGAAACTTAAGCAAATTGTGCATACCATTATGTCAGCGTAATAATATAGACGGATTTCCCTCCCATCATGGTTATTTTTTTTTAGGTTTGGCATCTCTTCAACCGTAAGCATCCGGGAGCCCTGGTGACTGCGCACAACTCCGGGAATCCACCGTTGACCTGACCCAAAACTTCGCATCCAGACGGGGTCACCGGCATTAAACTTAGTCTTTATCGCTCTCGGTTGGATGTCTGCCCTATCCTTGTCCGGTGTGATGCAGTCCATTTTGGTTCTGATCTGATATCCCAGTAATAGCTCCGCCGGGGACTTGCCATCCTTGATAGGCGTTCGGCGATATCTGAACAGAAACCGAGATATGCGTGTTTTCAGGTCTATTCCAGTGTTTTTCTTTAGCCCTTCTTTGAGGGTGCGCACCGCTCTTTCAGCTAATCCGTTGGACTGTGGATGATACGGGGCAGTTGTGAGATGTTGCACGCTGTTTCGGGCCATAAACTCGCGAAAGACAGCGCTCACAAATTGCGGTCCGTTATCTGAAACGATAGTTTTTGGAAGGCCAAAGCGTGCAAACATTGACCTTAGGGCATCAACCGTTGATTGCGCTGTGGCAACTTTCATAGGAACTGCTTCCATCCATTTTGTTTTGGCGTCCACCACAAGCAATACCATCTGGCCGTCTATCGGACCGGCAAAGTCTGCATGTAGTCGGCTCCATCTTTCGCCGGTGTCTGGCCACACCAAAGGTATCTGGGCGGGTGGCATCGCCGAGGCCTGCGTGCATGTACCGCATGATTTGACGAGCCGTTCTATGTCACTATCCAAACCCGGGTACCAAAACAGGGTTCGGGCCATGCTTTTCATGGATGTCATTCCTGGGTGTGTCTCATGCAGCAGACGCAACATGCGTTTTGCCACAGCCATGGGAAGAACAATGCGATGTCCCCAATACACCAAATTGTGGCTAGTGGTTAGCTCCGTTCTCCGGTTAAAGTACGGACGGAGGTGTTCGTGACCCTGTGGGAGGGAAGACGGCCATCTCTCTGCAATCCACTCTTTCACCTTCCGGAGGATGGCGTCCTGATCAGTCAGTTGTGCCACGTCGCGAGCGCATATCGCCGTTTCTTCCAGGCCTTGGGTATACAAAACACAGGCGTCGGGGCAGTCGTCCCGCGGCTCCGTGGCTGGCAATGGCAGACGACTGAGGGCATCGGCATTTGAATGTTCACTGCCCTTGCGATACTGTAATGTGTAGTCATAATTTCCCAAAAATAAGGCCCAACGCTGGATTCTCGCTGCAGCCATCTGTGGAATCGCCTTACTTGGATTGAATAAGCCAGTGAGCGGTTTGTGGTCGGTCACTAACACAAATCGGTGTCCATACAAGTAGTCCTTAAACCGAGCGACGCCGAAGACAAGAGCCAGTGCTTCCTTTTCCAACTGGGAGTAATTGCGCTCGGCCTTTGTAAGTGTCCGTGACCGGAATCCGATGGGGTAGTCAACACCGTTGACACGGTGAGACAAAACAGCCCCAATGCCTACAGGTGACGCGTCACACTCGAGTCGTAGTGGCTTATCAGGGTCGAAGTGAGCAAGGAACTTGGAAGCCGCAATTGCCTCCTTAACTGTTTGGAATGCTCGCTCTTGTTTCGGCTCCCACTGCCACCTGGTCCCTTTAGCTAAAAGGGCATATAGCGGGGCCAGCACGGTGGCGAGATTTGGCAGAAATTTGCCGTAATAGTTTACGAGGCCCAGGAAGGCTTTCAGCTCACTCACCGAAGTGGGTGTTGGGGCTTCGATGACAGCTTTCATGTTGTCATCCTTTGGCCGCAGGCCTTTAGCATCAATACGATGACCTAGGAAAGTGACTTCATCTTGCCGGAACTTGCACTTTCCTTTGTGAAGTCGGAGACCATACTCCCGCAGTCGCTGTAGGACCTGTTTTAGCCTGGACAAGTCATTCCTTTTCTCCGCGATGATAATGTCGTCCAGGTATACTTGCACGCCAGGAATATCGCCCAGAAGCCCATCCATCCGCCTTTGGAATATGGCCGGAGCAGAACTTACGCCAAAAGGCAGCCGGTTAAAACAAAACAGGCCCTTGTGCGTGTTGAGGACTGTCATCTTCTTGGCCTCTTCATCCAACGGTAACTGGTTGTAAGCTTGACGTAAGTCCAGAGTCGTGAAGACTTCCCCTCCGTTTAGCTTGGCAAAGATGTCATCCACTCGAGGCAACGGGTAACGTTCCATCAGCGTTGCTGCGTTTACTGTCATGCGAAAGTCTCCGCACACTCGAATGGAACCATCGCCCTTTACGAGGGGTACTACTGGTGTCGCCCATTCGGCGGTTTTCACCGGTGCCAGGACATCTTGGGCAACCAGCTGGTCTAGCGCGTCCGACATCTTATCCCTCAAGGCGTAGGGTACCGTGCGGGCCTTGAAAAACCGTGGACACGCGTTTTCTTTCAGCTGAAACGTCACCGGTGGTCCCTTGCAGAGGCCTAGCTCCGGAGCGAACACGTCGGCGTACTCGTTGAGCAGCTGTTGTAGTTTCGTTCCGGCCGCTTTTACCTCGACTGGTTGCACACTCGCGACCACATTAGACAACATTGCCACGCCCACTTTGTTGAACGCCTTGATTGTATCTCTGCCGCACAAGGATGGTCCCGAGCTGCCGACGACTATGACTGTGCCAGCGACATCTTTCCCATCACACGCAGCGGTCATACTAAGTTGTCCGACGACTGGAAGTTCCCCCAAGAGACAAGAGAGCCGTAGCTGCGTGCTCCGTAATGGTGGCCACATCGCCTTGTACTTCCGGAAGACCGTTTCGGGAATGACACTTACAGGTGATCCCGTGTCCACCAGCATTCTAATGGGGACGTTATTCCAGGTAATCTCCTTGTAAATTGGCTTAACCTTGCGGATGCTGGCTTCTTGGTGAAGAGCCACTGCTATCGTGTGCAGGGCTTCATTTTCGTCCGAGTCTGTGTGCGCTTCCGCTGTCATTGCATATGAGCCCTGGCGCCATTGTCCGCACATCCGGCGTAGATGCCCTCGTTTGCCGCACCGGTGGCACTCCGTGCGACGGTGTTTGCATTCGTCCTCTGAATGCGATTCGCCGCCACATCTTCCACAAGTGTGGCGCTTCTCCTGTTTAGGGCGTGACTTCCATGGACGGGCCGTCTGTCGGGCAAGATGTACCGCATCTGGTTCTGCAGATTGCATGCTTTTAGCGTTCTGAGCCGCTTCCTGTGCTGATACAACAAAGTCTTCTGCCTGCTCCAGTGTGAGCTTTCGTTGCGTCAGTAAATTTCTCCGCACGTCTTCATCCCGCACACCGCAAACAATTCGGTCTCTTAACATGCGCTCCAGTGAAGTTCCGAAGTTACACTTCTCTGCTAGCCGTCGAATTTCCGCAATGAAATCCTGGGCACTTTCACCTTCTTGTTGCGAACGCCTGAAGAAAGCATAACTGGCAGCAATCTCGTTGACTTGCGGAGCGTAGTGATCTTCCAAATGTCCGATCACTTCCTCGTAGCTGAGCTCATTGACCTGTTTCGGGTGACATCGGGCTTGCACCACTCGCACCGCACTGTTCGTTAGCGAAGCTATAAGCAGTGCTCGCTTCTTCGTCGGCTCCTCGATGCTATGGGCTTCGAAGTAAGCTTCCAGGCGAACCCGGTACGTAGGCCACGTACCTTCTTCGTCGGTGAATTCCGGTGGCCGCCCGGCACTCATTCTTGCGTGGGACTACTCGCCTAGCGCAAGCGCGATCCTCGTCGCCACTGCTATATCGCTTCCGAGCGAATAATACTTAGAGCACCAGCCACGAACAACATGGCAAGATGGAAGCCGATTTTATTCCACGCAGCACAAATCCTGATGATGATGATCCCTTGATTGTTGGTGATGATGATGATGACATATCACTTTGGTTAGAACCCCGTCAGCTGTACTGCTTAAAAAAAACTCTTATGGAAGAGCCGCCTTTCTGACTTTCTTAAACACTGCACATTTGTAATTCTGTGATCTCAGCGCAGTCAGCCGAGGCCAGCACAGACGCTCACACCTGCTTCCGTTTCGGAAAGCCTACGAGCACATGCCAACTCGCTCCTAAAACCAGAAATTCGGGGCGAGCGCCACTCGTGCGATTTTCTTAACTGGGCGTAATTGTAAGGGCCGCTTGAGTCAGATGACAGCAGGTGCCGTCGCGTCGTCGTTTAATCCAAGGAGTGCTGTTACGCTTGGCGGACCATCCAGTGACACGCAACCCGCAAATGACGTTGACGTGTGCTGCCGCCTTTCTGAGGTCTATTTCCTTCTTTTGTCCACTTGTTTCCGGTCACACTTTTGCTTTAGTTAGTACTAACAAGGCTTTTGTACATGCTGTACCGATGAACCTTCTTGTGCTGCTGAGCCCAAGGACGCGGCAGCCGCTTTTCTGATGGAGGCGAAAAGCGAAAATGCCCGTGTGCTCGAGATTTTGGCGTACGTTAAAAATCCTCAGGAGGTCAAAATTAATCTGGAGCCTTCGACTACTGCGCTCCTCATGGCCTGTGTAGCGTCACCTCGTTAACATTCATAATCAATCAACATGAGAACTTTCTATGTCACGCATGGCTATGTGTTACGCAACGTAAAACTACGGGGTGAAGTTAAATAGAAGGTGCTGAGAGACAGAGGATAAAATTTAAAATCAGCATCAAGATATAGGGCGAGGTCTTCAGCTCAAGATTCCTCTTGAGGCGGCTGCTGCAATGGCCCTATATACCAGCTGAAGCTGGGAGTCTGTATTGGAGCTGGACAGCTTCTTGTCCCAGTCTCACAGGAAGGGTGTGGCATTGTTGCAATCTTGCTGCGGAGAAAAAAAAAGTAACTTCGTTTAACTAAAGGGTAAACGGGTATTCTGTATCTCTCCACCATGGAACGCGAAAAATGAGAACATTTTGAATGGCTCTTCCGTTCATTGCCCAAAACTCGTCATCAACAGCGATCACTTCATTTGTTTCACGCCAGACAGGGAGGAGAAGTATTTTCACCTGGGGTGTCGATGCAAAGACTACGTGGCATGGTTTTGTGGGTGTGCTTAAGGCAAAATGGTCTGTTCGGCTCAATTATGGAGCATCGTCACCCCATTGGTCCTGCGGAAGTCTTGAAAGAACGCATAAATTGGATTTACGTCAGCCCGGCTTGGTTCAAGTGGGTGGCTGCCAACACGGTTTTACGAAGGTGTTGGGGGCACTTGTAAAGCGAGATTTATTCATGCAAGCTTTTCGGGAGTCAGTAGTTCCAATCTGGGGAAGGAGAGGCTTTCATGGAGATCCTGACTTCACGCTCTCCTTCACTCTGGTTCTGTGGTCTCGCTGAAGAGCATAAAGTGCTATAGTTGTTATTTTGATCGCAATAAAGTGTCTTTACAAGCTAATTCAGCGGTGGTAGTTGACCAGGCAAACAAAACCGTAGAAACTGTATCTTTCGAAGCGGAATGTTATATTAGAAGAAAAGGTGACTTTAAAGCACCGGGAACAACACGAGGCGGAGAGTGGCGCTCTTAAAAAATAGTTAATTCTAATATATTGTGGTGTCATAATGTTATGTTCTTCTGAAAGTAAATTCCATACTGGCATTGAGTTTTCAGGTGCGGTATTTCGGTTGCAGAATGGGAGAGGCACAACTGTACCCACCATGCAAGCAGCTTCGGACGACTGTCTAGTAATACGGGGGCCGTAAATGCAACGATCAATTTATAACCCTCAGGAAAGATATCTTGATAGAAGGTTGGACTTTGTGTAATTGTCTGGCGATAACGGCATATTCACAGTTTCCCCGATAATTAAGAAGCCTGCAGTGAGAAGTAAGTGCTTTCAGCGAACACTTAAAGAGAAGATAGCCTGTAGTCCAAAAGTATACTAGTATCCTCTTTACTGTTTTCGATTATTGTGGGGTTCCGAAAAGTGAAAATAGGCCACAAAAAGTGTTAAGTTAGCAAGATGCACTAAATGCATTCACGAAATCAGACAACCATCATTTAAAAGAGCAAGAAAGAAAGGTGGAAATGACAAGAGTGCACCTGTTTCATGCTAGCCCCCTAGATTGTTGTGTATGCTCTATTTAGCGTGCTTCCCCACACGTGAAGTTCCGGTTGGCGGACTTTTGACTGACCTTTCACCCCGGCTGAGTGCTTTCTCCAACCTGTTCGCCGCGCGTGGTCTTCCGTCACCCGGATACAATGCTTTCAGATGTTTGTTTTGGTTCATTCATGTGAATCACGCACACGCCAGTGCCTGGTTGCACCTGAGGTGAGGTGAGGCGCTCACGCGTCGTGCTCGCGTGCGGGGATGAATGAACGAGTAGGCACGGAAGCCAGGGGCTTCCACGCGTGAAATGCGAGCCAGTGTAGGGTCCCTCAACCGTGAAGTCAGAAGCAAAAAAGAAAGAAAATAAAGGGTCACATTCACGCGTAACGTGAAAGTGGCCGCATCAAGCATACAAAAACACATGCCACGTGGATGCTGCCGCACGGACCCGTACACTAACAGCTATTCCGAAAAAATATTGCTTCCCGTCGAAGGAAACTAGACGTAGACAGTGCTAGACCCTGCGTGACACTTGCAACTGTCCCTCTCCGGCTACAATGTACGAACACAATTATACCAACTTCCAACTTACGCGCATGAAAAGGTAACAGTGCAAAAGAAAATAAACCTGAATTGACAAAGAAGACAAAGTACGTGTTTGGTGCAGTCATAAAACTACATTGTGCAAATAACTATGATGGCAATTTAAAAAACTAAAAAAAAAATATTGATCTTTAAAATGACAAAAACACATGAAGTGGTAGCGAGTTTCAGCCACTTTCTCGTCACTTCTTTATGGCGTCACAGGCTCTTGTTTTTTTATATTTACGGCTGCCGACCAGGCCCAAACAAGAAATATGACGATGACGATGTTTGTAGCCTGGCTGTGGTTCTTTTCATTCATACAACTTCAGTGTTTACACGAAATGAATAAACTGACAACTCTGTTTTTAGTTTTCTTTATTACGTCACTACTGACGTCGTTGACGGGAAATTTTAAAACTATAAATATTTCATATATTTTCATGGAAGCGATTTCTTTTAGAGTCGCAATAAAGTAAATGATTTACAGGGCTGGATCTTTCTCGTAAAATCAGTGGTATTTTGCCCTCATACTTTGTTATCCTTTCAGTATCGAATGAAGAAAGCCAAGTCACTGCATTAAAAGGTGGCATGCGTACCAAAGGGATATTTTGAAGCTATCTGAGTTCAAATAGTGTTCTAGCGGAAAGCATAAAAAGCAATTATTTGAGTTTCTGATGAGCAGGAGTACAAGTAACCAATATCTACCACAATGCGGTTCCTCTCACAGCTTCGACAAAAGTTTCTTGTGGGACAGCGAATATAAAAAAACAAAAACAAAAAAAAGAACAAGAAACAGCGCACTGACTTTCTCACCTGACTCCGTTTGTGCATAACTGCTCAACACCCGTCTCACTGGAGCAAAATACGAAGACTAGTAGCAGGTTCCACATGATTCAAGCCTGCAATTCTTATCAACGCACAAGAAACACGCGTGTATGTTTTATGGGTAACCTAGTCAATGTTCGCTTGTGGGCTTTTACGTGCTTTTTCTGTACTGCGCTCAAACTTGTCGTCTTGAGAACGCATAATTTGGGAAGTTTGCAGCACCCTCATAAAAATCCCTGGTATGACAAAATGCAACGATATGAAAAAAATAAAGCATCAAAATATAAATGATCACGGCAGTAATATGGGGACGTCACCTATGTGCTATTTTTGAATCCTTAGTAAAATGGACTTCTCATGTATTCAGCGAGCCATTTCTGCTTTTCCAAGGTGTTGAGAATGGCTCGCTGCATACACTGAAGCGACTACACGGACATTCTGCATGGCATGTGAGACTGCCAAAGGTATCGTTCCCCTACCTTCCCCCTGTACCCGTTCCTTTTCACGCTACTGCTTAAAAGATCACAGGGCTGGAAGATAAAAAGTTCTCATTACCCAAGAAGAAGCCGTTTAAATGTGGATACTTTGGAGGAACTCGGTTAATGTTTTCTGTTATTGTAATGACTAATGAAGTTCTGCTCAAGTGTCCATGTCATCGCAGAACTTCTCCGCGATGAAATAAACACTTGAGATGGAATGAACCCAAATGTAGTAAACTCTCCAAGTGCGCTACGTACAGAGGCAAAAATCTAAATCTTCGTGATAGAATTTGCCGTCTTGGTCTTGTGGATTGACGAAGAGACACAGAGAAATTGGGGCTGTTCCATTTGTGATACTGTTGTGAACGGACACAGATGCAACGTAAAAAAAAAGTTAAGACACCAGAGGGTGAAGTTGAGCTTGTAGGTGATGCATTCTTGTAGGTTAAGCACGAGACAGACACCGGACGAGACAAGAGATGGGACGAGGACGAGTGCTCGTACTCGTCCCATTTCTTGTTTTGTCCTGTGTCTGCTTTGCGCTTAGCCTAGAAAAGCTAACAGACACCGTTGACTCTCGAAGAGTGATAGTCCAGTGGCGGTGCATGATGAGTGTCACGCGATGAATGTAAATGTAGAATGCCATTCCTCTTCATGGTATTGCCTGTATCACTAACAATTTTCAAGAGAAAATGGTTTTCTTATCGGCCTCTTGAGATCAAGCTAACGGAATAGCACAAAGTTCGGGGAGTATTGCTACTATCTAGAGCAACGGAATGTAAAAAAGAAACAGCACTGGTGTGAATTTGTTTTGTTAAGGTTTGCTGTCACCTACATCATAGATAGGATCATGTACTGTCACCTCGAGCTTCGCTGTAACGTGACAGGCGTGCTCTACTGACCTGAGCATTCCAACCTATTTTCTGGGGCGGAATAGGCCCATTCCCGGCAAACTGTAAAAATTACAAAAAGCGAAATGTCGGACAAAAACAAAAGCCTCATTCCTGCGAAAAACTGCACAACGTTCTATATTCCTGTTCGCGACGAGTACTTCACGAGGTCACACGTCACTGCAAACAAGTTTTCTACCCTAACAACACCGCACCCCGTGGACACGCCGGTCCACTTGCCGTACTGTTCAATCAGATCTTGTAAAAGGCTGCTGACAGTTTTGAAAAAATAAAACATAGTTGCTAAGATTAACTTTCCCACTCAGGGGGGAAACAATTACCTTTTTTGCTGGACCTATCCAGGGACACCGCTGTTTGGCCCGTGCTTTCCAGTTACTTTAAAAGCTGACTTGATGTAAAAAAAAAAAAAACACCCGTCGTTCGCGGCGGTTCTAAACTCTCCGGGTATGGCACAAACACAGCAGCGGTCAGTGATCTGTCATTCTCCCCCTGTGGACATTTTTCCATCACAAAGTGGCGTTTCTTGTTGACGTGTGGTGTCCAGCATCCAAAAAGAAAGCGGTCATTGGGAAACGAGAACGTAAACGTGGATTGTATAACGGTGAATACAGCGAAGGAAGGCCGTCCTCCTAAATGTAGGCCAAAGAAGAGCGCCAAAAGCAAATGTTCCTCTCACCTATTTCTGCAAAATGTTTAGCATTTTAATTACCCTACCTGGTTTATGATAAAACTGCATTCGTTCGGAAGAAAATATGGGCAGTTGTGCTATTTCCAAACTTGAGTGATACATCTCTTAGTGTTTGCTACAATTTCTTTGGTGGCTGAAATACTGTACGCTTTAGTTAATTCAGTGTTTCAATTCTATTTTTTGGGTAAGGAGCCACCTCTTTTTGTAACAAAGGAATCACCGGAGCATTTCTGTTTCCCGCGGTTAGTTTCCTGATTGCAATGTTTAAATTCGGTCTTAACGTACGTAATTTGCCAGTTTCGATGTTAGTTATAATGATGAATAAAAAGGCAAGTGAAAAGAAAATATGCATAATGGTCACGCCGAAATGACCCGTTGCCACCTCGTAACTAGCTACGAAAAGAAACTGAAGCAAAAGCTAAACAGATTAGGCAGCGAAACGCTAATCAGTACTAAATCATTTTCTGACTTCACGATTGACTTGTGGTCAGGGAACGAACAAATATTCCAATGGCCCCATCCATAACAATATGGCAGGTATAAGAAGACGTGAACCGATTCTGCCTGCTTTCAATTCCATTTTGAGAAATCGAAGCTGTATTTATGCAGTGTACAGGTAGAGGCGAGATGGACGTGCTTTATTTGAACTGAGAGTCCAGCCGTCAGCATCGATATTTCTATCTGCACGTCTGCAGGAAAGCTGTTCAGAAAACACTGCAGAAACCAGCTTACCCATCTGCCCACCAGCTCCTTCGTCTGCTGAGGTGGCGTGTGGCAAAGAGCTCATCTTTCTGGAGGTGATCCAATCGACAATTATACGAGGCTCTTATCGATCATAATCAATGTGTTTGCATCACTGAATACTTTCCCCTTAAGGCAATTACATTTTTCAGAAGAGTGCAGCGGCAGAGGGGCTTCAAATTCCTCATGGCTGTTCTTTTACGTCGGCCCCCTGTAATTCGATAGCTTCGTGCAAACCTCTCACCGCCGCCGGCAGCATTCCAGATATGGTCATTATTTTCGTCTGGTGGCTTCTACGTGCCGCTGAAAATTAACTTGCTGCCTCGCAGTCGAGTCAGTCCTTGTGCTCTGACCTGCATAACCAGTTGTGCTCTCGGGTCTATGAAGTAGATCTGGCCGACGATGGGGGAAGCAGTGTCGGCGTTTTGCGCGTTTTCAATTAGTACGTACTTTTGCTATGATAAGCATGTAAATTCATCAATTTGTCCCATCATCTCGAACGTGACTGTTGTAGCAACGAAAGACACGTACAAAAACGCAAACGTTCCACCTGTAATGCTTTAGGACCAAGACGTGACTCAAGCTAGCTCGCTCCGCTTGCTGCAGTTAGCAGTGATGGCTGTGCGAGCACTTGGGAGTTTTGGGCACAATAATTATAGTTGGGTGCTCCATAATAGCCGAAAAGGATTGCATGGAAAGTTTTTGCTGTACTACATACTTGCGACGCGTGCTCCGCAGCTACAGAAGGGCGCTAAGTCGAAAATGAATGGCCCGTAATGGGGATAGCTTCAGAGATGTTGCGCTGCCACTTTCATCGTTTTCATGAGCACCCATGTCCTTTCTCACGACGCACGATCCGACATAATGTTAAATGCTTACTTGGATGGCTGATAGAAGGTAGGGCTTTTCATTGTGCGTACTTACATGAACGGACTCCTGTTATTTTTCGAGCGCCGAAAAGAAAGCGTGACCGTCTGTCCAAACCAAACAGCTTATGTCCAAGGAAGCAGTTTGTGTAGTTGATCTGCTACCCTAAGTTTACGGACTCTGATTAATTTCTTCTGTCTTCCATCATTGTTATTTGCGAATGAGCTCACATCATCAGACTCCGTGGATGTGGGCTGATGTGGATTGATTGCGCATTTCTGGCCCCGTTTGAATGCATTACCATTCAGGTGACCCATTAGAGCTTGTGATTTGGGCAATTAGGCTGTGGCAAAAAACAACCCTTTTGCAAGAAAACTAATGCATTGCATTATTTATGGCCTCCAGGTTGTTTCGGCAATAGTAAAGTGCTACCTCAGAGTAATTTTATTACATTTCACAGGCTTTTCAAAGACCACAGTAGCAATACATACAATGAAGGCATTGTTTTAAAATGGAATTGTAGTTTAATCTCTTTACCTCTTGTACTTTTCCTTCCAGGGTCAAATAAACATTTCCTTAAATAGTTTTTCAGCCCATTTCAGCTTAAAATTATACAGGATGATCAAAATTAAGTCGACAGACTTGTAAAAAAAATTAGGCGCTTTGATTTACGTGAAGACCACCTGTACGGTGAGGTTTTGCGTCCAGGGGGACACAGAACTGGTTTGTAAATATTGATATCGGTGGCTTAATTAACTAAAATTTAATAATTAGCTTTTTAATGGCTGCAGCAAGCAGGCATGTTTCTATACAAAAGTTGGACGCAATCGCGTTTCCACGCATTTTCATTTCGTAGAATTCTTCTGGCGCATCCGTACTCCGAAATGTGAAACTGGGGAGTTTCATTGCCGCTATTGTATTATTTTGCGCACAATCACTTTGCAGGGAAGGAGTAAAGAGCGCAGTAAATGAACTGAAAGTGCCACCAAAAGAAGCACACGGAAAGCATTGCTGCCCATTGGGGCAAAAAGAGTACTAACACGAATTGTCAAAGCTCAGATAACTATGTTGAAGGTTTTTTTTTGTGTGTATAGAAATATATTTCAGAAAGTTTAAACAGTAACCGTTCAATATAACATATCTTAAATCAATTTGAATCTTTGCGCCACCAAAAACGCTCTGAAAGGATACCGTTGCAATCGGCATCAGCATGACGCCATCTAGTGCTCGTGGCCCCAAACTGGCGATGTGAGGGCTCCCGTGACATGGCCAACACGTTCGCTGCGGTTGGCGCGCGGTGCTCAGGCATGTGTTACACGTCACGGGTTTTGGGACTGACGTCATGCTGCCTAGGCCCATGGAGGTGGTAGAGACACTTGCGCGCTCAAGCGTGATTCCGTCTCGCTGTGGATGGAAGCCAGAAAGTTCCGGTAACGTCACCGACTAATAAAACACCAAAATCAAACAAAAGCTACGCAATCAGGAAAGTTTGCAAGTCAGGTTTATTTGCAAACCTTAAATGGAAATCAATAAAAATTTTCATTAAATAATATTTTTCATTTTGCAAGCACCTGTGGACGTCGTTTACGCAACTTGCGCCATCTGTGGAACACTGCATAAAACGATGAAAAACAGGAAAACATGGAAACGGAAAGAGAGCTTCACCCACCAAAGATCCGCTTAGTGAGTTAGCAACTTAGCCGCTCTTCTTCCCTGCCGCAGCAAGATTTCCCTTCGAACGCGCCATTTTTCTTCTTCCGGGTTCACTCGTTACAAAGGGTTCTTTTACAATGCGAGGGTCCCCTTTTTTCGTGGCGGAGTAAGGGAGTACGCGGACAACTTTCTGTGGCAATGGAGCGAAAGCTACGGGGGGAGGAGGAAGTGGAGGCTAACTGCTCTCTGTTAGTGCACCAAAGTAGATCCCAATAAACAGGTTTCGGTTTCAGTTTCGGCGTGACAGATAGGCATTTATCATCATACAGTTCATTTCTTGGCATGAGCTCGGTGGTGAGGGCGCTGTACCACGATCACCGAGCACGCAGACATATTGGTGTCTCCTTCCCCACGCTTCATTTGTTTGTCAACAAATGCTTTGACTGGAGAACTCAGACCGACCGCGAACTATACGCCTCGAGCACGGCCTGTAGGGGGACCACTGAAATCCCCTAGCGGCCCGTTTCGAAAGCTGCCGCGGGAGTCTCCGTCCCGTTTCTTCTGTTTCTTCTGCGGCACGTTCGCGACTAATATTTTACGTTTGTATACGTTGGAAATCCATGTTTATGTGGAGCAGTCACTTTGTTCGCAAATGGGGCGTGTTTACGACAGTGTAAATGTTTCAGACACCATCTTAGTGTGGTATATTCGGTCTGTATAACCGCCAGGAGCGGGTCACAGGTCAGCGTCGCGGAACCGGTGTATGCATGGAGCTTATTGTAGTTACACTGTCGTGACATTTACTAGCAGTGTCTCCGTAACCACCGTTTCCTAAGATGCTCATGCTACGGCTATACACTACGATGTAAATTGGTTTTGTGCGCTTACATAATCAGCGGAGCCCTCATACCTGACAGCACGCCAGTTACGTTTTCCAATATCGTACCTCAGATATTGATCACCACCATTTACAAGCCAGTGTGTGTTAATTTCGGGAATATTCAACGAAAGTATGATGTGCAGTGCAGAATTATACTCGGGGCTCAGCGCACGACAAAGAGTCGTCTTGTCGTGAGCTGAGCGCCCGCAAACATTCATCTGCTACATATATCCTTTGCGAGCAGTGCGCAGATGGGCTTGCAATATAATCGGCGTCCACGACTAAACGCCTCTTTGGAATATTGTCATATGGCACAGGGAGTCTGCAGAATAAAGAAGAAACTGAAATCAGAGGGCCTTATCACATACCACACTCTTCCAACGACACCTTTCATCGCCTGTGATCTGCCTACCCTGTATACTTCCAAAAATGCGTCCACCGAACGATCAGCTGTTCGTTGAAGTTGAAAAATAAAAGGAAAGCGAACGCTAGATTTGTGTGTGTGATTACTAAAACGTTCATTGCTTGATTTCGCTCCGCGTTCGCACACAGCGTCCTCCCCCTCTACGCCTGCCTATGTCTTGCGAAATAACGGTGCATTTCGCGTATAGTTGGTCTGGTGAGCCCTACCTGGCTTACGTTTCTACGAACGTCTTTAGCATGTCAGAAGCTGCACTGGATTTTTTTTCATTTCCCTTAGAGATATTCTGTTTCTTACGGACTTGAACAGCAATTAGTTTCCCTTTGTTTTATTAACTTCACTTGGTTCTTCCTATAAGGCGTGTGTGGGCACATATTTAACGACGCAAAGCCTCGGAACATACTTAACATTTTCACATGGTTCATATTTTATAACAGGCAGAAGTTGTCGTCCGCGATTGGGTAATCACACCCCCAAAACATTTTTTTTCTGCGACGTATATATTCAAAACGAAGCCGCATTCGTTGCCCACGCTGCAAAACGAAGCCAACCTCTCAGTGGGCCAGGTCTAAACGAGGCGACAGTAAAATTCATTTGTGCCTGACGTATTTGGAGGTGACATAGGTGATATGCTGCTACCGACGCCGACGCCCGGAAGAGCAGCGACGAAGCGCGGACAACCGCGTCTCCGGGTAGCTCTTGCAGGCTATCGCGTACTCCACGAAGGCGCAGCTGCTTCTTAAGTGACCTAAACGTACTCTTTGCTTATATACGTCACCATAACAAGTTTTTAAATGCAGAGCATTTCAGTAACTCACGATGTCACCCGCGTTGACGTCCGTCGTGTCCGCATCGTCGTTGTCCGCACCCCTTTCTACACTACATAAAAAAATACTATCCGGCGCCTGGTTTCGATCCCTCGACCCTGCGGGCGGAACGCAATGTACATGGTGCTCTACCCACTGCACCACAAAGCCGACACAGAATGGGAGGCTGCGAACGCGCCTTATATCCTTGACTCATTCAAACTACGTCAAGAAGCTGCTGATACAACGCATTCACTACCACCAACTCCCCAAACATTAAACGTTAACGCAATACACCCACCCCCTATGCGACGCATTTACTCGAGTCCCCCTCGCGAGGAGATGGGACCGCCAAAAACAACGCGTTGTGGACTGCGCAGTAAGGTGCCGGCACGTGCGAGAACCGCTCTTTTAGGGCACGGAAAGGCGAAAAGAAGCGAGAGAGAGAGAGAGAGAAAACTTTATTTTGTACATTCTGGGTTACTGAGGTGTGGTGACCGACAGCTGCATCTTGCCGGTGACCTCGGCCGCTCGTTCCGTTAGATTCTTCTGAACCTGCAGGTCTGAGCTGCCCAGCGCCTCCTCCCAGTGCTCGCCAGTGGGTATTAAGGGAAAAGGGTCTTTGGGGCAATTCCACATAAGATGTGTGATGGTCTCGTGTGCACCACATGCAGGGCAATTGGGTGAGGGGTACACAGTAGGGTAAATTAAATTCAGCCTGGCTCGACATGGCAATGTGTTAGTTTGCATGAGGCGCCAGAGTCGCTCCTCGGCGTTAGTCAGTTCCGGGTGAGCAGGCGGGTATCGACGGCGGGTGAGGCGGTAATGCGCAGTGACATCGTGGAAGCTCAATAGGCTGTCTCGAACCGACTGGGCTCCATGGAGGGGGACAAGAGTAGGTCCTGCTCGGATGGTAAGCTCTCGAGCTGCTGTGTGGACCGCTTCATTGCCCCCCAGCCCTGTGTGGGCAGGAGTCCAGATCAGCTCCACCTGGGAGGTTGGAGGATTTTGAAGGAGAATTTTGAGCGCCAGGGGAGAAATAGTCCCCTTGGCAAAATTTTTGATGGCCGTTTTCGAATCAGAAATTATAATTGCCGGGGTCGGCCGATGTGATATAGCCAGCGCAATAGCCGCCTCTTCCGCCGATGACGCGTGGCGCGTACGTATGGTGAGAGAATTGAGGGGGGGTGCCATGGGGTCATATATAGCCGTCACTGCATATGCTTCGTGATGTCTGTAACTAGCAGCGTCTACATATACCGTATTTGGCCTGATGGGGTACTTTTTAGCCAATGCCCGTGCACGCTGTTCTCTCCGCTTCTGATTGTGCACTGGGTGCATATTGCGCGGGAGTGGGCGCACACGTAGAAATCCATGAATTTCTTGGGGAATGGGGACACGCGCGTCACTTATTATTGGGGCTTTGATGCCTATCCTGTTCATAATGTGTCGGCCGGTAGGTGTTTCCGACAGGCGAGAGTACTGGCTAAGCAGGTGAGCTTCGATTAGCTCTTCCGCGGTATTATAGACGCCGAGCTGTTCCAGTCGGGCAGTGGAAGTACTTTGAGGTATCTGGAGAGCAGTTTTATAAATTTTCCGAATCAGACAATTGATTTTAGATAATTCACATGGAGAGGGATTAAGATATGGCAAGGAGTAAGTAATGCGGCTAATTACAAAAGCTTGAATTAGCTGTATTCGCTCGGCCTCTTTTAGCCCCTTGTTGTGGACAGTAATGCGGCGTATGAGGCCTATCGTTTGGTTGACCTGAGAAGTTAGTTGTGCTATGTAACGAGTGTTGGCTCGGTTACTCTGTATAGTGAGCCCTAGGATTTTTATGCTCGGTACTGACGGTACGTTTGTGTGGCTCATATGGATTTTTATTGAGGTGTTTGACGGAGAAGTTCGTTTCGCTGGAAGTACAAGAAGTTCGGACTTTTCTATTTGTGCGTCGCTGCCTCCCGACGTCCAAAGGGTTATGTCATCAGCATAAATACTATGCTGAAGATGAGGAATCCGAGCAAGCTGCTGAGGAAGATTGAGTAGGGCCAAGTTAAAAAGCAGGGGGGAGAGTACAGCCCCTTGAGGAGTGCCTATTGAAGGAAGGGGTATGGTGTCGGTTACAATATCCCCAATTTGTAGCACTGCAGTACGGGCGGTTAAGAAGTTATTTACATAGTTGTACGTGCGTTGGCCTGGAGCTATTGATTCTAAATTTTGGAGTATGGTCGTATGGGATACTCGGTCGAAAGCTTTTTTGAGATCAAGTGCAAGAATGGCTGCCGCGTCCACTTTGGAGGGAGGTGTGATGACCTCGTGTTGTAGTTGTAGAAGTATGTCTTGGGTAGATAACCCATGCCGGAATCCTATCATAGTATGCGGAAATGCCCCGGTTCGATCAAGATATTTTACCAGACGCGCGTGGACAACGTGCTCCATGACTTTTCCCATACAGGACGTAATAGAAATTGGACGAAGGTGTTCAAGGCTGAGCGGTTTTCCAGGCTTAGGTATTAGGGAAATTTTGGCGTGTTTCCACGTAGGAGGTAGGATTCCATTGGTCCAGTAGTAATTATAGTATTGGGTCAATACTGTGATGGAGTTGTCATCAAGGTTGCGGAGCAGTTTGTTTGTTACGCCATCCAGACCTGGTGCTGACCCAGGCCGGATGGTAAGGAGTGCCGCTCTGACCTCGGCTTCGGTTATATCTTGATCGAGCTCCTCGTTGTCCGTTCCTTGATAAGGCGGAAGCGATATCGTGCTCCCCTGGGCTATGTATAGTGCTTGGAGGCGTTCTAGAAGTTCTTGGTTAGTTCCAGGGAATGTCTGGATTATTTTTGTGAGGCGATGGTTGTTGGCTGTTCGGGAGTGACCGGGATCGAGCATATGGCGCAATATGGCCCAAGTGCGGCGCATGCCAAGGTTGCCTTTCATCTGGTCACAAAACTGCCCCCATTGCGCGCGGGTCAACTCGGCTGTGTATGCTTCTATTGCTTTACCAACGTTTGCTAGCTTAAGGCGAAGGCGTCTATTATGTTTCTGGTGCCTCCATCTGCGCTGTAAGCTTTTGTACGCGTCCCACAGGTGCTGTAGGCGAGTGTCCACCGTTTCAGCGGGAATATCTGGGTCTATTAGCTGATCGCACTGCCGTTTTGTGTCTATTAGTTCGTTAATCCACTCCTGAAGTGTAGCGGCATTGACCTCGGGGGGAGAGTTCTGCTCGCAAGCACGTCTGAAGGCGTCCCAATCGGTGAGATATTGTTGTCGAAGGCGTGGTGTTAACGTGGAAGCAAACTGAATGTCAAGTTGAATGATAAAGTGGTCGCTGCCCAAAGTGTGGGTCGTGCAGCTCCATTTTGCCACATCTATCCGGCGTGTAAAAGAGAGGTCTGGCGAAGTGTCCTTTTGTGCACTATTACCTATCCGCGTGGGGATTGAAGGATCTGACTCAACAGTGAGCCGTTGAGATTGTACCAATTCCCATAAGAGGCGGCCTTAGCGAAACAGAACCAAAAAACTGCATGAGCCCATATCAGCCACGCAGTGCACATCCCACTAACGCCGCAGAGAAGCGGCGGCAGGCGGCGCAGCGATCACGAAGCTCGAGGCGTATGCCGCCCAACCCTGTATCGTTCAGAAGAGAAGTGAATTTTGCAAACGCTGCAGTTTTGACGAACTGCACCGATTTGTAAACTCTTCTGGACCTCAAAACTGGGCAGCCCCACCGGCAAGTGTAGCGTACTCACAAAGCGCGGCCGCGGTACACCGAAAGAGCACATTGCGCACATGCTTACGTACATGGACGCTGACGCCGGCAAAGTGGCTAACCGAGCGGATTGCAGTAACGGCGGGGAGCCCCGGTCGCATCAGTCGCACTTGGGCGTACACTATGCAAACCACTCGCTTCGTTTCTTAGGACAGCGAAGCTTCTTGAAAATCCTATGCGGTGAATGAAGTGACGAGCTGCCGAAAGCCGTAGACAATGACGCCATATTTTAAATGCAGATCATTTGTATAACTCACGATGTCACCCGTGCGTCGGCGTCCGCAGCAGCCAGCCTCCCCCTACGCTATAAAAAGAAATAACAGTTACCGGCGCCTGGTTTCGATCCCACGACCCTGCGGGCGGAACGTAAGGTATATGGTGCTCTACCAACTGCGCCACAAAGCCGACACAGAATGAAAGGCTACGAACGCGCCTTATATCCTTGACTCATTCAAACTACGTCAAGAAGCTGCTGATACAACGCATTCACTACCTGTGGGCGTAACGCGAGGTGCATGGTGCTCTTCCCACTGCGCCACAAAGCCAACACAGAATGTAAGGCTACGAACGCGCCTTATATCCTTGACTCATTCAAACTACGTCAAGAAGCTGCTGATACAACGCATTCACTACCTGTGGGCGTAACGCGAGGTGCATGGTGCTCTTCCCACTGCGCCACAAAACCGACACAGAATTGAAGGCTACGAACGCGCCTTATATCCTTGACTCATTCAAACTACGTCAAGAAGCTGCTGATACAACGCATTCACTACCTGTGGGCGTAACGCGAGGTGCATGGTGCTCTTCCCACTGCGCCACAAAACCGACACAGAATTGAAGGCTACGAACGCGCCTTATATCCTTGACTCATTCAAACTACGTCAAGAAGCTGCTGATACAACGCATTCACTACCTGTGGGCGTAACGCGAGGTGCATGGTGCTCTTCCCACTGCGCCACAAAACCGACACAGAATTGAAGGCTACGCACGCGCCTTATATCCTTGACTCATTCAAACTACGTCAAGAAGCTGCTGATACAACGCATTCACTACCTGTGGGCGTAACGCGAGGTGCATGGTGCTCTTCCCACTGCGCCACAAAACCGACACAGAATTGAAGGCTACGCACGCGCCTTATATCCTTGACTCATTCAAACTACGTCGTCAGCGGCGTGCGTTGGCGACTCAGCGGCGTGCTAGCGGCGTGATAGCTGCGTGGTGTACACGCGATAGCACCAACCCCCCAAACACTAAACGCTAACGCAATACACCCACCCCCTATGCGACGCATTTACTCGAGTCCCCCTCGCGGGGAGATGGGCCCATTTTTTTTTATTCGGTAGGAAACCATTGCGATGCCAGCGGTGACAGCGTCAACCAAAAAATCAGAAAATTTAAAATAATGCTATATGTTTCATATATTCTGGCTAGTGTTTTAGTTGCATTATCAATCCAAGTCTAAAGCAGAAGAATCAGATATTATTGAACTGCCGAGGTTACCACCAGCCAATTATTTTCGAGCTACTTCCAGGTGCGCAGCGAATAAGGCGTGGTTTGGCCCTGTAGCCTTTACTGCATTGCTACGGAGAGAGAGAGAGAGAGAGAGAGAGAGAGAGAGAGAGAGAGAGAGAGAGAGAGAGAGAGAGAGAGAGAGAGAGAGAGCAACTTTATTAAGCCAAACAAAGTTGCAGCGACTACGTCCCGGATGGGGTGGTTCCCTCTTCACGGAATCCATATGCTGCCTCGGCAGCCTGGCCCCTGGAGAACAGGACGAGCTGGTCTTCCAAGCCCGGGCTGGTTAGCAAGGTCTCCAATCGCTCGCTAAGGGGTTTGGGAAGGGTGGTGGAGGTTGGGTAAGGGGTGGGGGGATGGTCTTGGTGAAATCGCACTCTCCGATGACGTGCCGTAGCGTGCCCGATTGCCCACAGAAGCTGCACTCTTTCTCTTATCTCTCGGGGTACATTCTGCTTTGGAGATAGGGGTGCGGGAACGATCCTGCTTGTATTTACCTATAGATCGTTTGCTGCACTCTGCTGAGCGACTTGTGCGTTTCAGGATACCGCCGTCTGCCTTCCCTGTAGTGGCTGGTGCTGTCCTTGTAAGTCATTATAGCCTGCGGCTCGTGCTCGTCTGCCCGGTGTTAGTGTTCTCGGGTGAGGTGGTGGGCGAGTTCGTTGCCCTCCAGCCCTTAGTAAGCCGGTGTCCATATCAGTTCCACTTTCTGCTCGGGTATGCGGCGTATTCCTCCCTCTAGTGTTCTGAGTGCCGTCAGAGACACCTGCCCTTTTGTATAGTTACCATACGCTTCTCGCAAGTCCGTGATTGTTTTGCTCACGTTAGGCAGCGTGAGCGCCAAGGCTATTGCCGCCTCTTCCGCTTCTTCCGGGAACACCGTTTTGACAGAGGCGCACGTCACCAGCGCGTCTTGCGTCGTGACTGATATCGCGGCTCGCGTCGAAAACTTGGGTATAGAGAAGTTCGTGCAGAGGGTGACCCCCGTTGCGTCTTCTTGTTCTTCCGCTTGTCTTAGCGTTTCGATGAGGGCCTTGACCCTGGCCGCCCTGCACCCGTCGTTACGAAAGTTGTCGACATTGTTATCGCAGTGAGTGCATCTGAGTGGGTCAAGCACCTCGGCACGGCTACAAACACCCACACTGTGCCACCGGGGTGCCAACAGTGCTTACGCAGCTCACTAGAAGGCGTGAAATGGTAAGCTTGATGCCCGATGTTTCGTCGATTTTGTGATCCGACGCCTGTGCCCAGCAATGGCGCCGACACAGCCGACATTCGACCCTTTTTTTCTGTGTGTATTAACATGACGCAACACCCGTACACGTTCTCTGAAGGCACTCGCAGAAAGAAAAGTTTTATTCATTGAAACGTTTTTAATGAGCTTACATTTTACGTTTACAAATAAACCTGATTTGCAAACCTTTCTGATTGCGTAGTTTTTGTTTTATTTTGGTTTTGTTTATTAGTGACGTCACCGGAACTTCCTGCCTTCCGTCCACAGCGAGACGGAATCACGCCGCTCTCAAGCTTGCGTCCAAACCGGCAGTGGCACGGCAAGAACGGTGACGTCACGAGCCCCGTCCTGTCCTGGCGGCTGCCTCTTTGATCGTTTGGCCGAAACCGAAACTGACAGAAATTAACGAGGCTGTAATTAATTATTTACGCTGCGACAGACTGCCTAATGTGCCACTCTATGATTAGTAGGCTGGTAGGCACCGATAAGAGCGAAAAAAAACGTAACAGGAAAATTTCGTGTCAGTAGTCCTGCAAACCGTAAGTACAAATCACTATAACTTTTTAGTACCTTGAGCGTATAATCACGGAAGCAGTGTCAAAGTAATCCTAAAGTATATAGTCATTTTCTGAAGTTACAGCCATTGTTGGCTGCTGAAAATCCTGTTAGCTAAACATTCAAGCGTGGTAAAGGTTAGCCATATGAGCTGTTGCTTCTGAAATTGGCATCACCACACGTTCTTCAGAGATACACCTGAATGTTTGGGCAAGAGGAGAAAACTTCAATAAAGAAACATGGTTTCTGCGCAACACACCGAGTAACCGTTATACCGGCAACTCGTACAACGAAGTTCTACGAATTACCAACATCTGAGGAATAAGTGCGGTACACACGCCTTTGTTCAGTTATCATGCAAGGCAAACTATCACAAAAAATTAAGTTTATGAGCGTGTTGTTCCTCATCTGGTCTGCTAAGTTCGAATGAATGACACCACAGAAGAATTTTAAATACTGCAATGATTCGTTCGGCTGAGGTACCTTTTTTTGCTACCGTTGAGGGCGTCGCGTGCTTTTTTTTCATTCCAGCTTGCGCCCGCCTCGCCTTCGCCGCTTCCTGTTTGCCACCCTTCAGTCAGGCAACAGACGGCATGAATGACCACCCGCATCACCTTCTTCATCACAAAGGAGAGAGGGCGAACGTCAAGAAACCCCGGTCGCCCCACCAGGAAGGTGCTGGAGATTGCAGAAAGGGAAGCGCTAGCTTGGGGCGTACACAGCGTCTGTCTGCAGTAGACCCCTGTGCCGCACAGCGGATGAAACCACGCTCCACGCTGTGAGAGACAAGTCGTAAAGATGCTTACTGTGAAAAGGAAGCCGCAGTGATGTCAGGGGGGTACCGGCGCCATCGAGTATGCCGCCCTGAAATTCCCCGGTGAAAGATCAGCCTGCTGTGAATGAATGTGTTTCCAGTTTTAATTCCTCAGGTGACTTAATTCTGCTTGCGCGCTTTAGAGGTGACAAAAGGCCGATGGCACAACAGCTTGCAGACCACTGGAGTGCTATTGTAGAGACCCGGGTTCAAGTGCCATCGTATCACACGTGTTTTTTTAACAGTCGAGCCATTGAGCAAATCGTTTGTATGTGTAGTGCCCGATTTACAAATAGCAAGAAAAGGCCGAGCGCTCGTGCACCCATGCCCCAAACGCACGTTCGTCACGTCAAGAATACGCACAGAGAGACTCTACGGCAACATTGCCCACAAAAACAAACTCCGGCGTTTCCGGTATCGCGGCAACACAATTGCTCGGAACGAGAAAGACACGTCGTAGCGTACGTGCCTCGTTCGTTCGTCCTCATGTCGTCGCGCGCATGCGCTCTGTGCCGTAGAAAAGCCGCGACTTGAATGTCGACGCTGCTGTAGGTGATTATTGACTCCACATGTCCCGGACGCGGATAGTTCGCACGGCCGCGGGAGACGCCGCGCTTCGAGAGGCTCCGCGTACAAAGCATCCGGTAGAGATGATAATTCTCGCTGTCAGGGGGCCTACAAAAACGTCGACCAAAATGACGAGCTCACTCTGGAGTTGCTCAACATAAGTTCATTGAAATGGCATGCCGCCGACGTCAACCAGGACACCATAACGATAATAAAACTCAGCTTTGTGTACGTCAGTGATCACCAACACCAGCTTCGCCAGTCAAGTCTTGCGGCCGAGTGCAAGCTTCTATGAATTTTTACTGTTTAGAACGGAGGCTTTTTTCTTTAGCGGACAACAAGGCCAAGAACAAGAACAACCAAACCAACTGCAACAACACTTTTTTGCAGAAATGGGAGCTTAAGGCTTTCACCTTAAAATGGTATAATGTTCTGCAGCTAACATTCGTAGCCCAGAAACATATCGATCGACTTGCGTCTGCCCTCTGCGAATAAATTCTCGGACACCCTTTTGCAACTCCCTTTTGCGAAATTGCTGCCTCAATGCACCGAGAACGGCGAAAGTGGCCGCCTGCTTTTATCGCATGGATAAACGTCGGCCTCCTATGCGCTTTCTGTGTGACGCTGCTTCCGGTCACCGTAAGCTTGGCGCCTGAGCAAGCTTGCACCTGATGTACCCACGTGTGGCCGATATCTCTGAAACCAATGGCTTCGCTTAGAGTTTCCAGTCATTGGTCATAGGCCGATACTGCTTGGGTATCTGCCTTCACTCGCCTGCGAACCAAAAAATGACATTTGTATTTCGGTTAGAATAGGAAGTAGGGACATCTTTTTACATTTGTTAAGGAAGATCAAGAACCTGGACCAATTCCCCAATCCAATACATAAAGGGGAAGGAAGAAAAGTGACCCTGTTTCTTACCCCGTGGCCCTTTTTGTACCCATAGGGGTGATAGACTTAAGCACCACGATCCTGTACGGAAGATACTGCTATAAAATAGAAGTAGCGCAGAGCAACTGCTTTTAGGGGCGAAGGATCTTAAGGCCGAGGCTTATCTGGTGTCCGGCGACCGTGCTCACGGCACAGCACAGTGTAAATTGAAACATGTGAGAACAAAAGGTTCACAAAAGGTTAACAAGAACGAAATAAAAGGTTAACAAAAAGATAGGGAGAGAGAGAGAGAGAGAGAGAGAGAGAGAGAGAGAGAGAGAGAGAGAGAGAGAGAGAGAGAGAGAGAGAGAGAGAGAGAGAGAGAGAGAGAGAGAGAGAGAGACGCACAGCACCGTGTAAATCGAAACATCTGTGAACAAAGGTTCACAAAAGGTTAACAAGAAGAAAATAAAAGGTTCAGAAAAGGTTAGAGAGAGAGTGTGTGCGCTCCTGGAGAGCCGTGCTGCGCATGCACGAGGAGCATTGGATTGGATTGGATTAAATTGTATCGCATTGTATCGAATCGGATTGGATTGAATTGAATTCAATTGTATTGAATTGGATTAGAAATCGTTTTAGCAGCAGTAAGCACTCGCACGGGTGATTCACGATAAGAACAATCCCTAGTGCTTCGCCCATTCGCCACGATTCACTTCGCGGAGATGCGTAAATTTTTCTTTCTATAATCTCCTTACGTTCTACCCTACCCTTTCTCCCGACTAATGTTTTGGGTGTGACTGAGCTGATAATACCGCTCTCCAGGGACATTGAGCTAGAAACAAAAAACCCGGCAACACGGTGCACAAAATCCAGAGCATGCCGATTTTAAACAGGTGAGGTAGATCGTGCAATTTCGCGAAAGGCTTTTTTAACCGATACACGTCGTCGCAAGGGCGCACGTCCTTGTCCAGCGAACTCATGAGCTCTTCTTCCAGGGCGAAGCACCCACGTCAGCACACGCGTACCGTGTGCCTGAACGCCAGTTGCATCGCAAACAGGAATGCAGAATTTACCCGGAGAGGCCAGGCACGAACGCGGCGTAGCGAGGCCAGCAGCTCGAGTGTGAGCTGTCCCCGGGTGGAGGGCTCGAAGACGTGCGCTCGTCCTCGGGGAGGCCTAGCTGGCCGCCCCTTAGCCGCCACTCAGGGAGCCATGGCCGCCAAGGCTCTTGTGAGCGTTTGCGTTCTGGAAATCCGTTCCGTGCGGTTCGCTTGCAAGGATCGTGGACTCCGGGACTGAGGCAAGTCCATTACTTCTTGTCACGGGAGGAGAAAACTTAAATCAGTCCCGGCACGTAGTGGTGGTCGTAGAGTTTCATACTAATATCTACTAGGAGGAAATCTGGCGCCACTGTCTAGGGGAGCCGCGCTTCGGCAATCGTTCCGTCATGTACCGGGCAGCCATATTGCACTTGTCATTGGCATCGCTTATGAATAGGCTTAAAAGTTGGCTCTGGTTGCAACAAAGTGACAATATTACTGCAGAAGGTTCATGAAATTTGTTTTGTTATTACATAATTCAACCTCCAAAAATATTAATTTCTCAGTGATTA
Organism: Haemaphysalis longicornis; assembly: GCF_048455015.1. Taxonomy (NCBI): domain Eukaryota; kingdom Metazoa; phylum Arthropoda; class Arachnida; order Ixodida; family Ixodidae; genus Haemaphysalis; species Haemaphysalis longicornis. The sequence continues at coordinate 85,405,876 of NW_027526407.1, read as the reverse complement.
TGTAGAAGCTTCATGCACGATGAACAAGAACAATGTTACCCTTTTTGTTGAGTTTGGCTTCTAGACAAAAAAGAAGCCATATGGCTAGCTAAGCCAAGTAGGCGAGGTTCGTCGTTAGCGGAAATGGCGCCGCCCACGGTGGCCCGCGACTGCAGCAACAGATTTCCCTCTAGTATGTATTAGTATGAAACTCTATGGTAGGGGTGGTGGTACCAGAGAGATGGCTCATACCCAGTCAAAGGGATTGGCAAGGGAATGGGCGGATTACCGAAAGAAATTATTTAGTTTTTGTAGGGAAAGAAAAATAAATAAATATAAGAGTGGATTAGCAGTAGATGACTAGAGAAATAAAAGTAAGGATATTATAGAAAGAAAAAGGTAAAGGTAAAAAGAAATAAATTGAATGAAAATAGTGCGGCAAGAATCACGAGGAGAGAATGTGGTAAAGACGAAGCAGTGATTCAGGCGTGCATAGGCTCCACAAAACGTTTTACTCCTTCGTTCCCACGCATGTGCGGGCAATTAGGCTTGTCTGGCTGCCTGGCCACTGTGGATTAGCCCTTAATGAAGCCGCGGATACATTAACGAAAATGGCATTCTCGTTACCTATTGTGGAGGTGCTTCCCCCGTTTGCTTGCGTGTTGCTAGCCCGTTATCGACAATACCTGCTGGCCCAGGACGTGTCCGATCACGGGCTGCACACCTCTCCGGAACTCGAACACCTCAGGTTTCGGTGGAAAAGAAGCCTCTGCCAAACTCGCTCGTGCGAAGTTTCGCTGACTTCGTTTCGGTGTGGTGTTCCCCCACTCAACAGGTATCTATACCGGGCAGATCTAGCAACCTCACCCTTGTGCCACTTCTGCCATGAAATTGAATCGGATGAGCATTTCATCCTTTTTTGCCGCCGATTCTCGCATCACCGGAGAAGGCTGCTGGAGGCTCCCCTGCGGCGTCTTGGAATGCCACTAACCTTGCCAGTGCTTTTGTCGTTTGGAGGCACACAGCTAGGTCACTGCCATGGGGATGTCTGTCAAGCCATTCATTCCTTCATTTCAGAGACGGCTCGTCTGCCTTGTTGAAATGTTTCTGATCAGGCTCTCTCGCTCCTCTTTCTTGTTCTATTTCTGTCTTCAACCTATATTCTAAATTCTTTCTTCGACTGCACCTTTTTGCCAATCTGGTTTTTTAGTTAAAAAAAAAACACACACACTCTTCTTGGCCAATCCCCCTGAGTGGGTATGCGCCACTTTATGGGCCACCACCACCACCACACGCGACAGCGAAAGCTGGTGAGCATGACTTCGCAATCTCGCGAATGGATTATGCTGCACTTCCATGTGTGCCGAAGGAGCTTGAGCTCCCAGTCTTCGTAAGCAGAATCAGGTATACTTCGAAGCAAGCACAGCCTATGAAAGCGAGCCGATGTAGTGGGCATAATTGTTGTTGTTGTTGGTGTTGTTCCTTCACTATATTGGCGCATACCCAATCAGAGGATCGGCCAAACAATCGTCGCTAATTCGAATGAGATTGCTGCCTGGGTGGATGATTCAAGGAAAGTTAGAAAATTTTGGAAGCTTTTTTCTTCTTGTGTTTGAGGAATCGAGATTGGAAATTAGTCAATATTGAAACAAAATAAATAAATAAAGAAAGAAAGAAAGAAAGAAAGAAAGAAAGAAAGAAGAAGAAGAAGAAGAAGAAGAAGAAGGAGGAGGAGGAGGAGAGGGAGGAGGAGGAGGAGAATAATAATAATAATAATAATAATAATAATATTAAATAAAAAAACGGTGATGGATACGTTTGGAGGGCTCTGGTGAGGTTCCAGAATAAGATATGAATTAGGTTGTGAATCTTTTGGAATTTTCTATGAAGCGCAGAAGAGCAGAACAAACATCCCGGCGGCCATATCCAGTTTCTGAAGCCCCAAATGATAAAAGAGCCGGCACTGATAATGCCAACCCCAGGCGATGAAGCGGCACCTCAAGGAGCTGTCGTCTGAGGCTTGAAAATCGTCGACAGGACAAAAGGAAATGGTCGACAGACTCTTCTTCATTACAGTAACTGCACATGGCAGACTGCGCCAGACGAGACCTGTGGAGGTATCTATTCAACTGGGGCACACGACATCGAAGGCTCGTTACAATAACCTCCAGGTCGCGTGAGGGGCACCAATTCGGTTTCCAGGAGAATTTTTGATGACAAAAATCTTGCAACGAGAATAAGACTGATTCGTGCTGCCCTTGCAGCTTCAACAATCTACGGAATATTACGGCGGCTAATAAAGGCGTAGTCTGAATGACATCGACAACAGGCCCGGAGAGTGCTACCCTTGCCAGAGAATCTGCGGTTTCATTAAAGGTGGTGCCCGCATGCCCAGGGACCCAAAAAAGGTCAACTTCAGTAATATGAGGTGGCAGAAGTGATCGAAACGTCCGTAGAAGAGGTGAGTCTTTCGGAGAAGAAAGGGCTAAGCCTACGGATAGGGAATCTGTAATTATGAGTGGAGACGATACCGATATGTCAAGCTTTCGTAGTGCCAACACAATTGCCAAGAATTCCGCATAGAATATTGGGGTAAAATCCACCAGACGAACCGAAAAGTACCAATTTAGGGAAGGGGAAACTATACCTATTCCGGATTTTTCATCTCGTTGAGAAGCATCTGTGTAAATGATACAGTCAAACCTCGATATATGGAACACGGGTATATCGAATTAATGCCTATATCGAACACTTTCGATATCACGCGGATAATCACATGCATTTTTTAATTTTTATTTCGAACGGGGACGGACATGAAATGGGTATATCGAACTCCGCCACCCCAGACTGCCCAGACCGCTCGCGCTCTGTTGACAGGTGGCGAGCTATCCCGCAGTACCCTCGAGGATAGCGGTGGCGCGATGGGCGTTCCCCACTGCAGCGCATCGGTTGCGCCGAAGCAAAATTAGACGGTGGAAAAGAAGAATGCCAGCTTGAAGAAACCTGGGGCCAGCTGGAGCGCTTTTTTGGTGCTGAGCCACCAAGCATGTGCATTGATGACTTTGTTGGCGGTGACGACAGCACTGGAACGACGGCGGAGTTGACGGATGTGGAGATCCTAGCGGAGGTTACTACTGAGCGCACAAACGAAGGTGCTGCCGAGGTTGTACCCCCAAGCGGGGATAGTGCCCCGCTACCGACTTCGACCGAGGCTTCAGCGGTTTTGGCCCTACCGCACCGCTACTGAAGTGCTTTAGAAGGCACCGACCTGTAGCTTGTGGAACGTTTGGACTACGTTGAGGAAGTCGTGTATAACACGCCAGGCTACCCTGCTGCAGTACTTTAAGCCAAAAGAATAAATATTTTGAAGCACCAAGTGAGTATTTACTGCACAATTCGTTCATTTATTGATTTGTACAAGTTTTTGACGCGTTTTTTACGTGATTTTATATATCGAATTCTGGTTATATCGAACTATTTCGCGGGAACCGCGGTGTTCGATATATCGAGGTTTCACTGTAGTACCTTGCTGAATTGAGGCCAAATGATCTTCTAGGATACCATTGCGCAGTCTGGCAGATAGCATTTTAGCATTTTGGGGAAAGATGTTCCGGAAGTTGACCGTTATCGTATGACACCTATCTAGAGATGGAAGTATGTTATTGAGCGCAACCCCTAATGGAGACACCAAGCTTTGTGCTAAAGTAACTTGCGGTCGATAGGACCTGGGCCACTGGGCCGCCAGAAACACAGCTGGCTCAGCTACAAAGATAAATTGTGCCCTGCTAACCCCCGCGCCATAGGCTCTCAAGAAAGTCTCCACAGTAAGTATTCGAAATCGGTGTATCAGAGGGGGAACTCGGGCTTCCAAATAAAGTAACGCATTAGCTGCAAGTTTAGGTAGCCCTGAACAGCAGCGCAGAGCCTGGCGTTCAAGGAGAATGCTCCTCTTCTTCGTACGCGTGTTCAGGGAGGGGGGGGGGGGGGGGGGGGGAAGGCGAGCGTGCCAGGAGAGTGGCTCATAGCTACTCAAGACAATTGGACCGGAAAAGAACACTCATAGGGAGAAAGAACCTATGATCGAGAATGGAACAAATATATATAATGAATATTTATTTTTGGTGAGAGGTTAGGAAAAAAATATAAAATAAAAAAACTGCCACAATATGATATATGAAACAAGGAACAAGAAAGTGCTAAAATAACTATAAAATCGAAACTAATCAGAAAGGAAAGGACCGCAGAAACGAGAACCGAGAAACTTGTGTAACGAAATATGATACAAGAGAGGGTGGTGTTGCCGTGAAAAAGGGACGCGTCGTGATATCACCGTCTCTCCTCCTCCTCTGATGATGATGATAACCCCTGAATCGTACCTGGTCAAGTCTTTGTTCCAAGCGCAAACTTCCCGGAGTGTTTTTACTTGATTACTCATGGTTTTGAGACTTTTTTAAATGCGAATGCATTTATTAGCCGGGGGCTGTCTTGCTCCGTTGGCCGGCGTGCGCCTGCATTCCTCCAGCGCGAGCGCACTTGAGCGCGCGCCTCGTAGTTCTGCCTTCGTCGTCGTCGTCGTCGTAAATGCGAATGCATTTCTTAGTCGGGGGTTCACACAATGCAACGTGAGCATTAGGCCTCGCCCTGGCGGTGACGTCACTGCAGTTGCTTCCACGTCATCATCATCGGTTGGAGAAGAGAGAGAGAGAGAGAATAACTTTAATGAAAACCAGCGATGTTAGCCGAGCCGTCGGGCTGGCTTGCTACGCTAGATGAGAGAAGAAAAACAAAACGAAAAAAAAGAGAGAGAAAAAAATGTGAAAACGAAATGATGTCATTTGATGCGGCCAAAATTTTCAATCACAAAACTCTGTCCAGTTCTGTGCTCCGAAGAAACTCCAAAAGAGCTTTGATTGCGCGCGCAGCCTGACTGGGACCCGACCATGGACCCAAAACAGCCCTCAGCTCAAGTCCCGCACCAAGCTGCCTGCACAAAGATAATATGAGTTTCTGTCTGTGCACGGTGTACTTTGGACACACGCATATAACATGATGGATGTCTTCTCGTGAGTCACATTTGGAGCAAAGAGGTGAAGATGCCTGCTGGATTTTGTACAGGTAATGTCCCGTGTAGGCCACATTCAAGCGCAGCCTATGCAGAATGGCTTCCTCGTGCTTGCTAAGTCCAGGTGGCATTCTGAAGGTGCACTTGGGATCAATCTCATGAAGAGGTGCGTATTGCTGCCTTGCATCAGTCCAGATAGACATCTGCGCAGTCCATGCGGTTGAAGAAGAAGAAGAAGACAAGTCTGCGAAGCGAAGAACGCGTAATGCCGAACGCGTTACGCGCTCGGGAACATCAAGAAGGAGTCTAGTCGTTTGAAGGCGCTTCGGGTTCTTTGGAACGAGTTTCCCACTACCATTCACGGGAGTTGCATTGATCTGATCTTTACGCGAAACTGTGACGCGCGTATGCTTCTCAAAGACCCCTTGACCGTGCACTTTAGCGATCACAAGGCAGTGATTGTGGCCGTCAGGTACAACGATAACACAAACAGGTGCTGATGAATAAATGATTACGTTCATACTCTCGTCATTAATTACGCCATTACTCGCAACACACTCATCGGTGCACCCAATGCATTCGCATTTCTGCACGATTCCCTTCGGGGAGGCGCGGGGGAATTTTTTTTACGGTTCCGCTCGGCGCGGTATTGTTCGTTATGGTTTGCGCAACGTTTGGTTAGTCTGTATACCAATCTCTTTTCTTTACACAAGTTTCTTTTTTTTTGGCTTATTTGAGTGCACTTTCCTTGTTGGTATCCTTTATAAACTGAGGAACCTCAAATTAATATGCTTGTGTTATGCGTTGCTCAACCCTACTACACGTTTCACTTCCTTTGTATCCTTTATAAATATGTGCAATCTAAAAATATGACGCTTACACCAGAGTTACTTAACCCTTGTTCTTGTTTTAACATTTTGTTCTTATTACTGCTGTACTACCTACCGACTAAGTAATTTTGTATGTATATGAATACACCCTTGTATGCCCGCCTGCCTTGGTCGCAAAAAGAGACTGGCAGTATTTCAAATACCGTAATTACCCGATTCTAACGCGCCCCCGATTCTAACGCGCACCCTATTTTCCAGGAAAAAAAAACCGAAAAAAATTGCACCTCCGATTGTAACGCGCAAAGAACTTTGTGAGCATGAAGTACGAATGCGAGAGAAACGGTCGATTTATTGACCGAAGTAATCTCACTCATCTCACACCTCGTCACTCTCCGAGAGCTCCTTGTCGCCTTGTGCTGACCGCAACATCTCGTCATTGGTGCCGTCAAGCGCGTTCGCGATGCCACACTTCTGAACGAACGTTCAACCATGTTCCATGGGATCGTGGCCTACGCCTCGCACGCCAATCCCGCGAGCTTCTCCAGAGGCGTACGCTTCAGACAACCGCTCGTTGCGAACGCTTGGGAGCCGCTCGTAAGCCGTGGAAGCGGCGCAACTTCGTTGCCGCTGCTGCCATTGCTGTTATCAAGCGCGCAAGTGGAATAATTTTACGATTTGTGTGAACGCCGATAGAAAAGCTTAGGCGCCAAGATCCGAAAAATTGTTGCTAAAAGCTTTGGCGCCATCTTGAGATGGCGATGGCGATGGTGAAACAAAATTCCAGATGTTTCGCCAGCTTCGGTTTCGTATCCGATTCTAACGCGCATGCGATTTTTCGGCCTATTTTTCCGGAAAAAAGGTGTGCGTTAGAATCGGGTAATTACGGTAAATAAATAAATAAATAAATAAATAAATAAATAAATAAATAAATAAATATTCGGTCGTTTCGTGCGCTCGTTTCTGGGATATTCTGTTTTCTTAGAGGCAGAACGCCTGGCACATTGGGTGTGATGCGGTCGAATAATGAAACGCGTTGATACGGAGCGCGCTATCCACAACCGACCTCACGAATTACCCAAACCGGTGTAATTAAAACAATCCCAGAATTTAGCTCAGACCATATTTTGAAGTAAAGAAGTCGCGGGTATTTGCAAATCTCTACAGCAGGGGCTTTAACCCTGACTGTTCTACGGGAAACCGCAACTCTACCTTTATAATACTGAAACTGAAGGGCGTTCTTTTGTTAAAAACAAACAAACCGAAGGAGCATTGTAGTATCAGGGGTTTCGGTTCCGGTTTCTATGTCGGTGGTTCTAGCACCAGGGGGCTAACCCCAGGGTATATATGTGACGTCACTTATATACCCGAGGGTTAACCCCCTGGTGTTCGAACCACCGACATCCAAACCGAAACCGAAGCCCCGGATACTACAAGCATTCCAAGCAAACAGGTACGTACACAACGCTGAATGGCAAAAGGAAGTGGCTAGCCTGTACGTATCTGGGAACGGAATGTCACTTTGTTGCCCATGGAGGTTCATCCTCATCATCGTCCTAATCATCATCACAAATAAAAGTATGGGGAATGTACGTCTGAATATTGCAGGTTTTTTGTAACTGTACCTTAAATCAGGCGTGTGAGCTGTGTCTGTTCCATGAATATGCTCGTTGTCTATTTCCATAGCGGTATGTGTTATTTACCTCTAAAAAATTGCATATTTTCTTCCACAAATTGCTCGCTTCTATATTTACCTGGCTTTTAGTTCTTAACCTCCTGCCCAATGAGATCCCAGTCCGACTTTGTCAACTTCGCCCAGTTTGTAGGCGCTATTGTTATCTTGGCTCCAACCAACCAACCAATGAAGAGAAGGGAATAGACCTCTATGGACCACTCCCTGCGTCGGTATGCGCCGGTAGCATATAGTTACCTTCATTGCTCTTTATCTCTGTGAGGAGACCAGAGATTCCCTGTCCGGTTCATCATTGCTGCTTGTCTCTTTGAGAAGAATAAGAAACTCTATGGCAGAGATCCTGTTTGGTTCACTTGGAACAAACTGCACTGATTCCCGTCTCTCGCTTGTACAACTCAGTTGTGATTAAACCTGATTTCACGCTGATAAAAGAAAACGACGAGGCTCTCACGCCCCGCATGCCACTCACGCGCTCGCCATTCACGCGGTCACCCGGCATCGTCGTCGTCACGAACTGCTGCTCCCCCAAGAGCTATTGCCGCATCCTGCCCCAGCGGTCTCGATTTATCGCTCCAAGTAGCAGCGACTATGGACGCCAAGGACCAGGAGGCAGTCTTGTCTAAGTCAACAACCGACGTGACCGGGGCGCTGTCGTCTGTTACGGGCGAAAAGCGCCACAAGAAGCGCTCCAAGAAGCCTGCAAGAAATCCTGGCGACGCCGCCGGGAAGGAAGACAGGTAAGCTGATTCCTATCAAGCGCAGTGCACCTGCCAATGGCTGCTCTTGCTCCTTCCCCCCTAGCACCCCCCTTGAATTATCCGCGCATGCTGGGACGAAAATGAAGTCACCGGGCAAGGAAGCCGTCGTCTCTCCGTCTAAGACCGAGGTGACCGGCACAATCGTGACGACGGCTAGAGGCGGAAAGAGCCGGAAGAAGCACTCCAAGAAGCTGGCGGACGCTGGAGCTACGGCACCGAAGGATGAGAGGTTAGTTTATCCAAAGGAAGCGGAATACCACCACAAATGATTATCCTTATCCTATCCTTTTCCAGTGCCTTGGAAATGTCGGAAAAAGCTGGGGCGAGAACAAGGACTCCGGACGCGGGAGCAGTCGCCTCGTCGTCTAAGGCCGACGCGTCTTCGGCACTGTCGCCGGTGCCCGCAGAGGAAACGCGTCCCACCAAGACTTCGAAGCACAGCAGGGCGGCAAAAGATGACGCAACGAAGGACAAGTAAGCTAAAGGAAGTGCCTATTGTCGCGGCAACCGTGAGATTTAGAGTCAGGAATTTCTCAAGGCAGTCGCCTCTTTGGCACACCACGCTGCGCGCAGATTCTATGGGATAAATATTCCCTCTAAAGCCGTGTTTGTAGGTATACTTGTAGCGCTGTGGTATAGTACTTGGTGTTAAATGAGTAGGCTCAGTTTTGAATCCGAGAATGCGATGATTTTTTTTAGTTTACACAATTTTTAGATTAGCTTTTAGATTAAGTTTGTTGCAGCTGGACTGGATTTGGTAGGTTATGACGCGTTCGTTGAGGTTACGCTAGGTTCGGTGAGGTTATGTTATGCTAAGTTGCGTTAAGACGTAATGTTGTTCAGCATATTTTAGGCCGGCCAGCTTTTATGGAAACTGCCGGGAGTATTTCCCGGGGGTAATCCTCACAGCTGCCGTGAGGTTAGACGGAACCGCACAAATATGCACTGTGCGAAGTACCGGAACCGTGATTTACCCTCCCCTATTGCTGTCACAATTGTAACATAGAGAGCGGGATTTTTTGCCTTAACAGCGATAGAACTGCTGTGTTGTAGAACAGTTGAGCTTTCCGCGAACATGTTGCCGTGACCGTCATGACAAGGCGTTCGTAGAGGCGTTCGTTTATTCAAGAGAGGTTCACGTTGCTTCGGTGGATTAACCATGTCAAATCTTTCAATGTTTACACCGCTAAACAGTTCGAAAGCTTCGCATTATAAATCTGTCTTAAGTGCCCCTGAAGCTCTGGTAACGTATTGGTTAATGTAGGGGGAGATCTTTGCTGTTTTCATCCACCTTCCCGAGCTTTACGACCTGTCTTGAAGGGTGTTTGATTTTAGCCGCGTGTACATATAATGCTATTGTATCGATTGACTGACTGACTGACTGACTGACTGATTGATTGATTGATTGATTCATTGATTGATTGATTGATTGATTGATTGATTGATTGATTGATTGATTGATTGATTGATTGATTGATTGATTGATTGATTGATTGATTGATTGATTGTAGGGTTCAACGAGCCGACGCAACGCAGGCGATCAGGGGCGGCGTAGTGGAGGGCTAACGGATTAATTTTGACCACCTGGAGATCTTTAACGGGCGCCGAAATCTCGGGCACACGGGAGTTTTTGCTTTTCGCCTTCATCAGAAAAGCGGCCGCCGCGGCCGAGAATCGAACCCGTGACTTTGTGCTCAGCAGCACGACGCCTTAGCCACTGAGCCACGGCGGCAGGTTAAGCCCTATCGATGACACTGTTGCAAAAACAACTGCGGGCGTAGTAGCCGTACCATGCAATAATGCTGTTTGACTACGTTGAGATTACTAAAAAAAAATCCCGCAGTCTTCACCTGAAGTTCACGTTCTCTAATTTGCTCGAGGCATTTGTGGCCAAATCTGGTGTACGCACTCACTTGTCTAAAATACCTGCCGAGCGCCCACAGCTGATACGTATTTTCTGTTCAAGAAATTAGGTTTCACATCATGCTGGTAAACGGCTGCACTCCCACGAACTGCTGCCGCCCACTGGCGAAGTTCCCTCTGTTCTTCCCGTAGTCATTCTGCAAAAGTGTCATTCAGAGGCGGCGGGGCTGCAGGCAAACAATTTAAAATACATGCTAACGCAGAGACGCTAAAGAAGGCGGCCGGTTCATAGGACGTTTAGGGGCGAAACACCTTTGGACCTCGCTTTGTCCGTTGCTTGTCCCCTGGCGTCCGTGTGGACAGGGTTGCGCATGAGCGAGGAGGATTGGATTGGATTGGATTTGGATTGGATTGGATTGGATTAAACTAAATCGTATCGGCTTGGATTGGATTGGAATTGTACATACTGTACACACGCGTTGTCACTCATTTACATGCGCGAGTGGGCAATGCCACGGTTGATTTACAGAAAGAACGATCCCCAGTGCTTCGCCCACTCGTCATGATTCACTTCATGGAGATGCGTGAATTTTTACGCTTTTCCGAGAGCCTTTTTCGCCGGCTACGCAATAAAATGGTCACAGGGTAGATCTTTCGAATTTATATACAGACGCAAAGTGCTTGGTATAAAACTACTATACATAGCCGCGCAAAATCTGCACGCTGGCACTTCGGTATGTGGTTGCAGAAATATTGCCCGAAGAAATTGATTGAATAATTGTAGGGTTTAACGCGCCGACGGCACGCAGGCGATGAGGCGCGCCGTAGTGGAGGGCTCCGGTTTAATTTAGAGTATAGACCACCTGGGGATCTTTAACGTGCGCCGAAGTCTCGCACACAGGGTCGTTTTTACTTTTCGCCTCCATCAGAAAAGCGGCCGCCGCGGCCGGGAATCGAACCCGCGAACTCGTGCTCAGCAGCGCAACGCCTTAGCCTCTGAGGCCCGAAGAAATACCTCAATACTGTGTCTGGACTGTTTCATTGAATATGTGCCGTGGGAAGCTCATAGATTCCCAGGCATCAACGCACAATGTATATACACGACACGTTACATTGTTCGGTATGATTGAATTTTGAAAAGTACTTCGGGCACAACAGCTTTTGAGGAATTCAGTGTCGAAATTCTCATTTGAATGCGTCACGGCGTAACTTTAAGGAACCGCGTTTTAAGGTATAAAAAATAGGGAAGGAATCTGGGGAGCACCCGCTGGGAGAGCGTAAGAGGGTAACCGCAGGGACGGAGGAGGTCGGAGTGGGGCGGGGTCTAGGCAATAGCGAGCCCCAGGAAAGGCAAATACCAACGCCACAGGAGGGTTGGGCGCTGCCTCACGCGCAATATTACCCTCCTTAGGAGGGGAAGGTACAGAGCAGGCACGGACCCAGGATTTTTTTTTTTTTGGGGGGGGGAGGGGGGGCTGCAACCCAAGTTAATTTTTCTATGGAAACCAGGAGGGGGGGGGGGTGCGGCGGGGGTACCGACCGTCACAAGTGCAAACACGATAAACACCCAGCGTTCGCCATAAAGGCGCGTAAACATCCAAAGCGAAATTAAGTTAAGCGCACCCACCTTTCTCATGAAGGCGAGAGCGACAGCGCCCGTCTGTTCAAGATTTCGGGGCACGTTAAAGATCACCAGGTGATCAAATTGATCCAGAGCCCTCCACGACGGCGCGCCTCATCGCGTGAGTAGCGTCGACCCGTTAAACACCGCAATCAATCAATCAATCAATCAATCAATCAATCAATCAATCAATCAATCAATCAATCAATCAATCAATCAATCAATAAATCAATCAATCAATCAATCAATCAATCAAATCAATCAATCAATCAATCAAACCATGAATCAATCAATCTATGAATTGGTCAATCTATCAATCTCAATTGATCAATCGACCAATCTATCAAACAATCAATATATCAATCGGTAAATCAAATTAGGTGTGTATAATAGATACGCCTGTAAGATTCACAATCCCATACTTGGCATACAAGGAATCAGATCGAACAGACTCGCGCCTCAGGAAGAAACGTAGGAACGACCCTGACAAAAAAAAAGTTTACCACAAGCGAAAATGTAAAATAGATATCTATTACCGGTTTGTTGAGTTAATCTTGAAGAGTTAGAGTGAAAAATACATTGGCGAAGCGATCAAAGTTCTTTTGGATCCCTTGTTTACTGTTGTAGCTAGTTCAGTGACAAACCCGACTCATAAAATTATTAAAGAAATTTCTGGCGCCGCCGTTCAACAGCGGTGAGCGCTAGACGCTGCGGGCTTAGACGTACTGCGCCCATGGCGGAAAATTAGAAAAAAATCACATAAATAGAGCAGAAAAGTTGCTACGTCAGGCGACTCGACTAGTAACTTTTGAAGCGTAAGTTAAAAAGATGTAATCACGCTCAACCGGCGACGGCGTTTTCTCTACTATATTTTTAAATAAAAAGAATTCGATCCAATTAAGCCAACTGTACGTCCCTCTGTCGAAACGACAGCGATGGAGAAACGCGAAAGTGACCAAAACCAACAACGCGCTTCGTTGACGTGGCGTGCCTTGACGATCTCCTATTGGTCGAGTCGGGTTCCATTCCCGGCCGCGGCGACCGCTTTTCTGATGGAGGCGAAAAGCAAAAAACGCCCGTGTGCACGAGAATTCGGCGCTCGTTAAAGATCCCCTGGTGGTCAAAATTAATCATCAGCCCTCCTTTACGGCGCGCCTCACAGCCTGCGTTGCGTCGGCTCGTCAAACCAACGCCGCCTGTATAAACAGTGCCTAACGCGTGAGCGAAAACTGGCCAAACAGCCACTCTCCTGTTGCTCTCTCCTACCCTTCCCCGCTCCGTAGCCTTCCAGCGTGCTTTCGTGTCCGCCAGCCAGCGCCGCTTCTCGGAAACTATGCAAAATAGCGGAAAGTTTGTTTAGCGTTCCCGAGGCGGCGCTCCTACGCCTTCTTGTTTTTCACCATGCCTATCTGTCTTCGTCTGTCACTGATAAAACTTCCTTTGTCACGAAGCAAAATCCCTTGCGCTGCAGCAGGCTGATGCCGGCTTTGCGCGCTTATCTACTCGGATCACAGGCCCTAACATTTTTTGAGTGGGGCATCCCACCTCTATCCACTCCGCATTTAGGTATTGTTTTGACCCCACTGTTCGCACTCCGCATCGGTACGCACTTCTAAAATTGAGGACTGTACTGTAGAAGCGCCCGGACAGCGTGGCGGGATCCCAGCTGCTTATTCTTTTGTTTCCTATAATTTTCTGAAGTTTACAAGCACGTGATATTATTGGAAAGTAATCGTAGAAGAGAGCGCCTGAACAAAAAAGGCGCACGCAAGTTTTTCTTCTCTAAATACTCCAGAAAAAAAAATCAGTAAAATAATTGCTGCCCCAACAGAAAATATCGTTTTTCTGTTAGCTCGTACCAACGGATTACGATATTTATAACCCGACAATCAGTGTGTTCTTACTCTATTTCAGTTCGCCTCCGTCTTTATCTTTCGAAAAATGCAGCAAGTATGAAGCGAGCGACACGTTGAACGAGATCCCCAGTGCGCCACAGAACTAGCGCCCCGTCGCGGCTAAGATGTAAGCGAAACGGCCCTTGAAGCCCAACAGGAAAGCTGACAGACACACGTCGTAGAAGTGGGTGCAGCGTTTCGCGACTCGCGAGCAGTGACGTAAGGTGAGATGTCCGCCAGAACGCGCCATATCGTGGATAAGTGCTTGAACTAAGCGTCCCTACCCTTCCCATTGAAAAGCGCGCGACGCGTCAGGCAGTATTAATACAGGCGGCGTTGGTCAAACCCTACAATCAACCAATCCTATTGGTCGAGTGTATGATGTAAGACTGTGCGCTTTTTATGCAAACACCCTCATTTTTATCGGGGCGGTTCACTGCACGGCGACTGTGCTCTCTGGTGCGTTACTGATACCGCATTCCATGGCTTTCCCTAGCGTTTAAGCATCGCCGTCGTTAGACGAAGGCGTGCACTCTCTGTTTAATTTTGCACGTCCACGCCCCTCTCCAAATCCAGACTGCTTCGACCATGTCGGAATGACGGAATCAGATACAAGTCTGCTTCATGACGCGAGGGACCCAAGTTTAATTCCGACCATGGGGAGCGTTCTATAATTTCTTCGCTCGACCAAGCGCCATCATCATCGTCAGAAAAAAGTTGACTTTTTGGGTGGACTGCCAACGACATCAGCGAAATCCTGGAAGCTTGGCTTTCAAATATTTCCCATATAATGATTCAATTTATTTTCTATTTCATTGCCTTCCTGTTTAGCTTTTGCCTCGGTTAGCTCGCTGAGTAGGGTCGCCTACTTTCTCAGCTCTTTGTGACTCTTTATTTCTCGTCGTCTATTTTGCACGAAAAGTGTTGCACAGTTAGGAAAAAAAAAAAAACCTCGACTCCGTGCCCTTCCCCCCTCATGCCCGGTGTCCTCGAGGTCTGTTCATAGGAATGCAGCTCGGGGTCCGTAAATCTGCCGTTGTGCATAGCAGCCATTAACCACAATGGCTGTCAATCAACAATGCCGGTGTAACAGGCATTAGTTGTCCGAAGGAATGCCGCCGGTGTCTCTTGTCGCCATACAACTGCGATGCGCGCCTACACTTTGTCATCCTTCCGTCGTCGGGCTTTGTAACGTTCTTGCACTTCCTTTGTGAGCCATCCTTCGTGTCCGCCGGCTGTGCACAGGGCTTTCACACTCCCACGGTATTTTTTTTAATCGCGTGTAACAGTTGTCAGAGGCGCCGGGGGATGAGGTGAAGTATCCTCTCGCACCACCCCGCTCGTCGCCATCCGGCTCCAAGCATTTGGGTCGCCTTGGCTTGTTCAGCGGACGCTGCACACGTGCGCGAGCCAGATATCGGAAGCCATTCCGTGGGCTTATGGGGCTTTGAACACAACATCGGGTTTCTCAGCTGCAAGCAGACTTCCTACCGACAATTGCGCAAGCAGTATTTTCCACACACAAAAAAAAAACAGTAGAGAATGCTCTGTGAGTGCCGCGCAGGGAAGGAAACTTCCGAGCCACAAACACCGGGCATGGGCGACCCATCCCTCCGTCCTAACACCACGGCGTGTTAGGACGGAGGGATGGGTTCAATATTGAAAGCAAAAAACGTTTTCATCCTCATCAAAGCATACGCAACGCTAGCCTCTGAAACCGCCACCCTGCCGAAACAAACGATAAGTAGCTCCTGTCCGAGAGAACCCAAGCACCGATTTCAGACGAACAGGGTAAAGGGGTTGGAGAGAAAGAGAATGGCTAGTGGCAGGCGGGCAGCAGAGCACGAAGCTAGTGTACAGCGGTACTGGTTTGCGTGCAAACGGAGCAAATAAACTTAGCGTATTTCTTTTTAACCCATTGAATTTAGGTCTAGTGCCAAACTTTCCTTTTCATTTTAAAATTCGCGTAAGTTGGATTTGGCCCACTACGAAAAAAACGCCTCAAATAGCTATCAAGCCCAGGATTTATAGGGAGGCGCTTTAGAATGTGCACGAGGAGAGGAGAGGTGTGGCGCGAAGACAGGGGGAGGGGGGGGGGGGGGGGCTATGGCGCAAAAAATTGCGGGAAGGCTCCGCAACTTTTCCCACTTGACTTTTCAAACTTCGACTCGTCCACATGTCGGCCACCATACTGCGCTCTGCGTAGCCTGTGATGTTTAGTGTTCTTTCGGCTCTGAAAACGTGGTTACAACCAGAGGCTTTCTCGTAAGGGAAAACGTGGCGCCGAGACCATCTAAATCTCACTGTGTTGTGCCCGAGAGAGAGAGAGAACAAAACATTATTTAAAACCGGGATAGCGAGGGGGGGCGGCCGTGGACCAGAGGTCCGCCGTGCCCGAACCACGCGAAACCAGCGACATAACAGAGGGACGCAGACGCAACTCGTACCAACGGCAAATTAGAGCCTCAAATTATTCGATTACGATATTTATAACCGGGCTGTGGTTACTAATGATGATGGTGAAAGCTCAAGCCGAACACGAACTAAAAACACATCGAAACGCGCTGCTTACCCTGTGCTGCAGGCCGACATCGGGTGAGGTTGCGCAGTTGCCTGGCAAGCCCGAGGAAGCGAAGCCGCAAGACAGTGCTGGCCCTGGCGTCGCCAGTCTCCCCGTCCAGCCAGCTCCGACAGCGACAGCAGACCCCGGCCCGGTAAAGCGCCATCCCATTGTTTTAGCCTGTCCAGATAACGCAAGTGCAGTCGACAGGCCGTACCTATTGTCCCAAAACTCGTTTAGTATTGCTAAATGTTTAGACGTCTCATCGAATACAAAAAGGGTACGTGGCCGTCGTCACCTACGCAGGTGACAATACCAATTGTAGCAAAATGGGTTTCAGTGCAAAAAAAAAAAAAAAAACGACGCCCCACTTTCGCGTGAACTCCAAACAAAACCATTCATTAACGCCCTCATTTTATACATCTGTCCCACTTATTAGTTCTACAACCGGCCTTCTTGAAAGACTCCCTGTACCGCGTATTACCTGGCGTGGGAATGTTGTACCATTCAAAGTCCCTTACTTCCCCGTCCCCGGAAGTTCAACATTTGATCTCACACGCCGGAGCTGCCGTGACGGCTCGCGGCTTTCTTGACTGAGAAAAGGCCACGGGCGTTTGTGTTGTTCATTCATTTTAACCACGATGGTCTTTTTTGGGCTTCTTAAACGCAGAAAGTTTGGTCTGTATGTTTGTATGTCTGTGTGCGAATCGATTCAGCCACCCGGCCAAAGTAAGGCAGGACCTGCGCAAGAGTCTTAATTCCCGCAACGAAATATAAACATTTAACTCCGATGTCAATGTTCACACTTGTCAAAACTGTTTAACAAAAACAAGACATTACGCGAATTCAAGGGAGGAAATCAATACGTGGCAAATTTTCAGTGTTCTTTAATTTTAAAAAAATCATGGATGCTTGGCTGTCGCGATAGCAAGTGAAATACTATATCAGCTACAGAAAACTGTCGCCTGCGGTTGCCATCGCTATGATAGGTCCTGGCGGCATTTAAGAAATAAAACTCAAACGCAACGGAAGATTCCACTCGATAAGCCCACATTCCGCTTGGCACGCTAGTGCAGCAGGGCAACGTGGTTATATAAGCGTTGTAGTAGGGTGACTCGATTCACGCTGGCATCGAGGCGCCCGACTTGGAACGGTTGAACGCGGCAAATTTAAATTGGCTTGAGCCTACCTCTGGCGTGGTATGTTGGGTGCACCGAGACGGGAGGGGAACATGAGAAGTGAGCGGGAAAGAGAAGGGTAGCATTTACTTGGCAGCGGCGCCAGTCCACTATCGTCGTTTGTCGACATTTGCAACGAGGGGAGCAGATACGCGGGGAATTTTTTTTACTAGGCTCTAATAAACGTTTTACGCACTCGCTCACCATACAAAATTGGCTACAATACACGATGGGAAGGTGGTTGGAACGCAAAGCCTTAAACGGCACCCACAATTGCCCACGCGACGTCACTTGAATTCACACAGGTGGCTCTACAAAGAGTGAAACTGTTAACTGGAATTCGCCGGGGCGACATCCCGAACGCAGCAGCACCGTAGGCCACGGCCGGGCTAGAGCGACGGACGCCGCCGCTCTAGCCCGGCCATGAGTCGGGAGAAAGATAGCGGATGGCTGCATTCTGGTGGATGTCAAACTTTCCTTCACAAAACGAAGAGGAAAGTCTTTCGAAGGGTGAGACAGCGTAACCGAGGAATCCTGATGTGGTAGGTTGGGGCTACATCATCGTGCGACACAAGCGCTGACATAGAAACAATTCGGAATGTGAGCTTAGGGATTCCCATTTATACCGATTTAAGCTAGTTAGTTTGGTAAGTTTGATAACTGCGAGAATACTGAGACAACCTTTATAATCGCTATTTATGACAACCAGTTGCTACGTTCACTTTTTGTAATACGTGTTAAAACACAACCGAATAGGTATTCACCAATTGAGGAAACGATGTCCCATTCGGGGCAAGCAGTGCGCAAAACGTATAGTTTCTTTAGCGGCCAGATGTCTGTATGTTTTTTAACAGTTTGTTTTCCCGCCCGGCAAACCAATCCTTCACGTACGCTTGCCGCACGACCACTTGATTCTGTTGGGTATGGGTTACCCTGAAGGTGCTGTCGTTCGAACAAGTTAATTAAACCGTGCGAAGCCAGCGTGCAATGGACGCGAAGCTGCGCTAAAACAGGCCCAAAACAACCATCGCTAAAACTGACGAAAAGGCGTACCGCCGACGCCGCCGCCGGCGAGCAGGTACTTTCGCGGGGGGAACGCTGGGTAAATTCACCGCGCCATCTACCCCCCCCCCCCCCCCCGCCGCCTCCTCCGCCACGTTGGGAGTTTGCTGTCCCTCACGCCACGAAAGAACCGTTGGCTGGTAAAGCTAGAAAGCTTTGCTTTAAAACGCAAGGGGTTTCGTGCGAGATTTCAACACGCATCCTGAGAGCTGGACCAAGTGCGTTACCACTGCGTTAACAGGGACTCCCTGCCAGACGTGGAAAGAGAATTACCCCAGTGCGTGGCGCGTGACAGGTGCATATGACGGCACGTGAGCAGAAGATGTGCACGTGGAGGAGAGCTCCGTCTTCCGCCAGGTGACAGCACTGTATGGGAGGGGCCGCAAAATCCTCCTGGATTTTCAGTCCCGTATCGTCCTCGGATTACCGCAAACGCGATCGAGCCCTCGATTTTCCCATGTGTTCTTACACGGCTTCCATTCGGAATGTAGTCACCGGGCTGCCTGCACACTACCGAAGACTCGTAAATCGAAGAGGCCCCAATGTGCACCCGCTCAGTTAATTCCCAACCTTACCACGGGATTCCAATCTCCAGAACAGACTGTTCTTTCTTGGTCTTCAATGGCGTGCCTAAGACTCAAAGGCAATGAGGAAGGGTATTTTTTGGCGCCATCTTGGGATTTCGGTTCACCGGCAAAGTCTACAGTGGAGAATCGCTCACTCAGTGTACTTCTCTTAACGCCACAAAAAGGGAAAGGAACCTCGAATGATTTACTGCTAATCAAGCAAGGCATCGTTTGCAACGAAATAAATGCTTTTAGAGCTACGAAAGGCGTGAACTTGCTGTTAAAACGAAGCATCCACAGCTGCGAAGCCTTTCCATAACGGATCACATGGCGTGACGTCACAGCTTCCACAATTGCGCTCGGTGGCTCGAGGTCAATGCCACGTGATCAATGACCTTACGACACATAGTGTAGTATACAGCTTCCGCTCTGACAGACGCCATAACGGCCATGACACGTGTCCACGGCTAAACAAATAACGCAATAGAACTTCATGACATTTGAGGCTTAGCTTAAGGAGGCTATACCTTTTCCCAGGCACACGCGTATGCCAAGGAGGCCGACAACCTCGCCGATGTGCCCGCCTGTGAGGAGAAAGACTACATCACGTAAGCTGTGCATCTTACCTCACCTGTGCATATGCACTTTTCTCTGTGTGAAAGGCATTAGTAGCGAACCAAGACACCCGAACACACTCTCTTTATAGACAACCCACCAATCATTGTAATGTGGCGTAGCAAAATTATTGCCATTAATGCGGCATTCAGATAAACGACCTTTGCCATCATAAATTCGTTCGGAGCTGGTCACATTGTAGCTGCAGCTCTGCAAGTGCTGCTACTAAACATTTATGCGCAAGTGTACAAGTCCCGGAAAGCTGTAGCAAACATAAATCCTAAAAAAGAGTGCCACACAATACAGCCTTGCAAATAAATGCTCGCAAAACGACGGGCAGCGCCTGGTCGGCACTTTCCAGGCAAGCAGGTCTTTAAGGCGTGAGCCTAAAATATCTATTTCGTGCAACGCGTGAGGAGGAGATCATCGTTTTGCGGTACATCGAATCTTTGTAAAAATATTTCCCCGCATTTCCCCGAGGGGAAGAATGTGAAAGTGCGAATGCATGAGTTGAATTTGCGCGGTTCGGTAATGTTCGCGAAAGAGAGATCACACACACACACACACAACTACAAAGAAAGAAAGATGCATTTATTCACAGACACCTATTTGTGTTGTCGTTGTACTTGATTGCTAGAGCGGATCTCAGCTTTGAAATTTCGTGTCAGTACTCCTTTAAGCGGGTGCATTAGCCCTTCTCACGCCCGATTCCTGGCCAATCCCCCACGTGGGTATGTGCCATGCACAGACACCTATTTGTTTTGTCGTTGTACTTGATTGCTAGAGCGGATCTCAGCTTTCAAATTTCGTGTCAGTACTCGTTTAAGCGGGTGCATCATCCCTTCTCACGCACCGATTCCTGGCCAATCCCCCACGTGGGTATGTGCCATGTCAGAGGCCAGGCAGCGCGCGCCCATCTCCCCCCGTTGCCAAGGAAGACGAGGAGATTCCTGGCCAATCCCCCACGTGGGTATGTGCCATGTCAGAGGCCAGGCAGCGCGCGCCCATCTCCCCCCGTTGCCAAGGAAGACGAGGAGATTCCTGGCCAATCCCCCACGTGGGTATGTGCCATGTCAGAGGCCAGGCAGCGCGCGCCCATCTCCCCCCGTTGCCAAGGAAGACGAGGAGATTCCTGGCCAATCCCCCACGTGGGTATGTGCCATGTCAGAGGCCAGGCAGCGCGCGCCCATCTCCCCCCGTTGCCAAGGAAGACGAGGAGATTCCTGGCCAATCCCCCACGTGGGTATGTGCCATGTCAGCGGCCAGGCAGCGCGCGCCCATCTCCCCCCGTTGCCAAGGAAGACGTTGAGATTCCTGGCCAATCCCCCACGTGGGTATGTGCCATGTCAGAGGCCAGGCAGCGCGCGCCCATCTGCCCCCGTTGCCAAGGAAGACGAGGAGCGTGCGCACTCGCAGCTGTTGCTATGTGGACGGACGGCGGTCACCGGAATTCAGGGTCGCTTATAAAGTGCACTTAAAAGTTGTAGTTGCTTCATCCTGGCATCACGCGGTAGGGAAGGAAACAACAGCGATAAAGGGTAGGCCACTGCCAGAAGTGCACTGCCGCCTTCAGAGGTATACCGACAGGGGCAAATTCAATGCGCATGGCATTGGCGCGCATTTGGTGCGGCCATCGCAGTGTTCTCTCCAGAGGGTTGGTCAAATGGGGACGGGAGCGCCCTCAAAATCCAGTTGAACGCTCAAGCGCCGTTAAACGGTGGTGCAACTAGTCCTCAGCCTTTGCATTGTTGAAAAAGCATCCGTAATATTTTTGTTTCCCGGGGTAAATGTGAAACAGGAATTTATCCTCAAATTCTGTTGCCAATGCAAACTTCCAGCTTTACCGGAAGGTTTGTGTGTTATCCTTTAGCCACTCAGGATAGGTTGGGTCCAAACTCTCATGCGGACATGAATTTCATCATCATCATCATCATCATCACAATCATCATCGTCATCATCATCATCATAATCACCATCGTCATCATCATCATCACACCCACCCCACCATCATCATCATCAGGAGCAGCAGCAGCCCACTGCAGGGCAAAGGCCTCTCCCATAGATCTCCAATTATTCCTGTGGTGTGCTAACTGCCACGATTTTATTCCCGCACACTTCTCGATCCCATCTGCCAATCTAAATTTCTGCCGCCCCTGCCACGCTTGCCTTCTCTGGGGATCCACTCTCTTACCCTTAATGACAGACGTCATATTGACACGTCAAATTCAGGCTAAGTTTTTTTGGGACCCCGAAATATTTTGCAGAGAACGGCCTGTAAAAACTAATTTTACGAGACAGCGCCGGAGTGCAAAACCGCCACCATAGAACCAGGGGTAAGATGACAGTCTGTGGAACGTACGAAAATCCTTTCAACTGCATGTTGAAATCGCCCCCTTGTTAGCTCACCTTCATTCATCTAATAGACAGTCCCATACTAGTTCCCTTCTATACATGAATGATTAGAATGAATGGTCGCATGAATAACTTTGCTATTTCGACCGCAGGACCATCCTGCCGATGATCGGGGCCGTGGTCATGGTCATTGCACTCTTGGTGGCCGTCGTCGTGGGCTTGCTTGTCATTAAGCGCCCAGATCGTGCCGACCCTGCCATGGTGAGAAAGCAGCGCCTTCAGAACGGCGCACCCAAGTACACTTTTTTGCATAAAGAGTTTCTATGGAAACGCTGTAAGCTGACGGAATACTCAAGGAACAAACATCGTGGCGTTATATAGGTTGGGAGTAAAGTATGTTGGGTTACACCATCATTATCTTGTCGGCTGAGTTATCATTGCATCGAGACCGTCGTCATACTTATGTTTGCTATTTACATCAGCTACTGGACAAAGCCTCTTCATAAGAACTTCAACCACCCCCAACATGCGTTACACGAATCAATTTCTTGCTCTTGGACATGCTCTTGTTATCGTCTTCTCGCCCCGCAGATTACTGCCGCCGTCCTGCTAGAGACAAACATTTTGACTCGGCCACTGTTCCGGTCTGTTTCTGATTACTGGGGCGGAAATGTCACCTGGCGGCTAAGCCAACTTTATTGCGATTGCTCACCAGAAACTGTGCTCTTGCAGACGCTAACCAATTCTAATCTCTATGAATTCATGGGCAAATAAGGTAAGGAAGGTGGTTACATAAACGGTCGTCAACTAGCCTCAACAACTCTGTCATTGTTCCGACTTTCTTTTTGAGTCATGACTCGTTAGTTTACACTGAAGATGCAAACATTACGGGTTTTCCTTTTGCTGTCAAAACGTGGGCTACAACTCAACAAAAAAGGGAAAGTCGCGTTTACACAGCGGAGCTGTTGTCGGTTGGGTCCTTTCATGCGTCTGCTGAAGGTCCTGCGTCACGCAGAGTTAGGAGTAGGTTCCCAGACCCACCGATAGAGGGCACCGTGGTCTGAAAGAAGCAGGTTTCCCTCTCTTCCGCCACGGAAGACAGCTTCCCAGCGCAGGCGTTTAGCGTCCCATTCTTTTGCGCGGACCGTAAAAACATCGGGGCGACGGCGCTTCCGTTCTTGAGCTCGCACCCGTTGACGTTCGAGTAGACACAAGACAAGCACAGCCACAATGTTGCCGCATGTTTCGCAATTGGTGTGAGTGGGTTAATTTCTTGTCCGCTGGGATCAAGATCATTATCTGAATCCGAAGCTATAGAAATTACCATTCACGGCAAAAAAGTGTTCCTGAGCCATTCTGGCCATTCCACTCCGTAAAGGTGGAAAAGTTTAGCTGTCAATTTCTTCTCTTGGCAACACTGGAAACGGCCACGCACATGGCCGAAACGCCAGGGACATGGCGCTGCTTGTGCCGCTGCACCCGCACGCCGAAGAAAAAAAAAAAAAAACACCGGCGTGCGTCGTCTGCTCCGTCTCAACCCCATTCCAAAGGTGGTGTCAACAGAGATGTTTTTAATCGCACTCACAATGGACTCGAGGCGTCACTTTGCGTTCGCTGGAGTAGAGTTTGGAACGTACAACAGACATCATGTGCTTAGCACGAACAAGCACCGCCATCCCGCGGAGCCCGACGTAACCAATGACAGCGCACTCACATGGTTGCCTGCATGCCTGCCTCGCCAGGGAATATAAGCCTATGTGATGGCGCACTAACATGGTTGCGTGCATGCGTTCCTCGCCAGTGAATACAAGCCTACACGCACCCTCCCCCTTACGACGATACACGAGACCCGCAATTCAATTTGGAGAACAGCAACGTGCCAAGACGACGAGATCCCTCGCCCTGAGAAGTACGAGGACACTGCAGACACGCCAGCGCTTGGAAAACGAACAAGGAGCACGCAGAGCGAAAATAGAGCGCTGCCCCGAAGAGCCGAATAAAACTACAGAAATGCTGGCGCTGGAAGCGGGGGCATAGAGGGGACATTGCAAACGTTGATTGTGATGAGTACTGTAGTTGGTGGTCCCAGTTATGTTTTAGCGGCGTGCGACTTTACGGGTAAGCGCGTGCTAGTAGCCCATACGCGGGGACGTCAGTTTTCAAACTCCTCACGCTGTGGCCGGCCTCGCACTTCAATGACACGTGGGTCCTCAGCAGTTTGTACGCACACGTGAAAAATTCACGCTCACGTGAAAAACCCCAGCCATATAGAGCTTCGTGTATATTGTGGAATCATGTGTCTGTGAATTTTATTCAGCATCGCTAGTCCCCGTTTATAGAATATATCGACTTTTCTTACAGTTCTTAAGCGTCTCGAGTAGTTCCCAGTTTCTCCTTTCTGACTTCTGGCACTCAAGCGTCGTGAAGGCTCCACCCAGACATGGTGCAAAATATTTCGAGAACCGTGTCCTCTTTTCTCCGTCCATGTGTCAATGCAACTGCGATCACGACCGTGACAAACATTTTGTGATAGTGTTATGTCACTTTCAGGTTTTAAAAAAAAAGCATTCTAGCTCTACCAGCCAACGGTACTTTTGTGGCTTGCGGAACAACAAACTCTTAAAGCGTCGGAAGCGGCGGCTGTGGTAGGGGTGTAGAGGCGGAGGGTTTCACTCATGGAGCACACTAGAGATGGCGCCCCGAATTTCCCAGCGTTTGCCGCGCGAGAGTGCCTGCTCGTCCGCGGCGGCGTCCGCGGTACGACTTTGTCGTCTGCTTCAGCGGCGGTTTCTCTGGCCCTGTTTCAGTGCAGCTTCGCGTCCATTACTCGGTGCCTCCGCTCGGCTTAACTTGTTCGACAGCACCTCCAGGGTAACGCGCAACCGACTGAATTTGGTGGTCGTACGGCAAACGTACGTTAAGGATTGGTTTCTAGGGCGGGAATACAAAATGTACAAATCTCATACAGACATCTGGCCGCTAGAGAAACGCTATCTTTTGCGCACTGCTTACCAAGAATGGGACTCCGTTTTCTAAATTGGGGATTACCAATTCCGTTGTGTTTTAAGAGGTATTACAAAAGGCCAAATAAACAGCAGGCTCTGATAAATAAGAATTATAAAAGTTCTCTTAGCTTTCCCGCTATTCTCAAATTTACTAAGCAACTGCGGTTGTGTCGCGGTTGTGTCGCGCGGTCGTGCAGCCCCAAACTAGCATATCAGGATGGCTAGGTTCCGCTGTCCCACCCTTTGAAAGACGCTCCTCTCCATTTTCTCACCCGACTCACGGCTCGGCTACGGCGGCGGCATCCGCCGCTCTAGCCAGGCCGTGGCCGAAGCTGGTGCTGCGTTCGGGACGCCGTCCCCGCGAATTCCGTGTAACGGCTGGCAGAATCTCTGATTTCACTCTTTGTAAAGCCACGTGTGTGAATTCAAGTGATGTCACGTGGGCAATTGTTTGCTTTCCAACACTTTCACAGCGTCGATTGGACCCCATTTCTTTCTTCCGACAATCCATGCTCGTCCACACCGTATTCATTCTCATATTTGAAGGTTTAGTTTGTGAGGCTGTTTCTTTTACTTGTGTGGTAACAGAACGGCCTATCCGATGACCCTGGCAGGGTAAATCAATCTTTGAATGATCGATGAAACGTTGAAGCTCCTAAAGGACCGTGAAACGGAGATGCTTTGACAAGACCGGCAGAAATTGGGGTCCATCGGAACGAAAATTACATATATATAAGTCATGTAGTGGCACTCATAAATTCGGCAAGGTTAATCCGGGTTCCCACAAGAGAGACTATCAATGATGGGACACAAGGAGCGGTCACGGCGTTGATCATCAGCTGTGTTTAGCAAACATCGGTGTTATTGGAGCCGACGTCGGTTTAATCAGCTGGGTAACGGGGATGGCAGCCACCATCTCCCTGCAATCGTCCAGATTCGTAGGCAACTCTGAACGTGTATCCCTGTAGGTTGAGAGCCCAGCGTCCAAAACGTTGCTGGGGTCATTGAAGGACGTAAGCAACACAATTTATTTACAATCGGGACCTTCGGGTTATAAAAATTAAAACCTCTTACACCAATGGGAAAACATGCGGAAACAGTGACGCTGTGGTGCTCTTGTGTCGGGCCGAACGTCTACGTTTACTCGCCCGAAAATGGCAGCGCCATCACCGTGCAAATTGAGCGGTTGGCGCGAAGGAATCGGCAGGTAAACGACAGCGGCGGGAGGCCCCCTCCTCCTTCTTACCCTAGCGGAAGGGAGAGGAACTTTCCCCGTGTGAGATCACCGCGCCCTCCATCGGTGGGTCTGGGAAAACGCTTCTGTGATGCCGCTCCCATTCCTGCGTGACGCAAGACTTACAGCATACTTATGAAAAGCCTCGACCCACAACTCCGCTGTTCAGGAGTCTATCATGGGGTACGTGGAACAGCGCTCTGAATCCCTCTTCGTGATCTTCTATGGCTTAGTGCGGAGCTGCTGCCTCGCTAACTCGCTAACTGCCACGCGCTTCACACTTGAAGGACCCCTAGCGGCGAGTGTGCCTAATGGTACTACATTCACGACGCACTACACAAGCCACTGCCGCTGTATGGTGCAATCAGTGTTGGAAACGTTTAAATCATTGATGAGATTCCGTCGGGCGGGCAGCACACTAAAAGTGAGGCACACTCTGGGAAATTCTCCCTGCCTATAACTGACAACGTTATGCCCCCGCAAAAAACGAGACAAAACACCCTGTGAAGGGTGTATTGTATTTTTATAGCCCTCCTCCTTACCCGCACTACACGACGTACGTCGGGTTAGAAAGATTGTTGTAATCGACAGATGCAATATCTATTCCGGGTTAGAAAGAGCGTTACAAGCGACAAAACGCCCTCTAACGAGTTGCTTTCTTGTAGTGTTGCTAGGTTAAAGGGCGTTAATGGAAACGTAAAAGACCCCTTAATGGTGTAGACCAATGCATAGTGTATGTTCCCGCATGTATACCTGACTGTCGCGCATGTCGAGAACAAAGCCTTGCGTAAAGCAGCAGCAAATGCTTCCTGGTGGTCCCTGTTTCAGGTGTCCACCACATCGGGCAAGTTCGTCGGCAAGAAGGTCACGGTGGATGGCCTGGATGTGCACTGCTGGCTGGGCATACCCTACGCCGAAAGCACGGCGGGCACGAACCGCTTCCGCAAGCCCCGACCGCGTACCGTCAAGCGGCGCACCGTCGCCCATGATCCCCGAGCTCCGTGCCCTCAGTGGGTGAACGGCACAGTGGTGGGCAACGAAGACTGCCTCCACATGAACGTGTGGGCACCGGTAGAGAAGTCGGCATCCGGGCTTAAGAGAACCCTAGTGTTGGCGTCCGCCTCCTACTGGTTCCAGAGGGGCTCCAACAACGACCCCGACTGGGCCGAGCTGGCAGCGAAAGGTAACGCCACCCAAAGCTAAAGGTTCCGCAGTCGAAACTGATGGCATGAAAACTTTCTGTAGTTTTGTCGTGTTTTCGCTTGTCGTACTGTCGTCTAGTCATAATCTTGTCGCGTCGGGATACTGATGTTTTGTCGCGTGTCGTATTCCTCTCCTCATTTCGATGTTCCGTCGTGCCGAATTCCTGTCTTGCCGTGATCCCAATGTCCCATTAGAAGATGCACATGATTTGAATGTTATCGCCCATTTCGAAGAGTAGCGTAAATGGCAGTTCTGTTGCGACTACAGAAATCTTTGCCGTTGAGAAAATTGGCTGTCATTACGACAGA
Source organism: Haemaphysalis longicornis (assembly GCF_048455015.1). Lineage (NCBI taxonomy): Eukaryota > Metazoa > Arthropoda > Arachnida > Ixodida > Ixodidae > Haemaphysalis > Haemaphysalis longicornis. The sequence goes on along the minus strand of NW_027526407.1, from coordinate 85,378,095 downwards.
AATTTGTGTGGTATCAAGAGATGGCTTTCTTGTTACAAAATGACTTCTGTTGTCGCAACAAAGTTTTTTGTCGCACGACAGGAATTCTTGTTGCGTTTTTTGCGGTATTCCGGTTATGATTTCTGACTGGCTCTTGATCGAGACCTCACAACAAATTCTGGCCTAGCTCGTTCATGTTGGCGCAACTCGTTGGAAATGGAACGACGAATTTTTCACATTGGTGCCGATACTGGAAAGATCTGAAAACAGTGATCTATCAAATTGACAAGACGTTGTTGGAAGTGACGTCACAAACAGAAATAACAGTGATAAGCTGGAATCTTTCTTGTACAGCTGACGTAAAAGATGCAGTTACGGCATGGATACGAAATTCGCCAGAGGAAGGAAGCTTTCCATGGCTGAATAGGGTTGCAGAGCTCTAGCAGCACGTACAGATGTGTGTTCAGAGGGGCATAGGAGCAGCGGATATGGAAAACTACCGGCGTGAAGGGACGTTCCCTTTTCGAAAATTTTATTAATTTACGCTCACTCAACATTACTTGGTTCCCATTTATATTTTTGCATGAACTTTCAGATTCTATTTTTGCATGAAACGACCACACTCACATATACTTGCCACCAGTACCACCCGCAAGCCAGTCAACCGCACCACACCTTTCGGCATACCACAATCGCATGGCAATCAAGAAACAAAGTTGATGAATAGGTTGATAAAACGGGTGAACATAACAGTATATAGGCAGCATAGATGAGATTTAGTGTAGATATTAAACAAAGCGTATAAAATAAACACGTGGTGGTCTTTATACCAACGATTAAAACCGCAGCCAGAAAGTCATACATTAATGTAAAATTGTAACACGCGCGGGAAAACGAGTTTGGTGAACAGAGTAGACGGTGCGTTGCCATAAGTTTCTACGCTGTATCTGTTCTCCGGTGCCTAGTGTTTTGTTCACCTCGTGTTATGCGCTTATTTTGTTTTTAAAGGGATACTTTTTACCTCTACCCCCCAAGGGTTCTGTCGCGACCGTTTGTGTCAAGAGAAAACTCCCGCAAACAAATAAAAGAATTTACTGGCACCGCAAGGAATGGAACCTGGAACGAATAGAGAAATGGAGCGAGAACCCGTTGTCTTACCGATTAAGCAGCGAGCCCAATCGGAAGCAAGGGAGACGGACGGTGCACTCAGCAAGCACATCTGCGGGTTTTCCCCCTGCGTTCTCACTGAATGCCAAGTCATAGCGTCACGCAGCCTCTCGCGACGCTGTGCGCTCCGCCCACGGCACGTGTAGCGGCCGTGTGGGTGCCTTGCGCATGCGGTAGGAGTTATAAGCTGACACCAACGCATGTCACCGAACTTTTCCGTCTCTGCTGTTGATTTTGTCGCCTTCGTTGGCAACGGCAGAGACGGAGCAGTGCGATCGTAGGACAGCGGGTTTTAGCTTCGTTTATTTTACAAAAAAAGAGTTCCCTCTCAAGTGCTCCACCAGTACAACTCAGCCAACCACCGTTCCTAACTCATGAATTGATTTAGCCTTAGCAAAGAATATCTCTTAGGAAAAAATATATCAAATATAAAGGGTAGTGTTAAGTACATTTCAGTTGCCTCTGGTTTCGCTCTTTGTAGAGCCACGTGTGTAAATTGAAGTGACATCGCTTAGGTAATTGTTGTGGGTGTCGTTTAAAGCTTCGCTTTCCAACTACCTTCACAGGGTGGCTTAGCGCGTATATTTTTTCTTTGATATGTGATTTTGGTTACGCCGAAAGTGATGGTGCATTGGCTTGCGGGTTATACTTGGCGTAAGTATGGGTTTGTGCTCGTCCTGTGGCCCTCTGGTTTCGTTCTTGTTTTTCGCGTAGTGTTGTTCCTTCATTGCTCTCACTATTTGCTTGCTTCCCAACGAAGTTATTTCGAGATGTGCGAGATCTGTTTGATTTTCAATATGAGTTCATTCTTGCACACTGCTCGTATATTCACAATAATTTCTTTGGACTGGGATTCCTCTTAACCTATAGCATATTTGAGCAGAGATGCGCCATTGCACTTCGTTTGAAATACCAGGCCATTGCGCTGTGGTATTTCTTGTTTAGAAAGTACGAGATAGAGACAGGAAACAGTCTTTAGTGGTACTCGTGAGGTAAGCCCGGCAAATGCGCCTAGCTTGCTACAGCAGGCACTATCCGTCATACATAAATTGTTCGCGGGCACCTTAAAAAAGTTTTAAAGACACGCTCTGCTACATCAGGCCGGCGTGCAAGCCTATGGAAGTCGCCTGGTAAAGGAACCCGGAGGAAACCGGTGATAATGAACCTCTTTATACTCTTACGAGAAACGTGCTCTGCAGATCTGGGCAAAACCTTTCTCCTAACACCGAGGCGCAGAAACACGACCTTCCGGCGGTGATACTGACTTGCGTGGCAAGTCGCTGTTTTAATAACTATATGAAGAAGAAATTAACATTCGGGGGTTAAAAGGGGTTTTACGGCGAAGCTGTTAGACTCTCGTTGGTCGGAAAAGTTCGTGTCGTAAACCAAAAACCCAGGGAGGACCCAGCAGCTCTTGCCCAAGACGCCGACCGCATGTGTGGATGCTTAGTATTGGCCGCCAGAAGGCCGAGTGCAAGCGACAATCCCCCCGACACAAGGAGGAACGTTTCATACCCTCGCCCATCAGCACGCGTAGTTGTTTGCAACAGCTGCGCTAAACATCCACTTTCACACGGAGAGATGGCGACCATTTTCTTTGATTGGTTAGATTTCTGAATAATTGAACGTAGCGCGAACGGACGTAACTTGTCTGGAGAAGGAAGACCCCGGTGGCCCCAGGCGCATTCGGAGAAGCATGGAGGAAATGACGTAGTTTTTTTACGCTCATCGGAGGCCACTGGAAATCATACCCTAGCAACCGCAGCAAATACCGGCCCTTCAAGGTCCTACGGCACTGCGCGCCACAGCCGGTAGCCAATCATCGGCAGGCGGAGACGAAACAAACTTCCAAAACAGCGCAAATGACGAGGACCAAGTAAGAAGGCCCAGACAAGCGCTGTGCCTTCTGTCTTGTCTGCACAGCGCTTGTCTGTGCCTTCTTTCTTAGTCCTCCTCATTTGCGCTGTTTTGGAACTTCAGAATGAACCAACTGGCCCCACTCGAGACGAAACAAGCGACAGGGTAGCGAACGAAGGCGTAGGAGATGGAGTGTGCACAAAAAATAAAAAAAGGGGCAAGCTCCTAAAATGGCGGAGTGAATTCTCGAATTTCAAGGCCTTTCCAAAGCGTTTTTTTTCCTCCCTAGTAGCTTTCCGATCCGGGCGGCCACGGCTACCAAATCACCATCCCAACCTCTCCAAGCCACGACAGACAATGCTATGGCGACTGCAGACAAACACTCTCATGTGTCCATTCAGACTCCACACGTTTTATCCAACGAAGTTCACCAACCCTCAGTGCAAGTTCTGCGGCGGCGACGGAATCGTGGAGCACGCGGTCTGCCCTTGCAGCCGCACCGCGGGCCTCCCGCCCGCCCCTTTTCCGGTTCCTGTGATCGGCATTCATCCTGCCTTGCTTTTAGAACACGCACTGCAACAAACCACCACAAACAGCAGCATCCACTTTCCATCCCGTCGTACTCCTAGGCCTTGGCGGCCTAATCTGGACTGCCCCTCCCTCGAGGACCAGCTCCTACTGATCGGCAGGGCAGAGGCCGCGTCCATGACGCTCGGATTCCCCTTAGCCGAAGTCCGGACCTTCTATCCCCATTCCTTTCCTATTCTACAGGCCAATAAATTGCTTTCCACCACCACCTTTATAGTAAAACCGATCCGGCATTCAAGGAGGTCGCCCTTTTAAATGCAGAGCATTTCTTTAACTCACGATGTCACCCGGCGTTGTCGGCGTTGGCATGCCTCGGCGTCCGCAACAGCCGTTCCAGGTGCGCCCTCTCCCCCACTCCTCCTCGACTGCTCTCCGCTGCTCCTCGCGTGTTCTCTTGTGCTCGTCGGCGGTCGCAGTTGATAAGCGATGGAAGCAAGACCTCGACGCAATCCAACATCAGCGCTGAAGCACCAGTTCAAGACGTCGTACCATCGTCTTCGTCGACGGCGGCAGAAGACAAGGCGGCGAGGCGGCGGGCTGCCGACGCCGAGCGCAAACGTCGCAAGCGCGCTGCCGACGCCGAACTTCGTGCACGCGAAACCGCGGCCAGGCGTCAACCTCGACAAGCGGATCCCGAGCAGCGTGCACGAGAAGCAGCGGCCAGGCGTCAGCGTCGAGAAGCGGACCCTTCGAGTCGAGAGCAAGACACAGCTTCGAAACGTCAGCGTCGGGCCACGGACCCGGCCCGTGAGGCCGGGTCCGTGTTACGGCCGGGTTACGGCAACGAGAGGCGGCGGCGAGCAAGCGTCGTCGTCTGGAGGCCGCCGCCGTCCCGGAACCCGCCGTCGTGGAAGCCGTCGGGCAACGTCAACGGGACTTTGGGGGTGCCGACGCGCGCTTCAACCCCACTATGCTCTGCATTTACACGTGTCCCTCGCTCGGGGGCATGCGACGGAGGATTTTTTTCTTGTATTTTGCACGGACGTGCCGCACCCTCTGCCTCCGCTCGCTCCTCTATCGTCTGTTTTGTCTCCGCCTGCCGATCACGCTCTTACAAGGTCGGCCGAGCAGCGATATACGGTCTAGGCGGGACGGCCTTCGGCGCTGTTGCTAGGACGCGTTTGCCAGTGACCTCCAGAGAGCGTTGAAAAACCACGTGATTTCTTCCATGCTTCCCCCTACGCATCTGTTACCGTAGGGGCCTCTCTTAAAGTAGCACTGACACAAAAATTTTGTGTTCCATTTTTATTGCTTTTATCGATGTTAATAGTCTGGTGAACCCAACACAGCACTTTATATACTTCAACGCGCGACGATTAACTACATTGAACGGCCTGAAAATCGTTTGCTTCAATTTCCCGCGCTCTCAGCCCGAAAGGCGCATATGGCTGAATCCCGGCATGGCCTCACCGCTTTGTGCGGACGTCAAAACACTGCGGAGTCCTGTGGGAGCGTTGTTTCGACCGCAACGCCGCCGAACTGAACGGCTGAGCTGTTGAAGGTGGTAGCTTACCATTGCGGTGGAAATTCGGTTACCTCTTTCACTAAATGTCCTGATGGCGACTTCTGTTGCTAGTCAGGGCTGCAATATCGCTTCCTTTCCTGTGTGTGGAACTTCATTTTTCCCGACAGTGCCTTTCCGGGCAGTGGTTATGCCTGTAGCTGTGGCTACGAGCACACGTCGGTCAGTGCGTCGGCGCCCAGTCGCCGCCTGCGGGGCCGTTCCAGGCCACGCATGTGAATTGACGTCACGAGTTTTGGGCGCTCGCTGTCCGCGTCACTTCTTTTGGCTACCGCGGTATGATGTCACGCTGATGTCCATTTGCTGAGCGCCGCTCCGCGTGCTGTTTCATCGGCGCGATAAATGAGATTCAATTAAAGTATGTTCTTCGTGTTGCAGGCCGCTCATATTTCCGCTTGCGTATTCTGTTGAGTAAAGGAAGATAACTGTGCAATAATGTTAACGCCGAAAATTGCTGTCAGTACCCCTTTACGTTTTCTTTCCTGCATGGCGCTGTCCGAAGCGATTGCCAGCGAGCAGTAGAGAGGCGAAAAATTCAATTGCATTGAATTGATGTTGAGAGGAGTCGTAGGGGGGAAGAGCTTAATGGGTTGGAGATAGAGGAGGAGGAATTACGGGGCGGGGACGGCAGAAGATCTCCTGACGACGTTTGCCCAAAGAAGACAGATACGCTGCAAATTGCTTTACGATTCCCTCATTCGCACATTCCCACGAACGATCACTTTGCTTAGATATTTTTTCTCAACGCATCACTTATAATATAAATTCAACGCGTTTTGCTTCACGCCAGAATCTGCCATTTCCACGTATTCACACTAACTACGGCAAACATACGATTCAATTCCCCGCCGTTTCACTTTGGAATTCACTAACCCCTGATATTAAATCTTCTAATTCCCTTCTGGTTTTTAAATCTAAACTAAAAACTTTCTTGTTGGGCCCTCCTGTTTGATTGAATTGTAACTGTAGTATGATGTATTTTTGTTGTGGCATTCATATCTCCATTTTCGAATAGATTGGAGTTGTTGTTTTTTAGTGTTCCGGATTCTTAGTGTTATATTTTTCTCTTTGGTTTTTGCATTGATCGTTCTCAGTTTTATACTGAGTCTTTATTTTCTGACATTGTATTCTAGTGTTACTTCATGTTATTCATTCTTTTTTTTTTTTTAATTTTACAATCATCATGGGAGGCCCCGCCTGCGGTTGATACCTTGGGACCTCCTAGCGCCTCTGTACCCATTCACATTTCATGTTCACGCTTGGTCAATGAAATGAAATTTAATTCAATTCAAAAATCAATTCAACTCAAAACAGCCGGTGTGGTCGTGATGTCCCCCAACGTGCGACTGGGCGTCCTGGGTTTCCTGCATCCGAGGGAGGTCAAGTCGGACAAGGACTTTGAGATGGACGTCGCCAAGGAAGACGCGAAGGCGGCCGTGAAGTGGGCGGTCGACAATGCGGCCGCCTTCAGTGCCCGTCCGGACGGGGTCGTCGTCGTGGGCCACGGATCGGGGGCCTACATGCTGGCCCACGCGGTTGAGAGCCTCAGCATCAGCTGCAGCCGGGCCATCTTGGAGGGCCCCTTGCCTGAATCCGGGTTGCCTCTGAACACGGTGAGCTCAGGCTTTCGGAAAATCCTACACCCAACGCCCCCCCCTCCACTACCCCCACCCGCCCACCTTTTCGGGGCATGCACTTTCAACCGTTACAGCCTTGATTTTTTTATTTAAAGCAAAACAGTGTTTTCTGTGTGTTTTTTTTTTGTAATTGTAGGGTGAAATAGGCCCACAAACAAGAAAAATAGAGCTGGAAGTAGAGTACTAACAGATTTATTAATGCGACAAGTAATTAGGACATCTGGCAATCAAAATTATGTTCAGCAGAGACATTACTTATGGAAATTTTCCCAAACGCTATGATTACATGAACATAAAAACAAAAAAACTAGATTCGTACTGCACATATTTATAGGTTTACAAGCTTGGGAATATAGCTAAAACCGCAATTTTTTTCAACGTCAATTTCCCAATTTCGACTTCCCCGTAGCATTTTAATCTTTGTAACGCGCAGCTCAACAAAAATAAACAGTAGTGATTCCTATCGCAATGGGCATTATTGAAGGACGATTCCCCCCCCCCCCCCCCCCAAAAACTAGCAGTTTTGGCTTTGTTCTGTATGAGCTAGAGAAATGTTTGTCATGGCGGCGTCAATTGACACCACCAAGGCCGAAATGGTTAAAGAAGTGAAGTTACTTTGGCGAATTTCCTGTGTTTCGTATTTTCCGGCAGTATTCCCTATCTACCCGCCCATTCGAAATCTGTGTTGCACTGCCTGCCTCAATGCAGGACTCTGCAGAAATGTTGAACCTAAACAGGACGTGAGTGGTAATGCTCTTGCTTTACCTTGATTGACTGTAGGGTTTCACGCGCAGACGCAACGCAGGCAATGAGGCGCGCCGTAGTTGAGCGCTACGGATTAATTTTGTCCACCTGGGGATCTTTATCGTGCGCCGAAATCTCGTACACACGGGCGTTTGCGATTTTTGCCTCCGTCAGAAAAGCGGCCGCCGCGGCCGGGAATCGAACCCGCGACCTTCTTGCTGCACCTCCCCACTTCTTTCTGTTCGGCCATGCATTTATTTGCTCTCACATTGTCTGTTTTCCAGAATGTTGTGAGGGGTACATCGATCATGTTAATTTGCCGAATCGATGGCTGCACTTACAATACAACAGCGGAGGTGTGTAAGCTTTAGGTTCCGCCGTGGAGCGATACCGGAAACCTATCATCATCTACGAAGTGGAGAGCGTGAAAATTTCATGGCCTCATGTTCGTGACCGAAAGTGGTTTGTTGGAGGCACGAAACAGTAGAAGCAAAATTCCTAGTGCTTCATAAACTTGCTTATTCAGCTTTGCACTAAGTCTTGTGAAGGGAACATTAAAAGCTCGGCTTTGCTTGCGCCAGTCGCGCACCATTGAGCCAAGAACGTTGTGCTCATGATGCTGCTGGGTTTCTCATACTATAGAGAAGTAAAATTACCTTGAGCTTGATGGGCTCTTCATAGTGGTACCTCTACGGAGCCGTAACTACACTGTTCCGATTGCAGTAGGAGAAATATGCGGAACAGGTGGCTAAGGTAAGATTATTGAGAGTTGGCTCCACCAACATTTGCTCAGGTGGTAGGGTATTGGGAATACTATGCGTCCTAGTCATTGCTGCTGGCCTCATTGTAGCTAAGTTTCGTTTTGAGCCCGATTGTAACGGGCACGGAACCTGGAATGCTATTTTGGGTGCGCGTTAGAATCGAACAAATACGGTATACCGCTTTTGATGAAAAATGCGTAATGAGGATCATATAGCAAAGTTAAATGTGCTTTCATTTCTGGGAGCGTCTACGCAGCAACTCATCTAGACTGTCACGGAATTTCGCAGATACACGAGAGTACAGTTTGACGGATTGATCTGTAGAGTCCTGACTGAAAATACGGACTTTAGACACCACGTCACTCCACCAAGGCACTAGCGCCGTAATGTACATTAATGGCGCTATGATTCGATGATATCAAAATGTGTAGTGTATTTATACCTTCCCTAAAGGGGCACTGACCCAAAAGTTTTGCGTCATGTTTTTTATTTTTGTTGCGGTAAGTAGCTGAGGACCTATTAATCGGTTCGTAATGAACGAGGGTTTTAATGCAACCAGTCGCAGTTTCGGGTTCAGCGGGTGCCACGAAAGGCTGGATTTGGTGTAAACAAATCTGCCCACGTGACTGTCCAATGGATATCACAGAGAAAAGCTACTGCAGATTCCCCTTCGGTGACAGTTTCTGCTAATGCCCCCTACGTACTGATCTCGTAAGCCACTTAATTAAAGCGACCGCGGACCTGATGCAGGCGCCGCGAGTGCAAATTGCTGCCGCGTCTAGAGGACGACGCGCGACTCTTGAGACAGTGGGTGGGAAGACGTGCGCTGAGAGCATCTGGCCGGCTGCCTACAGATGTGTTGGGCTTGACACTTGGCGGATATTCGAGTGCCGGCTCTCGTTAAGTGGTGCAGCGGACAATTTTTAAGTGAAGAGCTTTTAAGGGGCTCCGCTTGTCGTCGTAGCGCGCTGTAACGGTCGATCTCAAACGACGGCAGGAATAAGGCGGTCCCGTGATATCACGGACCCAAGTAGAGCGCGTTATTCAGTCGTAGGGCATCCCGCAGAGGCTTCGGGAACCAATCGTTCGGAAACCAATAAGTAGTCATAACCGTTCGAAACTCGTGAAACGTTGGCGCTTGCATACATCTCCCCGTTGTTAAGCACACACACTGAAAACTGCAGGTACATTGTATGCAAAATATCTGTAATTAACCGGGAGCACCCGCATTCACTTAGTTCGGAATGCTCGTTTGGTTGGGTTTTGCGATAGTGAGCGAAAAAAAATTCCCCCGCATTTCCCCGAGGGGGAGGATGTGAAAGTGCGAATGCACGGTTGTCGGCCTGCTTGCGGCGCTTGCGCTCGGCCCCCGCAGCCCACCGCCTTGCCGCCTTCTCTTCCATCTCTTCCATCGGGTTTGTAGTATCACGTGTACACCACGCAGTTATCAAGCCGCTATAACGCCGCTGAGTCGCCAACGCACGCCGCTGACGACGTAGTTTGAATGCGTTAAAGTTATAAGGCGCGTTACTAACACTGATATCAGCGTGAACCACGCCAGCACTACGTGACTTTGCTGGCACTGCCTACGAATGGTTTCCACTCCTCTGGCGAAACACGCTGAATCTTGTCTTGGCTTGTTCAGTTCCCGAACGCGATTATTTGTCTGTGTGAGCAAAGGATGTTACACTGTTCTCTGAAACCTCTGTAACCACTTTATCTGGCCTGTATGTATATCTTTAAATAAAGTTACTGTTACAAAAAAAAAAACAATCGCGTCCGTGGCTTAGTCGGTAGAGCGGCGCGCTGCGGCCGGAAAGTCCTCGGATCGAAACCTGGCGCCGGATGCTGTTTTTTGTTTTATATATAGTGTAGTGGCCTGGCTGGCGCGCCGAGAGAGGGTTTTGCTAGCTGGAGAGTAGTAAAGGGGCTTTAGGAGAGTAGGCGAGGGGGAAGAGGAGGCGCTATGCGAGCACCCTCACGCGTCGGAAATCCGGCGCCGTTGCTAGGCACGCTAGCTAGCTCCGTTGCTAGGCTGCGGACGGAGGACGGCGGTGGAAGCAGGAGTAGGCCCGACTAAGAAGTGCTTCGCACTTAAAAAAGTGGCAGTGGAACGCTGGCCCGTGTGGGAGGAAAAGCAAGCACGAAAAGAACAGAGCTCGCGCTGGCGCTGTTTCAGGTAGGGGGCGCGCGGGCACTATGGAGGCTAAGGTCCCTGAAAGAACTAAGGTAGCGCCAACTGCTCCCTCCTTCTCCGCTGCCCTCCTCTTTTTTCTCTCCCCTCACCCGCGGCGCCGCCGTCCCTTTAACTCCGCGGCGGGGCCGCCATATTTGTTGGCCACTTGAGAGCAGACGCCCTCGCTACGCTTCAGGGCGCTCGCTGCAGTTTGCTCTTGTTTTCGCGCCGAAATCGCTCTTTGGTAGCATTTATAGGATTTCTAGAGCCCCGTTTTACCAACAGGCACTGAGTGATAGTGTTTTGTTTTATATTTTTGTCTACAAGGGGATATTTGCGGGGCGGATGCCGCTGGCGCACACGCACAGCGCGGTTTTTGTTTACGTGTGCGGCATTCTGTAACACCTCAGGATAGCTCGTGAATGCGAAAGGATCGAGCGTGGACATTTCAAACTGCTCTGTTACGGTAGTTCCGTTCTTGCATTCGCGTGACTGTGGTCGTGCAATCACTGCACAGAGCTCTTGCGCACGGTTCGCGGCAGTATACAGTGCGCTTCATTCGCAAATGCCGTAGTTCGAGCGCTGCGCTGGCGTCCTTGCACTCGCCTTTCTTGCGATAATTGTGTATCCTCAGCGGCGTTCACTCTGCGCCCGCTTTTACTAACGACCTACAGCCTACCTTAATTACGCGCAGTTTAGAGTGCTTTGCCGTTTTTGTAGAAATGTTTCCTTCACCTTCATGTCGTTATAGGCTGCTGTGAGTAGACTAAAAACATACACATGCTGTTGTGCGTGTGTGCACGTACAGCGACGTGAAAAGCCCCTGCTTCCCCGACTTCGCAGCCGGATACACTAAACTAAACTCGCGGCCGTACGTTCATGTGCGAACCTAGTGAAAAACGCAGACTTGTAATTCTGGGAATACGCGCCAGAGAAGACTGCGATCAATCGATCGGGTAAACTGAAATTACAGTCCCTCTAGGTACAAATTATGTAACTAGTTACTGCAGTTAATTAATCATGCAATACGTTTTTTCACCGGGCGCGGTCGTTTACAGCCGTTATTAATGGAGGCGCCTGGACAGAATTGTTTTGTGCTGGGATATATTCTGGCAGATTTGTACATTGCAGTAACACAGGGATACACCCGAAAGAAATTCGTAAGAGTACCAATGTCACGATGATTATCAAGAGAAAACAATAAATCACAAAAATGAATTGGTGCCAGCGAATAGATATTTTATTGGAACAAACGTCCGTAATGACGTCGTGCAGGTGGCTTGTGCTGCTGACGTGGCTTCACGTGAGAAAAAAATGTTGGGAGTGGCATTTGGGTTTAGTTTTTTTAACGCCAAGCTTCTCCAATATCCGTTGCTCAAATTGATCCGTGAAATAATCCTATTGAGAAGGGAAAAGAAATGTCGCCACCGAGTTTGAGATGCGCCACAAACACTCCGCAAATATAGGCAATAATGCATTGCAGAAGGGAGTTAGTGACTGTTCTACCGCAGCATGGTCAAATTCGTGTTCGCGCATCTGCTCAGTGCCGCGTCCGCTCAACTCGCTACACTAAACCCGTTTAGCAAGCGCTTTGCTGGACAAAAATACGTCTGCTGAAAATAATATAGTCGCCCAGTGTGTTTTGGTTCAAATCGCAATGACTGGATACGCTGCGCCATTGACTACTAAGATGAAGTAAGCGCGCACACTGCAAATGTACGGCATCACGTGCAAACGTAAGTCGTAATTAACGTTCCTCTGTGCATACACGGAAGAAAGGGCGTACAGCCGTTACGGTGCGAATATGCATTTGAAGTGCTCATTCAAACGTGCGCGAATTTAATAAAGCGATAACAGAAATTGCGCATCAAACGTACGTCAACGGCGCGGTCACTATATTAGCTGACCTTAAATTGTTTTACCTAGCCACAATTCTTTTTTTCTCGCAACAGCCTCAATTTGCGCCGCACCGACCAAGCCCATATTACGCAGCAAATCACTCCGATGTCATAATAACGGGATTATAATACCACCCGGGTAGCTAACACACAAAACATGACTTCACGCCAAAAAGAGCGTACACGCACTCGGAACGCACACGATACATGGTCAGACGCAAGCTGCCGTCGGCCAAAACAAGCATGAATTCAGGTGAACAATTCTCGCGTCACGAAACCCTTACGACAACTGACTGAACATGCTACGCCGCTGATATTGATGCTGGAAGTTAAGCGCGCACATGACAAATACACGGCCTCTTATCCAAACCAAAGCTCACGACGGGACGAACTCGGCGCTGCGCGCAATGCCTACTCAGAACAAAGCGTGGACGACGGTCGCGAAGGGAATACGCATTTCTTCGTAAGTGACCGCTCAAGCTCGCGCAGAATTTAACAGAGCAAGAACAAGCATTCAGAAACTTACCTCGCAAAAGAGTGATGGTAGCGTCGGCCTGAAGTATGCCCGTTCAAATCTATGCAACCAAACTTTTCTCCTTTCTGCGTCGCGTTTCCCGGACGGAATAACGAAGTCTTGTGCCCTGCCTGACGATATTCGCGCTGCCTAAGGCACAACACATCGACACCGAGAAGCAACCTAAAACGACACCGGTGCGACATTTTTTCGAAGCGAGCAGCTAATTCCGGTACTGAAGCACGGTGGCGACGGTGGCTCGGAAGCCAGCAATGGCGTCGCAGCGGCGGCGTTGCGCAATGTCCCAGCCGGCGAGGCATCGGCGAGGCGACCCGGCGGCGGAGCAAAAAAAACAAAACCACGTGACTTTTCCCTTGGCCAATGGCGCGCGGCGTTCGCCGGCGAAAAAGAAAATGGCAAAAAACGAAGTAAGAGAGGAGCGCGGGCGAGGGCGAAAGGCGGCGAGATCTAACGATGGCGCTACCTTAGTAATTTTAGGGACCTTAATGGAGGCGGCAAATTTGAATTGCTTTGGGTGGTAGCAGTGACCGGATAACGGCGCTACAGAAAAATATGGCGAATCAATTTCTCCGCACTTCCATCAGCTTTCAGGTTCAGTGGAACAGCTTTAGTTTTTAAATTCAATTCGCCGCCGTCGCATCATTAACTCGTTTCTCGTTTGTGCTGCCTTATTTGAACCTTGAGGCCCATTTCGTGGAGCGGTAACAAAGTATCGCTTGAGCTACTTGCCCCGGCCTGTACCACTTCGCTGCCGTGGCTGCCGCCTGCGCAGCGACCGTGCGGCTCGCTCAGTGCGCGGCGCGTTGTTGCGTCCTGTGTAATAAAAAAATAAATAAAAATAAGTGCCTCATATCGCTGTATAACTTAGCTCGCGGCCAGCTGCCCGATTAGCCAACGAAATCCTGGCGCCTCGGCCGCAAACGGACGGGTCGTTCGTTGCCTGAAAGCAAAAGTTCCGCCCTGCGATCGGAGCGGTGAGCTGGCGAGAAACGCCAGAATAGCGCAAGCGGCCAGCACAAACTCGTGACGTTTGTGGATGTTGTTTATTTACACAATATCTAGGGAATTTAGATTCCGCGAGATCCCCCTCTGGCTGCTCGGTTCGTTTCGCACACTTTAATATTGATTTTAAACATGTTCTAGGCCGTCTTTGCCGCTGACATTTTGCAGGTGATGTATGTGTGTTCGCACCAATCTATTTCCGAAATTATCTTGCCTTCAAAATTTTGGTCAGTACACCTTTAATCTGAGGAAGTTTTGGCTGTGAACGAGCGGCTGTTGTGGCCATATGAATGATAGCAGTGGCGGCCAAAATGTGTCATAACAATATATATTAGAGAGAAATCTCTCGCAGCAATCGCATGCTCTCGTGGTCGCCGCATAGCAGCGATAAGCGTGCATTTCCTGCTTGGCTGGGCTTTCCAGACGGCTTCTTATAGCTGACAAAGCCACAATCGGCAAAAAGCATTTTTTTGTGTCCTTTATTCATGACACTTCCAAGAATCTCAGAAAAGAATCTTTTGCAGCTGCACTTTAAAAATAGCTTTTTAAAATAATCTTCTAAAAATAATATTGCGGTTTTTCAGGCCGCATACAACTCCTAGGCTTGTTGATGGGCAACTCCAAGTGACGGTAACCAGTTTTTTGGGGTACATGACGGCAATCTCGGTGTAGCATTCGTCGCCTAGACACTACCGTCATCTTTGCCTGAGCTAGATATTAGTTTGAAACTATACGGTGGAGTCGGTGTTCGGTGGCTTTGCCGGAGAATAGCATTTTGAACTGAAAGTTGGGGTGTTTGGTTACGCCGTTAGGTCGCTCTAGGGGGAAGCCATTCTGGTGCATGTGCTGGCTTAACGAGGAGTAGCGGCCATGGCGGGGCGGGCGCACGTAAGCATCACTGTACATGAGCCCGTCTGCGGGAGTTCTCACACCACATAAAACGTACTTATGAGTATCAAACTACGTTATCCTTTTACTGCTAGAGCTCTTCGCCGCCTTTATCTCAAAAAATATCTAGGTAATTAAAGAACGATTATATACCCTTTGAGGAAAAGATAACATGTGTGAAGCCAGCATCCGCGAATCGCCCCAAGTTATTTAGAGCAAAACAAAATCACTGCTCAATTTTATGCCGGAAAATAGGAAGCCACATTAGACCAAACGTTTTCTCCTCACTTCTGTCGACTTTTGCTCGGTACAGTTCCACGCCGAAACAGGAAGCCAGGTTTCCTTTCAAGAACTGGTCAACTGCAGTCAAACCCGGTTATAGCGAACACCATTATGTGCCATGATTAGTTCGATATATCCTATAGTTCGATGAAGCCGAACCCGCCTATAACGAGTTTATTGTTACGAGTTCGAAATACGCGGGAATCCCCACCGCCATCCCCGCATGCAGAAACGAACAAAATAAAGTATGTCATTACCATGCTCAAAACAATCGATTTTTTGCAAATAATGAAGCTACTTTCCTTCTGCCTAGTTCCAAAAAAAAGCGGTGATTTTGTTTTCCTTTTTGTTTTGGCCGCGTCAACTAGCCCTGTATTCTTTACACAAGACATTGTTTGCACCCGTTAGAGTCCGTGTCCTTCAATATCGAAGAAATATTGCCGGAGGACATGGACTGCCGAAAGCACTTCATTAAGCCTCGTACGGCTCTCACTCGCGACATCCTCTCCCTCCTCGGTGCTTTTCGTCAGCATTACGACGTACGGTGCTGCTGACGGTGCTGCTGCCGTCACTGTGAGCGCCTCCGAGGCGCTCACAGTGACGGAAACGTCGTCGTCGACACTCAGGAAATCTTCGAAGGACACTCCTTTCGGGAAAGCGTCGGGAAGGTTGGCGAGCTGCCGTCTTGGTCCGGACTCACTGACTGGGCCGGTTCCGTTGCGAGTTCCGCGCATCAGAAACAGTTACGGAAAGTGTCGGACGTCATGTCTCTCCACACGAGGCACAGTGTCTCAGTCGCGCGGCCTTTGCTCAGTGGTCGCGGCCAATCGACATCTCAATCGCCGCTCCGACACCATGCGTTTTGGCAGCCATTCTAGGCACGCCGATTTCGATATACCAGATGTGAACTTCGTTATAAGGAATATTTTTCGCGTGTACTTCCGTAACTGATTTATTTTTGTTCGATATATAGCATAATTCGATCTAACCGGGTTTGTTATAGTCGGGTTTGACTGTATTTTACCTCGCCTAACTACAGCCTGCGCCACATAAAGACGGTGAGAAAGGGGGTTCCTGTCAAGAACTGGTCAACTATTTTACCTTACCCAACTACTGCCGTCATGCCTGCGCGACATAATGTGCCGAACCAAACTGTGAACCAGAAAAAAATGCCCAAAATAAAATGATTATAAAAATAAAATGAGGACAAGACACGCTGCTGAACCCGGATGTTTTCGCTGTAACTACATCACTACACGCTTTTAAACAGAAGAGCTGTTCAAGCTCTTGGTAAAGCCTCCATACCCAAACAAAATACCAACGAAATGCCGAGCGCATGGGACCGGACATCGCGTGAGTAGCTGCCGAAAAAAACTAGCGAGAAAATGCTGCGAGAAGGATGAAGCCGGCACTGGCGCACTACGACATGTTACCCCGACGAAGAACAAGATGAACAGAATAGCGCGCACCCCGAGGGCTCATGCTAATATGACCGCCTATTAAATTATCCCTTCATGTTCCATGGTTCGTGTCTTCCACCCGGCCTCCACGTAACACGTTTCGTCAGTACATGGTGATGTATCTGGGAAGAGGGAGGGCCCCGAATTCTCTGCTTTACAATAAGACAGGCAAGGAGTTGTTTACACATGTATACCTGATTAAGGCTCGGAAGAGCACGTCTCTCAACCCGACCCCTTTCACGATGACCAGCGGCGACATTTAGACTACAGTGGAGGGAACAAAGACCAGCTCAAACGCATGTAAAAGGTAAAGGGTCTCTACAAAATAATGCACGACTGCCTGGAGCCCACCACGTTCGATAACGTTGGACAGTTCTGGTGCCGCTTTGACGCGCGCAACTACGGCCACTGCTTGGAGGTTCCCAGAGCAGGAGGGGCCAGTGTTCCTTCCATCTTGCATGAGGGGCCCCCCTATCAGAAGTGGGTCAACCCATTCAACCCCAGGAATGCCTCCGTGCCTGACCCCAGCATGAAAATTCAAATCATTCCTGATCGCTATGCCTGTGCCATGTATACCTCGTCGACTAAGTGAACAAGGCTGTGGCCCAGATCTTGGAGGAATGCGGTGACATGGGTTACCCTGAAGTGCTGAAGGCGCTCGCGTTGAATATGCTCCGGGTGGTCGAGATGTCGGCCGAAGAAGCCGAGGGGTCTCTTCTCTGCCAGGACGTGTGTAAGAAGAGTCGTGGAGTCATTTGCATTTCAACAGGATTCCCCGATGAGCGATGAGCAAGGGGATCAAAAAACTTTCTCCTAGGTGAGGCCGCCAGCTCAGCTGTTTCTGCCGCTTTGCATCATTGGTGCAAGCTGCGCCAATTTCTTTAAAGCGGAGCTTTATATCCCTTACTGAAGGCGACCGTCCCGTCGTCAGAACGAACGCGCTGCAGTAAAGCCAGCTTTGCACAGTGAGTTTCAAACAACGATGATGATGACAAGGGAAGGCCAATGGAGCACCACAAGGAAAACATTTCCCGTGTATCATCTTGCTTCGCTGCAAGTGTCATCGCAAGACAACACTCTTGCGCCGCAAAAAAAAAAAAAAGAATTCTCTCCTCCGCCGACGTGTCACGCTTTCGTCTTCGCGTCTCACTCCTCCCACGGTAAACGGAGGAGGTACGACCCAATGGATTCAAGTTACTGCATTCCACTCGCGCGCCATATACGGGAACCTTTCGGCAGCACGGGAACTGTCGGAAAGCCGCCACATCGATGCACTCAATCACGGGCGATATAGCATTTTTATCCCTGCGTCAAAACATTGTTCTCAAAGCTTTTTTTTTTTTAATTTTCTACCACTAAAACCAAGTATTCCTACATATTAGGAACACTGCAGATTCCAGTTATGCAGTGGCGTTTTTATCTTCAATATGCCTAATATTTTCCCTTTGATAAGTATGAAGGGTGTTTCTACTGTCAGTGTTTTGTAAAACGTTTGCCTATGTAAAGCTCTTATTCAAGTGCATTTTTAACTTTTCGGCCGCAAGGCTCAATTGAGGGACAGACAGACAGAGAAACATACCGAAAAATTCCCGTTTTAGGTAGCCTGAGAAAGGTTATCACTTTAAAGCGCTTCCCGTGGTCATAATCGAACCTGGGTCTGACGTGTATCCGACTGGGCCATTCCGGAATAGTCGAAGCAGCTTGACGTTTCAACTACCTTTTCTTTATAAAAGGTGCTTTGATTAGTATCTTATTTCGTACAACTCGGAACTGCTCCAGAGAAGTTGCGCATTATTTGGAAGCCCAGAATTTCTTCTGCAAGAGAAGTTTTGCAGTGCCCAGAAACTGCACAAAAACTTCTCTGGACAAGCAAATACAAAAAACACCTTATGTTACTTGCATATAGGCTCCGGAACGATCGCCGGGTGGCGCTGCACTCTCCCCGGAGGGGGAGTACGCCGGGGCGGCGGCCTATTCGGCACGTGCGTTTTTCGCTGCGCGCGTGCTGCATTTCTCGCGCTAGGAAGAGGGGTGGGTAAAATTTTCTTTCGACTTATGAAAGCATACACATTAGCACGTGTCCAGCAAGTTCGGTTTACACGTAGAGTAGCTACTGGGTCCATTTTTGCCGGTGCTTGTCTTGTCGTCTGCCAGAGACGCGTCGTCTGCTACGTGCCAGTCTAACGGCCGAGCGCCCCGGTGGTTTCACGGGATAAAGAGTGCTCTTGTAGGCGACCATTGGTTGGTCTTACCACCTCAGTCATCGCGAAACGACTGCGCCTGGTGAACGGCTTTTCAGCGCCCTAAGCAGACGCCCTCGGCCCGCTCCTCCGCGTCTGGCAAGTGCACGCGCAGCTCGCGCTGTCTCCCGCACCGCCTGAGGCATCCAGCCTCCTACTCACGAATGCGACAAAGAGACCGCCGGCTGCGCGAGCCACTTAAGCCAGCACGTACAAAGAGCGGCGGGAACACTCCTCACTAGCCCGAAACGAAAAGATGAAACTGAAAGCGAAAAAAAAACCCCATATTGTTGCATGGTTGACGACAGTAACAAGGCGAAAGAAGAGGATCCATTCGTTAAATTCTGCAAATTCCCCGCGAAAGCGCACCAAAAGGATAGACGGTAAGCATGGATCACTGCAGTTCGAAAGGTGAAAAAAGTTGACACATTTTTGTTTGTATCTGTGTGCTTTCAGATTACATTACCCGGCTTTGAAAATGCGAAATAGTGTTCTAACGAGTCCTCCCCTCTACACTTTTTTTAATGCATGCTGCCAATAATTGTTTTCCGCTATAATAAATGAACTTCGGAGTTGTTTAGCTGGTGCCGTTCGATATCGTCCATATATAACACAGTAGGTTGACATTTTGCATGGATGAAAAAAAAATTGTTTCTAGCGATTTACCTGGCTGTAGTAGCTCTGGTCCATCTTGTCATTGTGGCTTGTGTTCTGGACGGGATTGCTGCGTTGTTCGCTTTTTTCCCACATTTAGAAATACTGGTAATTAAAAGAGGTATACACCAAATTCTGTATATTATAGTAATTAAAAGTTATACGTCACAAGCTGTTCTGTTGTTTCCGCGAGCTGTCACGCTAACCCATACTTGTACTCCAAGCGGGTGACAAACATTGCGAACAAAAATTTCGTCAAGGACAAGTAAAATGGAAATGCGGCGCTGTCAGCGCACCCCTTAATTAGCGTGTGCCTTTCTAATGCGATGCAGCTGATTGTTTCAAGAGTAAGAAATAACCTATTAACCATAATCAATCATGTTTATCTTACATTTCTTGCAAGCGTCAGTGTTTCTGCAGTCCAGAAAGTCCGGATGTCAGAAGCGCGAGCACGCGAAGGGAGTAACAAACAAGAGAAAAGTACGCTGTGACCAGCTGAACAGCTGTCGCCTTGCAGAAGAAAAGAGCAACCGATGACCGCTGAACAACGCGTTTCCCCCCTTAAAATCGTCGGGGCAGTCTGCCGGTCGAGCGGCGGGAAGCAGGCGGCGCGTCTGTAGCAGACGACAAGGCAAACGTCGACAAAAATGAATTCAGTAACTACTCTACGTTTAAACCGAACTTGCTGGACACGTGCTAATGTGTATGCTTTCATAAGTCGAAAGGAAATTTTACCCAGCCCTCTTCCTAGCGCGAGAAATGCAGCACGCGCGCAGCGAAAAAAGCACGTGCCGAATAGGCCGCCACCCCGGCGTACTCCCCCTCCGGGGAGAGGGCAGCGCTTCCCTCGCCCGGCAAACTTTAGCTTCGCCTCCCTATAGGACATTTGCATATAAGACATGCAAATTACTTGCATATAAGACATTTATTCGCCCTATTTTGGAATATGCGTCTGCCTATGGAGCCCTCCTCAGCAGTCACTGAGTGATAAACTAGAAAAAATTCAGACTAGCAGTGCGCTTCATTTGCTCACGGTACAGCAGGACAGAATCCGTCACAAATTTGTTAACATCATGTAAACTAGAACTCCTGCAAGTGCGCTGTGAAAAGCAAAGGTTGAAACTCCTGTTTGAAATTATGAAAGGCGAAGTGAAAATAAAGACGCATACATACAACCCGCACCCAAACGGGGAGCTCGGTTGAACCATAGTAACCCAATAAGGCCTTTTCGGGTTCGTCTAGACGGGTTTAAAAATTCTTGTTTTTCCTTATACCATAGAAGTGTGGAATAGACTTCCAGAGTATGCTGTTGCTAGTTCCAATGTCAAAGCGTTTTAGTGTTCGCTAGAATTGTTTTGCCGGCAACATGAATCCTAATGTATGTTTTGCCATTGTGTATTGTTTTCTTGTTTTTACTACTCCCTGTAATGACTCTCAGGTGAGGGTTACAGTATCAATAAATAAATAAAAACAAATAATAAACCTCGTGTTCCTCTTCGCGCGAAATTGCAAGGATTTCTTTGTCGGGAGCATTAAAAGTTACTGGAAGCATCCTGTAGCCATGATCGCTCCCTTTTCATTTCTTTGCAGTTAATAGACCGCCGTTGAAGCCACTGCTGACCGACGAAATGGCCATTTGTGTTCTGCCACACATTTATCATCATCACCAGCCTATCTACGCCCATTGCAGGGCAAAGTCTTCTCCCATTAACCTCCAATTATACCGGTCCTGTGCTAACTGCAACCAATTTATCCCCGCAAACTACTGAATCTCATCTGCCCACCTAACTTTCTGCCGCCCCCTGCCACGCTTGCCTTCTCTAGGGATCCACTCTGTTATTCTTAATGACCAACGGTCATCTTTCCATCGTATTAAATGCCCTGCCCACGTCCATTTCTTCTTCTTAATTTCTACTAATATGTCCTCAACACGCGTTTGTTCCCTGCCCCAATCCGCTCTATTCTTGCCGCTTAATGTTACACCGATCATCTTCCGTTTCATTGCTCGCTGAGTCGTCCTCAATTTAGTTGAACCCTCTTAGTGAACCTCCAAGTTTCTGCCCCGTAGTTCAGTACCGGTAGGATGCAGCTGTCATACACTTTCTTCTTCAGGGACAATGGTAGGCTGCCAATCATTGTCTGAGAATGCCTGCCCAGTGAATAACACCCCATTCTTATACTTCTAATTGGGTCTGCCTCATGGTTGGAATCCAGGGTCACAACTTGGCCTAAGTTGTGACCACGGTTAGCCTATATTCACTTACCACTTCCACTGCCTCGCCACCTATCTCAGACTGCTGTGCTGTCGCGTAGTTATTGAACATGACTTTACATTTCTGGATTATAATTCTCAGCCCCACGGTTTTGCTCTGTGGTCCAGTGCGGTAAGCATGCTGTGCAATTCGTCCGCCGGGTTTCTTGCATGGCAACGTTAACAGCAAATCTGAGGTTACTGAAAGTATTCTGCATTAGCCCTTACTCCTACCTGTTCTCAATCCATGGTTTGGGAAGTTTTTATATAGGGCCTCAAGGTATAATGCAATTATGTCTCCATGATGCACCATTGGCTACGCAGGACGTGTTGGAACCCTCAAAGGACCTGGCCACTTCTATGAACTGCATCGACTCGGAAACGAATTCTACTTCTCTGCCTTGCTTAGTGAACGCTGCTGTGGAGGCGCTGGTGGCAAGTGCGGCAAAGCTGGAGTTTCGCTTTACACCAAGCTTGAGCACACTAGATCTGCTCAAGAAAAAGCTGCCTGGAATACAGGAGGTGATTGCTGGCGTCGACATCAACCAGGTAAGGGAAGCGAAGTACATTCACACAACTATAGAAACCAGCCCTGAAACCAAAACAAAAGTTTGGTTCTTAAAAATACTCTTTTGTCCCGAAAAAATTGCAACTGGTTTATCGCAAGCTTTAAAGAAATGTGCATATTTAGGCGGACAGAGAGGTCAGTGTATAACCTGGGTTTTGAGCAAAACAGATAAAACAGCTGTGCCCCGTCATATTCTGGCGAAGTATGTATGATGTCACGGAATCTTGTTTGCGCGACTGCCGGGTAGCAATTAAATGGATCGGAAAACAGCATGACCGTGCTATTGTATTGGTCCATCTCGATATGTTTGACTGTGTTACTTTATTGCTAACGTGCAGGGAACCGACTGTTAGCTACGTTTTAAAGTTCCTCGTAATGCGCCAATGTAGCCGGATATTTGCAAGTTTTTCTATATTTCTTGCATTCACTCGGCAAATAAATGTCCTCAGCGGTTAAATTGACGTGTCTGACATCCGCAAGGGTAGTTTCTTTAAACTGAACCAGGTTGTATTTTGTTTTCACGACCTCTTTTTTGCACCAGTAGTATTAAACTCCAGTGTTGTGACCAGTCGAAGAACCACCGTTTTTATTGTACCCCAGTTATTACCCCCACTGCTGGCGAGTAGTAAACGCGTCTTATACATCAGAAATGCTGCACTTTGTTTTGCAACGTTGGTGCTAAAGTACTGCTCTGAATAAAACCTTTCGCACCACTGTGGGAGCATTTAAATAATGAAAAAAAAATCGGCTACAGTGACGAGGTGCTTCTTTAGGACTCACTCTGAAAACTCGAAGAATGCATGCTCGCTTTGAGCGCAATGCCCTTTATCCCACATCGATTTATTATATCCCCCAGTCGACTCATCTCTAACAATAAACTGAATTACTAAACGTAACCAAAGCACCACCTCTACACTTTTTTCCGTTTCCTCCACTACGGTTGTGCAGTAACCCGACTTGTAACGTAAAATGATCCAATAGCGATGTATTTGGCTGTAGCCGAGTTTCGCTCGATATAGCAACCGGATACGTAACGCTGCAGTAAAACTCACCCCCCTCTTTCGCCCCGAACATATTGATAATATAAGCGCACTACTAAGTGTTGTACTATTTAAGTGTCCATGCCTTCAACCCCGTGGCTTTTGCTGGCAAGGTTAAGCCAGAATTTCCACCATTACTCTATCAGATGCCTTGAGTCGGCAGTTTCAGGGTCATGTACTCATGAATGACTCATGTACTCATGAAAGCCGCATGAATGACTAGCTGTCACGCAGGCAAACGACACGACGCAGATGAGTCATACCACCTCTTTAGTAATGCGCTGGGAACGGTAGGTCTGTCCCAGAATGCGAACATGTGAGCGACAATCTCAGCGCAAGATGTTCGCAGCGACAACACTAGCACGAGCCGGAAAGAAGGGCGGAAAATAGACCGTGAACAGAACCATCCTTCAACAACGCATGTAGCTTTTTGCTACTGGGGAGCAGGGCGTAGTCTGGAGCTGCTTGCGGTTCCAGCCTCCAGGACACTGCCCAAAGCTTGCTAGCCCCCAATTTAAACCGGATCCATGCTTCCGACGTCACATCAAGGATACAGGGTGACATCAAGGGAGGGCCTAACTAATGGAGAAGCTGGAGGAAGGAGGACGTTGCGCTATGGAAATTGTGAAGCAGGAGTGCGCCAATTCTGCACCCCGAACTCATGCACCGAACATTAGAGCGCCGACGAACTAAACGGGTAAAGGAAGATCAGGTGGTGTAGATGGCCATGAAAGAGAAAGACAAAGTGGAAGAGCAGGTGTCTTAACCGAGCCCCAGACACAAGCCTCCCGCCCCCGTCCATGTGGAGCAGCCGCTGTCGCGGACGTTCCAACCCCACATTTCAGGACGCTTAAAGCAGGGGCTCACTACGGGGCTCACCTACGGGGCAGAAACTCGGAGGCTCACTAAGAGGGTTCAACTTAAATTGAGAACGACTCAGCGAGCAATGGAGCGGAAGATGATAGGTGTAACATTAAGGGACAAGAAGACAGTGGAGTGGGTCAGGTTACAAACGCGTGTTAAGGACATAGTAGAAATTAGGAATGAATGGTTGTGGGCAGGGCATGTAATGCGAAGGCAAGATAACCGCTGGTCATTAGGGGTAACAGAGTGGATCCCCAGAGAAGGCAAGCGTGACAGGGGGTGGCAGAAAGTGAGATGGGCGCATGATATCAAGAAGTTTGCGGGGATAAATTGGTCGCAGTTAGCACAGGACCGGGATATTTGCAAATTAATGAGAGAGGCCTTTGGCATGCAGAGCACGTCGATTGGCTGGTGATGATGATGACGACGACGATGATGATGATGATGAAAGCAGGCGCTGCAGCTTCTAGAGTAGCGAATAAACACCGTCACCTGATCCAATGGATCCAGCGCTCACGATAGTCGTAGTAATAATAGTTAACGTTATCAACAGGGCTGTTACTGTACTACGAGCATTAGGTATGTTGAAACCTTCAAATAGAGCAACGCCGAAAATGGGGATCTTAAAAGGAACGCCGAAAAGTTCCTGTGGTTTTTTCATTCGTTTGCGTCCCGTTTTGATTGATGCGGTTTTCGAAGGTCTCGACATGAGAATTCACTAACTAACCCAACCCGCGATTCTGCTGCAGCATTAGGTGAAGTGGGCCTCCTCGGCTGAATCCTTCCGCGTGGTAAGTCTGGCGCGTTTTTAAGTGAGACCAGCTTTAGAGCCCCTTACAACCTGCATTCTCATTCCGAGTTGCCACGATGGTATCCACACGCGTAGGTGCATTACAGGCGTTGGAGGGGGCAGCAAGGGGCCTCTGTGTACGCAAAGGTGTGGATTGCACGACCCACGCAGGTGAGGGAATTCTTCGACGAGTACGTGAGGCCCCTGGCGGCGGCGACTGGACACGCGTCAACGCTCGCCGAACTTGCGGACTTCACGCTCGCGTACTTCCTGAGGAACGGCAGCTTCGCGTACAAAGCAGCACGTAATATGGTCGCCAATCTGACCATGGACGAACACCTCATGAATACCCTGGCGCTACTTATGGGCGGCTGCCGCACGCGCACACTGGCCCAAAATGCGACGGTGAAGGGCTTCCACTACATCACTGACGGCGCAGGAAAACAGCTCTTCGAGCCCATCCTCGACATGGCCGCCGTTGCCAACTTTGTTAAAGGCGGGTAAGCAGACTTTTCGCGTGCCACGCGCTCTGGATTCTAGCTGCGAAAAACTTGAGCTGGACGTCATGTGCTGTGGGTGGTAAGAACAAATGTATTGTCAGGTAGACAAAAGGCACTGATGGAGGGGTCAAAACAGCTCATACATCGCAAGCCGTTGCCACCTTTTCTTCCCACTTCAAGACTGGTAGCAGCTCAGTTGCGCATGGCATCTTCCAAGTGCTCAAACCTTTACGCCGATGTATTCTCATTTCACAAACGTGAAGGTGTAAATGAATGTTCCATGCTTTCAAACTCCTTGGGTTGGCACGAGACGCATCTCCAATGGGAATGAAACCAAGGCATTGTTTTGTAAGTAATAGGAATAGGAGTAGGAATGAAAGCAAAGTTTTGTAAGCGAAGGAAGGGCATCTTTGAAAAACGGGTTGTTTTCTTGGGTGAGTGTGAAGAAAATTTCTGGGTGCCTTTTCTTCCTATTGCCGATTTTCCCCATTGCTTGTTCGTATAGATTCCAGAGCGAAAAGATTTTAAAATACAAGTTAAACAATCAATAATTATTCAAAGGTAATACAAGTTGTTCTGCTGCCCTACAAGGTGTACCAAAGGCAATATAATCAAACGCAGTAATATTTAATATTTTTCAACAAGTCTGTTTTTGGAGGGAAAACAAGAC
This sequence comes from Haemaphysalis longicornis, assembly GCF_048455015.1. Classification (NCBI taxonomy): domain Eukaryota; kingdom Metazoa; phylum Arthropoda; class Arachnida; order Ixodida; family Ixodidae; genus Haemaphysalis; species Haemaphysalis longicornis. The sequence continues at coordinate 85,352,022 of NW_027526407.1, read as the reverse complement.
GAAAAGGCAATCACTTGGTTTTTAATTATTGTGCGCTGAGTTCACAGGCGAATAGTTTATGCGATTTTGGAATTATTTCACCCATCAAATAAGCACAAAACCAACAGGTCAATTTCTCTAGACGTTCATTTTTTTGCATCTCCTTTCGCAGAACCAAACCTGTGATCAGTGCATATGATGGCTGTTAAAATCGTTACTTTTTTAGGGAGCGTAGAGCGGACAAGTCTGCACGCTGGAATGTCACTGCAATGCATTTACACGCTCATATTTCGTGCTTTGTGCTCCAATGCAAACCATTTATTCAGCGCGTTTTAACGGGACAGCTGTTCAAGCTTTTAGTTCCGCCGTGCCGCCTTAGCAGAAAAACAGACACGATACCGAGCGCACGTGAGCGTGCGTCTCGTGAGGAGCATCCAGAGTCGGCCTGGCTTGCGCATTGGCTTGGGCCACGGAGGAGCTCGCAAGAAAAAAATTAGTATGAGGAAGTGCGAAGCACGGGGTGATGCTATGAGGGGGAGTTTGTTGAAGTTTGGTGGCATTTTGCCCGTTAGTTACATTAACACCCCCTCGTGATCACGTTCGGCTTAACACGCCTCGTTTGTCCCTCTGCGGAAATCTTGGTGAATTAACGTGTATGTTCGAGAGGAGGAGCCCACCGCACCGCAGCGCACCGCAGCTGCGAAGCGCCGGCCGGAGTGAAGGGAGAGGAGGCGCAGTCACGTGAGAGAATGCAGAACTAGCGGGTTTGCAGTATCACGTGTACACCACGCAGTTATCAAGCCGCTATAACGCCGCTGAGTCGCCAACGCACGCCGCTGACGACGTAGTTTGAATGCGTTAAAGATATAAGGCGCGTTACTAACACTGATATCAACGTCGCGTCCGTGGCTTAAGCGCTGGACACATGTACGACTAGTGCACGCGATTCGCATGCGACTGATCGTTACGACTGTCACCACGACTAGTCGTACGCGTGAATTTGAGACACATGACCCGATGCGCGCATGCGATGCGTCGTCGGCGTCGCTCGGCCCACCGTTTTTGCTCCATGGTTAACTACGACTATCGCTGAGCTGAATTTGTAGATTCCGCGCGTTCAATCGCAAAAAAAAAAAAATGGATAAAGCAGGCAATCGTGAAGCGTTTCCTGCCTTCGGAAACAGTTCGCGCACACGCCGGCCGCGCCTGCCAGCTCGGACACTCAGCGGCTCGAACCGGCGCAGACCACGGTAGCAACCGCTTGTCGCTGCTCTTCTGAATCAATCTGATCGTTAAAATGAAGTTCTACATGCGAGAAAGTAGGTGTTCGTGTGGTGAAAAATTGTGCTAGGGATTGTTATCAGGGCTTATTTTAAAAGCGGCGATCAGATGTCTGCCGCGATGCAAGCCACGCTGACCGGCCGCCGCGGCGCGCGGCGGGCGGTGCGCCGACCGGTCGAGAGATGGCAATACCTGCGCGGAAGCATCGAAACAGGCTACGCAGATGTTCAACTACGACGATCGCTGAGCTGAATTTGTAGATTCCGCGCGTTTGTTCGCACGAAATTGAAAAAGCAGGCAATCGCGAAGCGTTTTCTGCCTTCGGAAACAGTCCGCGCACACGTAGGTCGCGCCTGCCAGCTCGGCACACTCAGCGGCTCGAACCGGCGCAGACCACGGTAGCAACCGCGCTTGTCGCTGCTCTTCGGAATCAATCTGATCGCTAAAAAAAAGTAGCTTATGCGAGAAAAGGGATGATAGTGTGGTGAAAAGTTGTGTTACGGATTGTCATTCGCAGTTACACAGATAGCGGCGATCAAATATCCGCCAGGATGCTAAGCCTAAAGTTTCCAACACCCGAGCCGACCAAAGCAACGCACGCCGGTTGCGGTGGGTTGGGGCTCAGCGGGCTCTCATTGGCTGTGGCCTTACGACGATTGCAACGATGGCACGACTGCATCTGGCTTGCCAGACACACGTCGTGAGCCTCCTTCGACCAGCGATCGACGCCAAAACAGGTCCGAACGATCAGTCGTAACGACCAGTCGCATGCGAACCGCGTGTATCAATCGTACATACGTCTAGCGCTTTAGTCGGTAGAGCGTCGCGCTGCGGCCGCAAAGTCCGCAGATCGAAACCTGGCGCCGGATGCTGTTTTTTTTTTATATAGTGTAGTGGCCTGGCTGGCGCGCCGAGAGAGGGTGTTGCGAGCTGGAGAGTAGTAAAGGGGCTTTAGGAGAGTAGGCGAGGGGGGAGAGGAGGCGCTATGCGAGCGCCCTCACGCGTCGGAAATCTCCCCCCGTTGCTAAGGAAGACGTGGAGCGCGCGCACCCGCAGCTGTTGCTATGCGGACTACGGCGGCGGACGATTCAGGCTCGCTTAAGAAGTGCATTCGCACTTATTCCTGGCCAATCTCCCACGTGGGTATGTGCCATGTCAGCGGCCAGGCAGCGCACTTATTCCTGGCCAATCTCCCACGTGGGTATGTGCCATGTCAGCGGCCAGGCAGCGCGCGCCCATCTCCCCCCGTTGCTAAGGAAGACGAAAAGCGCGCGCACCCGCAGCTGTTGCTATGCGGACGGCGGAAGGTTCGGGGTCGCTTATAAAGTGCATTCGCACTTAATATCAGAAAATACCGACGCACGTGATCGTGCGCCTCGTGAGGAGCAGCTGGCGTCGGCCTGCCCGACTTTCGCGAGCACTCTTCCCAGCTTTCGTTGCGTGATCTTTCGCGCGCGCTTCCAATGGCCAGTTCACGTGGGTTTCCGACTGAAGTTGGGGCACAGATGACGAGCTCGTGCTACAGAGGAGGAGTTCCCGAAGCAATTAGCCGCGGGTTCTCGCGCGTGCTAACGCGGTCCACTTTGGGAAAGGTGTAAAAGGCTACGGGCGAAACGATGTGGGCCTGCCAGTCATGGAGAAGTTTCAGCGGCAAGTTCGGCAATCCATGTGAGGTAGAACAGCCGGGTCTCCGACAAAGAGAGAGGGGTGCCAGCTCTGCTTTTTCTCCAGGACGCACGAGTTGTGCAAGCTCCGCCAATGTTTTAAGGAATGTGATAAGAAAGAAAAAGTACAGCATGAACTTTTCATTTTGGTTTTCAAAATTTAGGTTTGGAAGAGACTCGCGTTTCTGTGACGAAAGTTTTCCCGTTGCGGCGACAGATGTTTTTGCCTAGGCGCTGATTGCATAACTAATTCCTAGGCCCTGCTTCATCTCTGCTCAAGGCTTTTAGACATAGGGTGCGGAAAAAATAAGCCGTCCCAAACTGAATGACAATAGGTATAGCCTACCATTACTATTGTTGCATCGTCTCTGTCAAGTAGCACGTAAAGTAACTGCACCTTCCCCTTAAAAGACGTTGACGTGGAGAGTCGCACGCATTCTCTGTTTCTTAAATGTACCTTCAGGCGTAGGCCAATCGGTTCTGCAAACATGCCATTCACTGAACTGTTGCCTGGTGGCTTTACTTGAACGGACGCCACAATGGGGGCGTCTAAGCCCACGTAGACACACTGCGTGCTGTAAAGCTAAAAACAAAGCCACATCTTGGTCAGGTCCTCCTTTGAAGCCAAATGTATCGGTAACCACCGCCCTGCTCACACGTCGCGCAGGTCGTCCAGAGCTGACCTTGGGCGGCGGATATTATCGTGCGCTTCTGGTTCGCACACTGTCAGCGGTAACCGTATTGTGTAACTTTTTCATTGGTTCATTGGCGTTAAATAACTGCATTTGACGTCTTGCGTTCGTCGACAAACTACTCAGTCCCTCAGCGCAAACGCTCTCCCGGCACAAAAGCTTCCCCGGGTGGTTTTTCACGTCAGTTTAATTCCTTCGTTGCAGGAGCGTGCCCAGTATGAAAAGTGGAGACCCGTGGGAACCCTGGAGATCGAGAAACGCCACGCGCATACAACTCGTGAACGACACGATGGCCCCTACGGAAGACGACATTGCCAAGACGTGCAAGTTTCTTTAAATAAAGAGCGCCAGCCACCAGCGCTGCCGCGAGCAAGAAACCTTGCTGAGCTCGGCCTGCGAGCGGGCGGTCAATTAAGTAGTTTGTGTTTTCCCTGTAATTATATTGGCGCTGATGCGCCGTGGAGGGCCTGCACCCGGAAAACAACAAAAGGTGTGCGGTATTTTATAGAATAGTAAGGTGGCTGAAGGGCGAATAGGAGGCACGAGCAAACACAAGCATCAATTTCGTTGCCCGAAAATTATCCGGCGTACCTGCTGGACCATGAACTAACAGAGTTTCTGGCCCCCAAAACTTTTCCCATTTGTATAGCAGGGCACAAACGGTGTTACGCAACGGGGTGACACACATAAATAAAAAAAAAGCAATGGATAGTTTTTATAGAAGGGGTAACAGGATAATCAGTTTTACATCAATATACCGCAACGACCGCGACAAAGATATGAAACAGTTGAAGAGTAAGCACATTGAAAAGCGCTTATACAAACGTGGTGTCTAAAGTACCGTCCGACAGCACTCTAGATCAGCGCTGCAGGCATGGCTAGAAGGCGTCCCGACGACATTCGAATATTTAGGCTAGGCTATCACCTGCGAAAGCGTGTGTTGTTGTGGTGTAGGGGTATACAAACGTGGTGTCTAGAGTGCCGTCGCACGGCACCCCAGCTCAGTGCTACAAGCATGGCTAGAATGCCGTGCGACGAAATTCAAATATTTAGGTTAGGCCACCGGCCAAACGTGTGTGGGAAATGGGGAATGATACTGTTTGAATCTGCCTGAGAAGGACTGCATGCCAGAGACTGGGCGATGGATGCGGTGGTGGGATACAGACGGCAATTCGACATTGAGAATCGCGCCTATAGCACCCTCTCTTACGTGGCCTCCCCGGAAGACACCTGTAAAGGCGTGACACACAGGATCCCGCCCGAGGATACACGGCATGTTAATTGCAAACATCCTGATTCCAGCGATTCAACCTGGAAATACACGCCAGGCGTATGGAGATGACAAACACCGCTCTCTTCGCATTTGACGGACTCAAAGTTGCCCTTCTTATATACTACGGAGAAGCGAAATTTCGCTGCTACGTACATAAGCAAAAATCTGAAGCATGCCTGGCCTGCCGAGTAGCAGGGACGTTTGTCCAAATAAGACACCCATCCGCTGCCAAGGATGTGGGCAGCACACATCCTGAGACAACTCACATTCGTGCGCGCCTAAATGATTGCTCTGCAAGGGAGACCACCCTTTGGGAAACAAAAGCTGCACGTGATGCTACAAGCCACCGTATTTTTTAAGCGAGCCAACCGACAGCCAGATAGCAAGGAAAGACGGTGCCCGGCATCAGTAAGCGCCCTGTAAGAAGACAACGCCGCCAGGCTTCCGGAAGCAGAGGGCCGCTGCTGATCCACCTGCTAGCACAGGGGAGCAACCAGGCGGTAACCATGCACCCTGCGTGCTGACCCAAGCACCCCTCCCAAATGATCAACAACCCAACACCTACAAAAAAATTAAGAACAAAATTAGCAGTGGCTTAGCTCGGCTGTGCCAGGATATACGTAGCGTGAGCTAAGGTTCGGCTGGTTAGGCTTAGCTTTCCTGGTTGTTCAGGAGTAGCGCGGTTCTCATGCTTACTGCTGCTGCAATGACACACACATAGTATACGCATTATGCGGCAGATGTCTATTTATTAAGCGGCTCCGGCGGAGCGCCACCAATCGCCCCAGAGATAAGCTGGTTCCACAGGCGCACGCCCGTGTTGCTGCGACGCACAAGCCATCGGTTCCACACCCGACTACCCCTCGCATGATCATCACGGGGACCGGGCCGCCACGTGCGGAATGGAGGTCGGCGAAGAGGCTGGGCGCGTGGGGTGTGTTAGAGACGCCGGGCAGCGAGCAACGTTTTGTGCGCTGGCTCTCCACGGCTCTCCAGGAGCCGTGGAGAGCCGGCTACAACAATATTGGGCGTCAGGAATTGCCCTACTCGCTCGGCGGTGCGTGCCCCGTCGCGTGGCTCGACCTCTCACTCCCTCAAACGCCGTTGTAGGTTTCACTGCGGCAGCGTTTCCTGCACATGCATATTTTATACATTGCCTGCTTTTCTGAGAGCCTAGCTCGCGCTAATGAAGAACTTCGCCAGCATCCGGTAGACGCGTACGCTGTAGGGGCGCGTTGGCGAGCAAATACGGCACTTTTACGACTCGTGAATTTGTTGGCGAGACACGAGTACGGCATGCAATCACGACGCCCGCCTTCGGGCGGCGAGGCGGACGATCGCGATTGCCGTTGCCGCTACCAGCAGCTGTGAGAGGCACTGCAAAGAAATAACAGAGTATCGATTAGGGTTGGGGTTCGGTTTCACGACGTTTGCGAGGCGCCAGCCGCCTACAGCTAGAATTGGGGTCACACACATAGAAGTGCAGTATGCAACTTCTGACTTCTTTTCAAGGACTCACAACAGCACGTCGTATTCGAAAGTTGAACCGTTATAAAAGGCATCGCCAGTTCAGGCGGAAACGAGCGCAAGCTCGGCTGCAGTACGCGTTCTACCCTGAAGAAGGCACGTGACTCGCGCACGATTCGCAGGCGAGCGGCACGTGCCGGAGATGATAAGCAGTTTAACGAATCGCAAGCCGCACTTTTTTGAGTGACAATAGCATGCCTTTGTATTTCGATATCCTTCGCGCTAATGGGGTTTTCAAGGTTTGACCTGCCAGCATCCCCCCAATGTTCAACACCATCTTCATTAAAAAGTACCACGGGCAACGAGGTATGCAACAAGGTCGTTGTTATGCTATACATAAAATTATTACCTTGTCGTTCGAAGCCGTATAGAAAGAAGCATATTGGTACCTGGTGAAAAGAAGATACAGCATATTACTGCCAACATAAACAGAAAAATTAACTATACACTTCGGCCGCATACAAGCGCTTTTCTGGACGGTTGCAGTCCGCAGAGATTGTAGTAAAGGTAAGCCTAACTGATTAAGTGCGTTACGGTCATAGGTATCGATGGTGATTCAAGGTGTAGCACTCCGGGCTCCCGCGCGAGAAGGACCCCTCGTGATGCACTTGCCCAGTGGCCTGCATCTGTAAAGGAAGTTCACCGTACGTACAAGCAAAGGTGAATGACCGCGCCGCCCGAAACTTCGTACCATAGGACTAGCTCACTTAACCCCTGGGGCAAACCGATAAATCAAGACGCGTTGAGGGGGAGCGTTCAGAGACGAGCCTGCTTAGTCGAACAGGAAAGGAACTGGCTATTGTTTCCGGAGGTCGTGACGAACACCGCCATACGCCGGACGTAGTTGTGGCACTGAAAAGACGAGCCTCATTGACGAGCTCGAAGAAAGGGAAGGATGTTATATGCGGGTAAGGGCCCCACCGTGTTGAATGAGCGAGTAAACAGATTTGAAGGACGGAGGTCGGGTCGTAAAGGAGACTTTTCGAGACTTTTCGAAAGGAGACATGGAGACTTTTCGAGGCAACAATTGTTCAGATGGAATTATAGTTTTTAGGATGGCTTTATTAGAGACGCTTATGAAATGAATCAACGAATAAGTTTTGAACAAAGAGGATGCCAAAGGCCTTAGGGGCATATAAAAGGAATTTGAAAAGGCGCCACAAATGAGTTTATTAGTGGCATAAACTGTTTAAGTGTTCTCCAAATGGCCGGTGCCTCCTGAAGTCCAGATGGCATCACACGACATTTCGCCTGTGCTTGTGAGCGTAAAGGAATCCGAGTTGTTTTGGGAAAGCACTTTATGGTTGTTGGGTTCGCAACAAAATACAACTGTGTTTTTTGTGAGACGAACGGTGAAGTTGGTTCAGCCATTATACATATTTCTAGAAACTGTTTGTAAAAAAAAGTCTGTGATCGTTTCTAACATACCCGGGTAATTTCGAACTCACTATCATCTTTTAGCACTAAAGCTTGACTTTGGGCTAGTTGGGTACACGGGACACCTCAGGAAACAGCGCGAGAAACTCCGACAGAGAGACGGGGACAAACAGACACGAGCGCTGTGTCTGTTCGCGTTTCTGTGCCCTCTCTCTGGCCGAGTTTTTCGCGCTCTTTCCTCAGGTGTCATCATCTTTTAGAGCCACCGTAAAAGGCCTGGTGGGAAGTTGGCCATAAAAAAAATAAGGTTAAAAAACTTGGGTATATTGTCGCTGCTACACTGTCGACCCCGCAGTGTCGAAGAATTTTTTTGCGTCGAAACACGCCTCACGTGCACTCTGAAAAAAAAAACTGATTCGTTTCTTGCTCTTTGCTAATCAGGGAACAATAAAAACATCCGCTTTGGGGCCCTATTTCACATCTGGAGCTTTTATTAAACCGATCAAATGACACTTTTCTCTCCCACCCGGCACTGTGGCTCAGTGGCTAAGGCGTTGTGCTGCGGAGCACGAGGACGCGGGCTGGATTCCCGGCCGCGGGGTCGCTTTCCTGATAGAGGCGAAAATCGAAAACGCCCATGTGTACGAAATTTAGGTGGTTTAAAGATCCCCAGGTGGTCAAAATCAATCTGGAGCACTCCACTACGGCGCGCCTCATCGCCTGAGTTGCGCGTCAAACCCTGCAATCCTCTCCAGCTTCATTACTTTTCCCTCTTTTCAGCTTGTAGATCACTTCACTGTCACCCGCCGCGGTGGCTCAGTGGCTAAGGTGTTGTGGTACTGAGACTAAGGATGCGGGTTTGATCACGCAACTGAGGCGCTTTTTCAGATAGACTCAAAAAGCGAAAACTCCCCGGTGGCGAGATTTCGCCGCCCGTTAAAGATGCCCTGGTGGTCCAAATTATTCCGGAGGCCTCATGGACTGATACCCCAGGTGCAACCCCAGCGCGCTAAACCCTAAAACTCAACCTAATCATTCCACTGTCGCGCTACGAGTGTTTAGTCTGCCGCTTAGAGTAGTAGGTTGAGCAACTGCCGTAGACAAGCAATGGCCGCGGGTTCGAATTGCAATCCAGGACAGATCTAATTTAAACTGCGCAGTAATCTGAGGCAGCTGTTTAGCCTTTTTTGTTGCCTCATGGCTGCATTGAAGGCATATTTCCACTTCTAATTCGCAATGGAAAGTCAGCGCCGATAGCATTCACGCATGGTACGACAAAACATTTTCAAACGTATAAAGTTTATTTTACCAGATGTCATTCTTTTTATACATTTTTTCAGGAAATGGCCTCACGAGATGCAGCAAAATAAAAAAAAATTACGCTGCCTCATAAGATGATGCTAAACGTTTTGCAGAAAATGAAAAAAATAAAATAAAAAAAGGCCTATTTGTTAAATGATGAATTGCGACCGAAACCCACAGGTAAAAGATTTGCGTTTTTTTATGAACCAATCATTCTGTTTCTTGGCACTGCGCTGCTACCAATTTCAGTTAACTCTGCGTCATGACGTGTTGTGTTAGCATATTGTTGAGGAATACAACCATTCAAACTAGAACGAAAAAGGTTGTTCAATGCCAATATATGACAAAGTGTCGACTGCAGCATGCGGTATTGTTTATTAGAACGAATCAAGAAAATAATCGGGTGGCTTTACGAACGATCACCTTTATAAATAATTTTCCAAAATCCCTGTAAAATGATTTAATGGGAGACGCTTTCGTGCAATCAGTGGTTCCCCTATGTGCGTTTGTCGCTATGATAAAGTTTACTTTCTGCGATTGCAGCACAACTGTTCTGTGGATGAGAGCAGGTGCAGAGGTGTGGTCGCCAGTTCCTTTTTACATTAATGTATACGGCAAGAGTACAAAATGGAGGAAAAATGTACTTCAATCGCCGTATGATATAAGCCATGCATAGAGCGGTCATCTATTTGTAATTGTGTTGCCAGCCATTAAACGTTTTCGTGCGAGGCGTATACTGGAAGAATATGCGGATTCGCCTTCTAAAAACACCCTCACTTTTCACAGTGCTTTACCTTCTTAGCATTGCGTTTGAGGAATCGACCACGATTTTTTTTCCAATGTGGAAAAAAGGTGAACGTGTGCGCTTGATCCAGAAATATTAAAATTAAAAATACTTATGTTCTCTACGGCCGCCCACAACAGCATTTTCCGCTCCAATAAACGTTTCTCTCTTCCCCTCCTCCTTCTACTCCTCCGTCTCCTCCTCCCCGGATTTTCATAGCATCCTTTTCTTCTTTAGGCGTGAAATATTCGGGTCAGTGGCAGGCAAGAGGCAGCCAACATAATTGCAATCACCGCAGCCTACCAAACGGCTCATTCTTAATCACAACGTCGTGAGCGGCTCGTTCGCTATGTCTCTTTGAGCAGCCACAGTTATTATGCGCAAATGTTAAACATAGAAGGCCGGCCTTCCCCTTCGGTCGGTTGACCTAATTGAATCGAAAACCGGCGAAACTTTGTGCACTTGCGAAAATCAATTTCTACAGGCGTACGGCTCTCAAGAGATGTGTGACTCCATCCATTATTGCCCAAAAGGAAGGAGTCACGAGCCGACAAGGAGTGTGTAGAAAAAGACGTCTCAAGCACAAATCACCCTTGTGTAATTAGCAGAACTTTGTACAGTATCCTTGACCAGCCGAACCTTCGATGGGACACTTCGCGAAATAGATCTGAAGCAATACCGGTTGCTATTATGTTTGAGGGAGATACTGTATCGTGATCCAGATGGAATGGATATGGTCGCACACCTGCTTTCTGAGGAACCAAGTACTCCTTCTTCTTTTTTTTCTCCGGAGAAATAATGTTATTACTAATGTCAAGTTGAAAAAAGGGTCAATTCCGATTGATACAATGTGCGACGATCTCGAAGGCGGATGGGAGGGTGCATTGAGAAGTAAGGTAAATAATTACACAGAACCCATGAAGCATTCATGCCTAAATGGTGGCCAAAAGACTAGATTACGGTTTTGAAAATCCGGCAGGCTGGTAGGTTGAGGTGCCAATTGGTTTGCCGAAGCACAATTACCATCTTCTGGAGCGGACAGACTTTTGGGTTAACGCTACTGCAGCTCCACCGTTGTACTGTTCTTTCCCGAGCCCTGTGGACACGCGCGTTTGTTTTCGGGAATACCTTCTAGGGCAAAAATTGAATGAGCCAACTTGACGCCTTACTCAAAACGCGCACCGACATCGTCTGGGGCTTCCCGTCCACGCCATGAACGGCAAAATTTTAAAACTAGCCATGAAATTTTTTAACGTACTTTAAAAAAAGTACGTTAAAGAAGTGGGAAACGTCCATATGAGCACAAAATACCAACAAAATTGGGAAAAGCCTATTGCAAGTTGTGATAGTCATTGAGATTGCAATGTTCGCCCGCGGAAAGCAGCCTGCAGGTGTAGCGCTGTCAGCCTGGCAGATGTTTCGTAAACCGAACCGGCACGTGACTGTAGTATCGGTAATAATGTCCAAAAATGTAAAACGTATGGAGCTTAAGCTTGTTTGAAAGACGAGCTCACGACCTAAATGAAAGTCATCTGATAAGTCTGGCTAGCACAGCGGTTCTCTCAGGACTGCCCTCTCCGATGTCAGCCGTAGAAACGTTAGGAAGAGCGGTAAGGGATCCTGTCTGCACGGCCGGACGTTGGCAAACGGGAGTGAAATTCGGTGGTAAGGGTCGAAGTTCATTAAGACGCAAGAAAAATACCGGCGTGCAGATAGACGGGGAGGTTTCGGACGGTAAATAACTCTAAATGACCTCTCCGTGTTGTTTCACCATTCTTCTTTCGTCCAACGCTGGGCCAACTTGGCGGCCGCCTCTACTTTCCTTTCCTTTAACCTTCCAATGGTCTGTATAATAGGTGTGAGCGAAGAAATAATGAGTCGTGTTGTACCGCCTCCGTAGGTGCTGTCCGATCAATAAAGGGCGGCGATCGCCACTTGCACAACCAATCAGGGAACTCTGTGGGTGTTTCTGTATTGGCGATTAAATGAAGGCGCGCAAAGTGAATCCCGTGCCAATCGTTTGGCTCTCTTCGGGTCTTGTATTCCAAGTTGTGTTGTAAGTTGGCAACAATTCGCGAGGAAGTCTCAGAAATGTCTATTGCTCGTTTTTTGGCACGGTATCGCACGACACACGAATCGTAACACATTTGTCATTATCGTCTGCTTCTTCTCCGGTGGTAAATAAAGTGAAAACGTCGAGCTGGTCCTTGTTTGTGTATGACGCAACTTGAGTGTTTTGATGTAGCCTCACGCTGGCGGCTGAGTCTTACGATTGCTTCGAACGACTAGCTGAATGCATATAAACGTCAGGTCAAGCTCGTTCAGTCATTGAGGTAATGTAGTAAAACACCATTTCGTGTTAAATGTGTAATTTTGTGTAACTTATTTTTGCACCCGTTGAACGTATAGCGTATTCTCAATAGTCCCACTTAACTGGATAATATCAGCATAAGGAATCCCGTTCTCAGGGCTGGTCGTTGCTTATGAGCAAAGGCATTGTGCAAAAAAAAAAAAACTTGCAAGGTAAAGATTGAGTTGTGATTGCAAATTCATGCATTGGGGACCCGCAGCCGTGTATTATTACAAAATGAAATCAATAAAAAAATTACCGTTGCAGCCCATCGAAAATTTCTTGTTTGAAAGTAAGCCACTGGAAAGTTCAAAGTTTGGAGCTTGGACATTTCGTGGGTTCAACATGGGCTATTTTTATTTAGGAGTGCGACAAGCAACCATTCGACCGCCGCGACCGCCAGTGATCGGTTTCACAACCTCAGCGTTTTGAAAAATTTGCCAATTTGGGGGATACGCCAACAGTATACAGTTTACTTGCAAACTTACAGGGCAATCAGTTACACTGTCTTCTTTGCTCTACATTTTGTACTAGGCCAATTTCAAGACGGACATTTGGGAAGAATTTTTTTCTATTCGTGGGAAAATTTTATGTCATTACTAAACACGTGCACCAGGGTTGGGCCGACTGCGATACGGAGTTGCCTACACGTGTGTCTTAGCAGCCCGCAGGAAAAAGCTCCTGAAAATCTCGTGCTTTGTCCTCCGCAGTGTTCAGACCAACAACGGATTTGCAAATGTGTTCTGGGTCAATATTGAACCCTTGCTTTGCCCATAATGATCTCGATCGTGTGGCAGTTTCGATGTTCTTAGTACAGAAGGGAATATTTCCCTCTAGAACTGATTCCAAAGTAGTAAGAGACAAAACCTTTTCTTAATGCCTGTGTTACCCTTGCCGGTAACCCAGTGACGTCGCATTTGGTTCGTATTTATCCCCAGAACTTGTGAAGAAGAAAAAATGACCTTTATTCTTTCGGTCTCGCAACCGTGCTGAGTATCATTCGGTTTTTCAGGCAGCTGAGAGTAATAAAAACAACTCATTGCCACAAAAGCATCAGCACCCGACCGGCGTGCACCCCCAGACCTTTTGTGCTTTCAAAATTTCTAAACACGACATTTATTTCACACGCAGGAGCCTCTGTACAGCCTTTACCATCAACATTATGCCTCCAACGAACTCTTGAAAGTGCTGTTGCCGGAAATAGTTCAGCATCAATATCAAGTTAACAAAAGATGACTTTTACTGAATTCTGGGGGCTCTCTTGTTCAGGCAAGCGCATGCGCACCGCCATCAAAAAATCGCCCTAGCAATACGGGAACTGCTCTCCACTTGTTACTAATGCTCCCAAGACGTGGAGACTGATGCCAAATTAACTGAGGTCACGACCTGGCGAACGGTAGCCGAGGACCCTACAATTACGGCAATCGATATCCCGTACAAAGTTGAGCAAGCGCATTCAGCGGGCCCACCCCTCGCCCTATTTGGTGATCATTCATGAGCATGTGTGGCCGTATCCGCTCGGCACGGTAGCGATTCTTTTGCGAGTTCAGCTACCAATCAGCTTCATTAGCCACTTTGTTGCAGACCACTTTATCATTTCTATGCTCCGCGAGCTTTCATACAATGACCGCAAGTTAGGAAGAAGCCATAAACTCTCAGCCAGATGACATCAGCTGAAGTACCGAGTCACGGTTCGTGCTGAACGCTCAACTTTCCTAGCGAGTGCACGGAGTACGGCCTGAAGTTAACCGTTTTCTACTTCAGAGAGGCGACCGTCATTTGACCGGGACGCGTCATTCTATTTTGTATAGGATGCAGGAGTGAATGGACCTAGCGTCATCTACTGGTTCGCTTTCTACACTAGCGACATGTTTTTACCAAAGATACTAAAGAAGATTTGCCGTTGAAACTTTGTGACCTTGAGGTAAAGCCTCTGTGTCGTATTTTAACGGCCTGGGTTGGAGCCACCGTAATCCTACTTGTTTCTTTGGCTTAGTGATTTCTGTGTGAAAAGGTTCCAAATGAATATTTGTAGTATTTGTTGCAAATAATTGCGGCTCCGTGTTTCAAATCGCTTGGGATGCAGGGTGCAGCCAATCGGCTTGTATAATCGAAGGTTTTCACTGTGCACAAAGGTCCGCTTATTTATTATTGATGAAATAGTAAGTCGTGAAACAATTTAATCCAGATAGGTTGACTTCGAGGACAAATCTAGAAATATTGCTTAACAAGTGTGGGTCAGAGCCAGTTGAGTTTTACTTGCGAAGTGCTTGTTATGTATTATTTATTTATTTCAGATACCCTCATGGCCCAGTGGGCATTATTGAGGGGAGTGGTACAAAACGAATACATCAATAAAAATACAAAATGCACGGAAACATTAGCGATGAATTGCAAAAGAGCACAAATACACAACCCAGTTGTGTAACAAGAGTAAACAAAACGTTCACGGCATAATGATTTGCACGTGTAAAACGTAGCACTTTGGTACAAAAAAAAATTAACTTCATTAAACAGACCTAACGAAATACACAATATTTCGAGCAAAACACACGGCAAAAAACTTGAAACTTTGCGCGGCATGTAGAAGTCGGTCAGTTGCTTTTTAAATGTTAAACTTTGGTTACAAGCATCAAGGAAGACGGCAGTTGGTTCCACTCCGCTGATGTTTTAGGGATGCTGATGCTTAAACTTGGGGCATACTCGCAACGCCGAAGTTGCAACCCCTGTGCTGGTGGGAAGTGTAGAAACATTGCTCGAATATATTTCACCAGCGAGAATCTAATACTTTGGCTTTCCTACACTATGCGGGCTTAACTGTCTCTGTTAAAATTCTTTGGTGACAGCGGCAATGCAATTTGTTCCGTTTAATTTTCTGGCCAGCCTAAGTCACGGATACCGCTACGGTAACCAATACCGTGTGTACTGGTGACGTTTGCCATTGTTTAATAAGAACGCGAAAAGTTCGACGTGGCTTCATTAGTTGAACATTGGTTCAGGCATACTTATGAAATGTGTGACAACACCCATCAAGTGGTGGGTACACACCTGCGACTGTAAACGTAAGTGTTTTGATTGACTGGCTGATTGACTAGTGACTGACTGAGCGACTCATCACCGCTCCACCTTAGCACACGGGCCTGGATACGAGAAATTGGATACAAGAATTAAACGCATGGGTCTGGATAATATATACGGAATGCTAAATAGAGTGATATTGTTAGCATAGCATTATAAACATATAAAAAGGTTGCTTTAAGAGAAATTGGGAATTGTTTCACGAGAACCAGGGCAGAGAGTGCCTTGATTTCTTTGTGACAGTTCATTTTTCTGATTGTTTAGCAAGTGTTGTGATATATATATATATATATATATATATATATATATATATATATATATATATATATATATATATATATATAGGTCAGCAGTCTACAACGCCAAAGGAGGCATAGGGGTGTGGTTAGGCTCTTTTCTTTTTCACTACGGTCAGTTAGGTAAACTTTTTTTAAAAATATACAGAAGAAAGAAAGAAAGAAAAACACGCGCCCAGAGTGGGGACCGAACCCACGCCTTTCGATTACATGTCGAATGCCTTACCAATTCGGCTATCTGGGTGACTGTGTTCTCCTTCACTTTCTGGGCTATTTATATTTACTAGAAGTGTATCTGACGCTTGAGGGTGGTAGCCAGCGCCACTCTGACTACACGGGGAGAAGGGGACCTTCTTTTCAACCCCCGGGGCGTGAATCGAACGTCTACAGCCTGTCATGAGCGGGTTACTGGCGGGAAGCCCTCTTATGCTACCTAGGCATCAAGGCTGCCAGAACCGAGACCCTCGCTAGGCTTTCGCAGAATAATATAGTAAGAAAATGAGGGGCTCGTTGAGGAAATACAGAAAGATAGGTCAGCAGTCTACAACGCCAAAGGAGGCATAGGGGTGTGGTTAGGCTCTTTTCTTTTTCACTACGGTCAATTAAGTAAACATTTTTTTAAATATACAGAAGAAAGAAAGAAAGAAAAACACGCGCCCAGAGTGGGGACCGAACCCACGCCTTTCGATTACATGTCGAATGCCTTACCAATTCGGCTATCTGGGCGACTGTGTTCTCCTTCACTTTCTGGGCTATTTATATTTACTAGAAGTGTATCTGAAGCTTGAAGGTGGTAGCCAGCGCCACTCTGACTACAGGGGGAAAAGGGGACCTTCTTTTCAACCCCTGGGCCGTGACTCGAACGTCTACAGCCTGTCAAGAGCGGGTTACTGGCGGGAAGCCCTGTGATGCTACCTAGGCATCAAGGCTGCCAGAACCGAGACCCTCGCTAGGCTTTCGCAGAATAATATAGTAAGGAAATGAGGGGCTCGTTGAGGAAATACAGAAAGATAGGTCAGCAGTCTACAACGCCAAAGGAGGCATAGGGGTGTGGTTAGGCTCTTTTCTTTTTCACTACGGTCAATTAAGTAAACATTTTTTTTAAATATACAGAAGAAAGAAAGAAAGAAAAACACGCGCCCCGAGTGGAGACCGAACCCACGCGTGGGTTCGATATTTTTTCAATTTGTTTGCTCCTATGATATATAGACATCAGTTGATCTGTCGTGAATTTCAGTTTGGCCTTTTCGTGTATTCATTTTGGACATTGTAAATAACTAGTTTCTCTTTTCTTCCGATGATTACAAATGCAAATAAAACTAGCCGCGCAGTAATTTTCCTGCTAATATCCTTAGAGGGATCGAAATAGCTCCGAGTTATTTACACATCCTGCGAATGGTGGCAAAGGATCAACACTTGCACGGTTTTCTGGCGATTTCCAACCTAAATTCTTTAACGCATTGGGGTTGATAACCACGATTTGGACTTCATTGCAGGCGGTTCCTTCAAAGGTGTCTAGAGTTAAAATGAATATCCTTGGGCCGCTGCTGGGCACTTTCGTTTGATGGTCACCTACTCTACATTCCTGTACAATTAGTGGTCACCCATACCAATTGTTGAAGCTCAGGACTAGACCGAAGAGGTCGTGAATTTCGGTGCACGACACTAATGCAGTTATTGCGCACTTTGCCTAATTGGCGGAACCGTGACCGTGGACTTCGCTTGTTATAGCTACTGACCTATTAAAAACGAAATCACAAGTACTACAGCGTCGTTTATAAGGATCCCTGCGTGAGTAGATATACTCTTATGCTGCCGTGAAGCTGTCGAAAGTAATTGCAACCAGCGGGACCATCGACGGGGAATTGCACCTTATGTCGATTGATTGTATGGTTTAACGCGCCGACGCAATGCAGGCGATGAGGGGCACCGTAATGAAGGGCTCGGGATTAATTTTTACGAACTGGGGATCTTTAACGTTCGCCGAAATCTCGTACACACGGGCGTTTTGGCTTTCGCCTCCATCATAAAAGCGGCCGCCGTGGCTGGAAATCAAACCAGCGACCTCGTGCGCGCCGCATGTCAAATCAGCAACACTCACGGACTCTATTTGGTGCGAGGAAAAAAATATCTCCTCCAAATTTGTCATACCTTATAGCATCTGTAAAAATGCCGAGAACAGCACTGGCACGGAAACGTTTCCCTTAGCCACTGCTATTATCATACATTCTAATCTCAAACATCTCAACAAACTGACTACTACTGAGTTTTGGAAGGGGGGTGGGGGGGTATTTGAAGCTTCAGTGCTATCTTGGGAAGTTATACGCTCTCAAGTACGAGCAGAAGACTGCTCGAACACCGTGCATCGATCTAGTGCTTTCGGCGAGGCCATTGATATCGAAATATTTGGATTTCCAATGGCGATTATTGGCATTGAAGCAAGAGCCCGTGTCATCAGGGTAGACAACACTGGAGCCACGTGTCTTGAATTCAGGCCGTTTACTCTTGCAACAAGAACAGTGTGAAAAAAGAAACTTGCATGAAGATTGTGAGGGATTCAGAAAACGAAGATCGATGCTGTAATACGCGCTTGTAATTACGAAGGCTTGCCCGACATTAGCCTTGTAACATGCCCTCCTCCTTGTCATTTAAGCACTGCAGAAATGCTTTGCCATTAGCTTCGCCATAATTGAGGAACTGTCCGGTAGCTGTTGTGCTAGACTCAGTGTCGATAGGAGGGAGATTCGGCCTTGTGAACGGGGCGTACCTGCACCGCGGAGGGTCCTGGGGCGGAAGGTGAAAACGCAAGAAGAGTCACTGCCAAGGCTTTGCCTTTCAAGTCGGTGACCAGTAGGGGAGCGGTTCAATTAGGCCTAATAAAGTCAACAATTATGGCGCCCTGCTCCGGGCTACGTCCACCGGCTATTACGTCTGGTCGGCACAATTTGATGAAGACATTCACTGTGGCGGCAGAGACGGCGACAAAGAGAGGGTGACGCCGAAGGAATCCTTCGCTTACTGGCTCTTTCCAATATCCCAAGCTTCTCCATTAAGGCTTCGGCTGCTCTTTCGGACCGTACATGTATGTGGTAAAAACGCGTACCCGAACAGGCGGCCCGGTGAGGCCACGTGAAATTACGAGCGGCGGCCTACTTGAAGCCACTCCCTGCTAGTCTCCAACTTTCAATCCCTTAATAGGTAGCGTAAATAACAGGTTTCCGTCTGAGTTCAGAATACAGCGGGCTACATTTAGGAGCAAGCATTTGCATGCTTTTTGTCCCACACGGACGCTTACGTGCACTTTCTACAGTTGGAATCTACGCATGCCCACAGTTGGTTGCTGTGTGTTTTTCACGGGACTCAAAAAAGTGGTGGGCGCATTTGATGAAGAAATTTCTCGGGAACTGTGGAGGCAAAGTGTTTATCGTTTGCCGCACAATGTTTTGCCGGCTTGAGCATGTTCTTTAAAGGAACTTCGGAAATCAACCGCCATCACATAACTTAAAAGCCTGATCGAAGAAATCTTCTTTTTTCCTGCGTCCGTGTCGTTTGCGTGCATAGCTACGCCCTGCAAAGGGTGTCGCGGGCATTGGCCAGCTTTTTTCTCAGATTCAGCAATAAACGCAGTCGATAGTCCCCTTAAAGAAAATTGTCAGAAAAGCAAACCAGAAAACGGAAAGGGTATCTTCTACGATGAACAAATCAGGCACCGCCACTCTAGGGTGACGCTAACTACAGTTTTTGGAGAGTTTTGTGACCGGAATGAAAGTGGAAGCGTTAACCGGCAGTGCTGCAACGTCCTTTTAAGTAAAGCAAATAGAAAGACGTTTGTTACCACATTCCCGTATGCAAGAAGTGAGACCAGGGGGTAACACGTACATCTCGTCACTTGCCTGGATTAATCTGGCAATATTTTGGGGGTATTGTAATTGGCCCGATAGACGTGCCGGTGGCTACAGTAATGTCTCACAAGTTATAACACCGCCTACAGACATTGGAGTATTACCTCTCCCTCACGACGGAAGGTTGGGATGTGAATGGCTAAGTATTTGCAATAAAAAGGAACCTAGGTTTCGAGATGCAGTTCTCATTACAGCAAGGGCACACGTGGGCAATCCTATTACAATTGCGTCATCACACGGTCATTTTAATACATGTTGCTTAAACATTCCAAAGTTCTGTATACCTTTGTCGGAAAGCATTCATTCCCGTTTCAGTTATGAGTGTTTTATTTGTTGGCGTGGGCTTTGAGAAGTTTTTTCTTCCGCTTTGGGGAAAATTATCCCCGTCATCCCAATTACTCTAAACACTGAGGGGCCGATCCAGCTGCAGGCTTCGCTTTTGCTGAGTAAGTCTCTGGCAGCGTGACGGGCAGCCTGAAGCCACACAAAATCTGCAGGCATTTACGAGACCAACCGGCTCAGCTTCAGGTATAAATTATTACAGTGAAACAAGACACCCGCTTTACTTTCTAAATTACAGTGTTGTGGGCGCCACTGTATGAAACGACCGACGAGGAACGTTTAACACTGCTGGATGGTCCCCTGTGCTGCTACGCGTTACTGTAAGTGACATGGCGACAGTTTTGTTGAGAGCCGCATGGGCTGCACATGCTCCGCAAGAACTAGGCATGAGGGAACAGCGGGGTTTCGGTACGGTTATCGCAATGTGTCGAAAATGTAGAGATGCGTAAGTACATGATAGACATAAAGACCCCGCGACATAGCAGACAAGCGGACATAAGTGGTTCTAGAACTGCACTCTCAAGTGTCAGACTGCACATCTATTTCGCAGAGCGTAACTTTTTCCACTCCGCAAGTGCGAGGTTGCTAATTTCAAAATTACTAGTTTGGCAAAACGGCTTACACCGCTATCAATGTACAAAACACCCGGTGCGTACACATTGACGGGCAATAATTTTGGTCGCACTTGCGTATAGGCAAGGGAAAGAAAGTTCTTGCTGAGATGTATAACACTCTAATAAGGATACTTGAGGTTTCATTACGTTCGTTGCACTCACTTTGGACACCTCCTACGGCACATTAAAGCCTTAAATTGGGCTCCTGACTCTTACTACACGTCCGCTGCTACACTTAACAATACTTGCCTGACACAACATTTTGAGGTGTAAAACGACAATGGAAAACGAAGTTGCAGGGGTCATCACAGCAGCCTCAATGCCTGAACTGCTTGGCACGAACATAAAAACACTCCCACATAGAACCACTCCAACGCCTCTGCTTTTCAACGCTTGCGGTCGTCATGTCCTTTTGGGTGCGCTTGTCAATGCGAAGTTTGCTTGGGCTTGGTGAGCTTCCACACTGTTATTCAGCCACTTGAGGATTAGATGCCTTAGTTCTTTAAGCAGGAGATATGAAATAACGCACGTAAGGGCAGCCTTACACCAAACGAGTGAGTGCAAAGATCAAGGAACGAGCCGACGTCGTGGGCTATGCATATGAAAGCTCTAATGACAGACAACCTTGGAACGCAATGGTTCGCCTACAACCGTAGGCGAGTGTAGTACACATCAAAAACAAAATACCCGCTGCGTTCCACAGCCCACTCCTCCGAGAGTCGTAAACCATACTTTATTAAATGTTGGTGCGGAAATGCTGATTCTTAGCTGTATGCGAGGGTATCCCGCAACTACAGCGCCAACAGGTGCGTCTTCAGAGTTTAAAACATGGTGCACCTAGCTACCCAACTTCCGCATGACTGCGTCGTTTCCTGCCTATACTTGTTCTCGCCTTAGGCCAGCGATTAGTAAAGAATTTGCACCTTTCAAAGACAGTATTGTCACAAACTAATAAAAGAGTTTCTTTACAGAGTTCTACAAATGTTAGCGATAGAGAATGCGGTTCGCGACGAATAAAGCAGAGAAAGACAGGACATATTCATGTCAAAAGCCCAACAATTTTTGTCATTACTACACCAAGGACAACATCTGTATGAACGCCATTTTGTGCATGGAATGGTTTGCCCAGCAATGCTGGCATGGAAGGGAATTTGGTGGAGATCTTTGGGACTTTCGTTAATTCGTTCCTAAAAAGTTGCTGCCTCCAGAGTTGCATCTGTTGCTTCCACCCCCTGTCTAACGTGGTGGAATTTGAAATAAAACAAAAATAAGGCTTCAACCCCAATGCCAAGTCTGAAACGTACCATACTTTATTACTTTACAGTATTTTTTGTGACAAAAATATGAAGTTTGACAAATGATAGGTCTAATCCTTTGCTGGATGACGGATGGCATTAGGGTTGGCCAAATGAAGGTGGAATTGCTTGTAGCATTCTTGTTACTTTATTGCGAGCGAAAAGGGAGGCTAACCTTCCAAGCATGTTACTGATATTTCGACTGATAATTTTTGCAAGAAGTGGGAGACGGCTTGACCCTACAGGAATGGCACGTCCGTGGGTGTTGTTCCGTTAGTTTCGAAAAAGTAGGTCGAAGTTGCAAGTGCTCTGAGGTGTGCCAGTGTTGGCAAATGTGCCCCTGATTTTGTCCAAAAAAGGTATTGTGTGAAAATGCTGCTAGGTTTGGGCGAATAGCCTTAATAAACTTCCCAATAAGAGTAAAAACTCTACAAAAGGTTTTGAAAAACATAAATAAACGATTGTTTTAACGTTTAAAAAATGCATGCAAGAAAGTGCCTAACATCGGCAGCCCCTTTTGGGGAGAAAATTCCCCCGGTTTCATGCAATAAATCTGACATCGCTTGTTGCGTTTTCTGTCTCCTTCAGTTTAGGTAGTTTTTATTTGTGGTGAGACGAGAAATATGCTTTAGTAAATATCTTTAGTGTACTGGAAGCTCCTTCACTGTGTCTAGAAGGATCCAGTGAAATTGTATTCTGTTCACCATGAGAAAACAACAAATTTCTACAACAAACTACAGCTCCCAAATTTCACGTCAGTGCCCTATTTACCAAACTCTGCAGTCGATGTGTCTATTTCACGTACGCTGATGAAGCGCAGTGAATTTAAACACTGGTTTGGTATGGCTGCGAGCCGTACTTCACTACTGGTGAATTGCTTCCTGCGGCTGAATTGTTCCGGTGAAGATGCATAATAATGAACTTGTAGTTTATCAAATTCCGGGGAGTAAGCCACACCCATCCTCGTTTATGAGCGTTAAACTCCCCAAACGAGCGCCCTAGATAAACACGAGCAGGCGTGCGAGTTAACATAGCTCGCTCGATTCGTCCATTTAATGGCGGTTCTTTAGTCTGAATTACTTTTCTGAAGATGCAGGAACAACGGATAGAATACCAGTAGCCGCTGATGAATGTCGCCGCATTCGTTCATCGTACGGTGTTGTTCCCGTCGTGAAACACCACATGCAGCGATCATGGCGTCTGGCCTTCTTGCTTCGCGTGAACGAAAGCCCCCGCCACGTCAACGTGCCGCCATAGGAATTGCAACTGCTGCGTTGTGGACGTCGGCACCTGCAGAAAGACCCTCTCGTACTCTATCTGCCTCCACATGCAAGAAAAGCCTGCCGTGTAGTCGAGGGCAATCATGCGCTACGTTGGATGCAAACGCACAGTTTTTTCCAGTGGCACGCTTAACTTACGGAAAGACGTACTTGTTCTCGCCAACATCCGTGTGGTAGTTACACCACGCAAGCTTATTTCCAATGCACTGCTTCAGAGGTTCCAACTGGGGTTTTGCAGTTCCATGTCAAAATAGGAAAGACAATGAAGCTCGCAGTTTTGATTCAAACAGCTCTTTTCATAGCGTGTGTTGCCGGCTAAAATAGTGCGTAACTCGTTATGTGTGGCCCTACTCGAAGGAGACTGAGCCTTTAAAGGGGAACAATGACTATTTAAAGCACCTGCATTCTTTTCATCTACTGCGTTTGTTGGCTCTGTTTTGTTGAGCTACCTCGATGTACGAGCAGAAGTCTATTCTCAGAAGAAACATTCCGCATCATTCTGTCTCAGGAACACGGGGCATCCTGCTTTAGTTATCTCTGATTGCTAATAACAGTTCCTTGCCCAGATCCAGAAAGACCCAATAAATGCCCTAGAAACCTGCACACAAACACACATGCAAGAACACGCGATATTCGGTTCGTTCTTGGGTACAAGCCCGGTATTTTCTGTGCGCAGCCACTCCATTTACTGTTTCCCTCGGAAAACACCTACAATTCTTTAAGTAAACTCTTGAAACAGCTCCCGCTGTTCGGTCTCACTAGCCTAGGGGAAGAACTGTGTGTATTGGAATAAAGGACCGGGTTCGTGCCGCAGTAATACCAATGTTTTTTTTTCAAAACTCGTGATTTTTATTGTAAAATGTTCACTCAGCTCAATACTGCGCATTCATTTTGTAAATGAAAGTGTCTTGATATCTTTTACCCAAGTGCGGAGGTTGGGCATGGTATATCAACACGGTCAATTACGTTTTGCCTCACATTGAAAGTTTCAGCCTTGTACCTATCTCAAAGAAAATATCCAACACCAGCACGCACGCACGCAAGCACACACACACACACACACACACACACACACACACACACACACACACACACACACACACACACACACACACACACACACACACACACACACACACACACACACACACACACACACACACACACACACACACACACGTACGAACACCCACGTACGCACACACACACGCACACGCACGCACACACGCACGCACGCACGCACACACACACACCTATACAGCCGTTTTGGAGCATCTTATAATATGGCAACATCAATGCAGAAATAATACTGCCAAGCAAAAATAAGCTGCTGTTAATTGTGTTATTTGCTTGCTCATCATCTCAGCGAAAGCGTTGACTCACCTGCTTAATTTTTCATTTAAAACCCTTGCCTTTATAAGGGTCAGACATCAGAAGATAAGATACGTATTAACATGCTCATAAAACAATTTTTACATCCGTTCCACTGCTCATGAGTTTATAAAAATATGGCTCAAAGACTAAATAAAACAAGAAATGTTGACAGAAACTGGCACTATTTTTTACGATAGTTACGGCATTCTGTGAGTCTGTAAATTATATTTGACGGGAAGAAGAATTCGGTTGGTAGGGGCGTCCTCCAAGCCCTAGTATGGTTGAAGAAAACGGTAGCTTGGTATTTCTTTTAAGCCTGTGGTCGTCTTTTCAGCGCGCTTTTAATAAAGCCCGTATAAGAAATTGCGCAGACCTTCTGCAAACGACGACGACGGTTGAACGCGAAGATTTCTCGTGACGGATTCTCTGGTTGTCGTTTCAGTTTTCCAAACTGCTTCCACCATGTCGATATGGAGCAATCGGATAAACGCCGGCTTCATAACGCGAGGGACTTCGGTTTGATTCCGGTCACGCAAATCATTCTTTTTTCAATTAGACATTATCGCATTACAGACGCCATGGATGACAACACTATAGCTTCACTTTAACAGCGTTGTTCTCTACATATGCCGCAGATGGAATCAGTTGTCTCCGTACACTTCTCATGTTCACCACTGAGATCATCCCGTCTATTTGGCTCCATAGCTTGATCTTCTCTGACTACCAACAAATCCACCGACCGACTTGCTACACATGTTGGGGAGGGGAGGGGGGCGACTTACTCATGTTCTGGGTATCTCAATTTAGTACTTCATCTTACTCTTCTTTCGGTCTTATCTGTACCTATCTCCATCATTGGCTCCGCGCGTCGCGTGTCACTTGTTTTACAGTTTTCCGCGAGGTGCATCGCTCCGGGCCGCATACGTGCGTCTTGTTTACTTCCTGAACTCTGGGCAGCTGGCCTTGCATGTCGTCCGCTCTTCCGGCATATAAATACCCACAAAGTACGGGCCACCTGGAAGGTACGCGTCTCTCTGGTTTGTAAGATCTGCCACTGCCTCCCATTCCTTTGAAGCAACCCCGCTGTGCTTCCTAATGGTCACAGCTTTCTTATCACTCACCGTAGACGCGACATACTGGAAAATCTTCGCTTGCTTTCGTACTCACAGAGGCCGTTACGACGCCTAGTTGTGAGGTGCAGCGTTGTCTATACCCCTGGTTTGACACAGTAAAAACCTAACGTTTTTTTTAAAGAGTCTGAAAGTTATAAAGCATTTTATTTCGTAACGGAATCGCCTGTGTACAGGAATAGTTACGATAGAAGCGTTTTGGTAGAAGTATTAGGCTTTAACGGTGAGCTTCAATACCAACTTATTATATTGCGTTTGGCGGCTCAGCGCTGCTCAGTGCACCTAGATCAATCTCCGAGGAAATTGGCCAGCAGATCATCTGGTAATCCTCTTTAATTACCAAAATACTTAGCTTTCCGACAGGGTGCGTTCGTTTAAATAGTTTGAATCTTTAAAGTTTGCACGTTGCCCCTTGAAACCTAGCACTCCGAACCTCAAAAACTAATAAAAAAAGACGACACGCCATTCGCGGCTACCTGATGAACTGCCTCTCCTGACGTGGGACTGGTTGATGAGGCGTTTGACACTGTGTTAATTTTAAAATACTTTTTAACTCCCTGTGCTGTAACTATGGACTAGTTGTTTGCATGCTTGCGACAGGTATGTTTAACGTGATAGGAATGCATTAAATTCCACAGACTAGACATAACTTCTGGTCTCCCGAGTTGACGTCGCCGAAAGTTGGGGAGAGGCAGCGTGGGGAGATCGATCTGTTGAGAACCCACTTTTGCTGATAACGAATTGTACATGAATCGGCAGGAAAAAACCGAGAATATGACATGGATGTGCTCCGAGGTCTACTCCACGGAAACGTTTCAGTCGTATGCCGCGTTTTCTCTGCCTGTGTCTTGTGTCTTCGCCTCGTTGTATTGTCTTCGTCACGTGTACAAATATTCTTCTTTTGTTATTTATTTATTATTTCTTCATTTTGGCGCCCAGCACCCGAAACGATGATGATGAAGGCCATGTTACACGTCCAATAAAATAACGCGTGTTGGGAGAGGTAGATAAAAAGCAGCTTAGACGCCCAGCGTAAATACAGCACCTCTCACTTTCGGCCTTATGACGCACAACTCTAATACCCATGTTACAATTGTGCCCTTAACGTTTTATTATTTGCCACCATTATTTTACAAAGCAAAACTGACACAGGTACAATTGAGAGGACCTCTTTTTGGCATTTTCGAGCTGCATTTTACGCGCTGTACACAGATCACTCTTCTGCAAACCATATTGTAGTTGCACTTTAGAGAAGTTCCTTCAGGGCCGAGGCAGGTTACGCTGAAAATTGCCGTATAAATTTAAACTGCTGGCTTTGGACACTTACAAAGACAATTGGAGGGGTGTCACTTGGATTTCCTTTTATCTCCTTTGTTATTTCACTTCTTCGCAGGAATATTCATAAAATAGGATTCTTAATAGTGATTTGCCCTAAGCTACTCGACGTGGTGAAATTTCTTCCCCCTCAATAATAATGCATCTCCTGTTAAAGCACCACCAAAACTCACTCCGATACAGACACCGCTGCAAGCCCAAGGCACGGTTTAGCGGAGAAGAAGGAACAGGCTAGTATAAGCGTCATAAAAAATGGAGGGTTTCAGGCGGCACTGGGTAATTAAGAGCCACAAGCGGTTAAACGCAGCATCCTTCACAACCTTCAGCGAGCAGCTACCGGGCCAGTAGGTCCCTACTGACAGAGATGGAGAACTTCACGGGTCGGATGCACGCTCTTAACTCAGGGGAACTCCTCTCCAGTTACCCAAAAAGTCAAGAAGAAAAAAGACGATTGCAGCTTCGGTACTACAAAAATAAAACTATTTTTTTACATTCAGGAACCATCGCTCATAATTCATGGGGCATCAATATGTATGGGTGGCCTCAGAAACTAGGCGTCTTCCTTGAGGCCTTAGCTGGAGGTATTACCAGAGGCCACTGTTGGAGCGAACGTTTTGAAAAGAAACTCTGCAACAACGCCAATCGCTCAGGATTCTTGGCAGGCTCAGCTTTATATGGCTGTCTTCGATCAGTGCGGGGTGCCGGAACCCGTATTAACCGGTAGTTGCGTTATGGCGTGGTCAACAGTACAGATATTTGGTTGTCTGGATCAATTTTTCACCACAACATTTTTTGCGAGTAGCCTTACCCATGTTGCCTTTATAGCTACCATAAAGAATGGCGGAAATACCGATTAGTCAGTCATTCTGTAGAAAGAACATGCTACTACAAAGCACGCAGAATAAAGGTTTATTAAACATGAGCGTGAAAAACAAAACGCGCGAACGTCCCATTATAATGCATGCAGGATATGTCAGTAAAAAACCATTCATTAAGAGCGAAAATAAATGAGTTTGACCGGTCTTACTTCCACAATAAACAAAATTACCAAAACTAGTGCTAGCTTATCCACAGAACAAAAAAGTGTGCTTTGTCGACTGGATGGCGTGGACTGCCATCTTTAGGAGAGCCGACTACACAAAAAGTAATAGATATTGAAGCATTAACAAGATAAGTGGCGTTTTATACAAAACGGGGATATTATAAAACACATTTTCAGTTGCAGTGTTTTCACATACCAAGGTTCGCATATTTTGGAGGAAATAAAGACACCCAGCAACAACGACCCCCCGCAACGACGTAATATTTCATAGGCACCCTTTAGGCAAACACTTATTTTGATCAACCTAATTTAAACCACACTGACTTTTTTATGCGCAAATTAGCTTCTATAAAATCTTGTGGGTCAGAACTCGCATGTTAACCATTTTTGGCTCGGTGCAATTGAGTAGTTGCGTAATTTCGGCGCTCGATTTCCGAGTCAACTTTTCATACCCTGCATGCAAACCTCGTACACAATATCAGCTGGGAAATTCGAAAGCCGCGATAGGCGGCAACGAAGTAAAAAGTTAAACATTTTTTCTCTGTCTCAATATTTGCGGCAGTTCGTTTAAAAAAAAAATCCAGTGAACAAAACAAGCAGAGCTGGCGAAGAAACCACCGAGGGAGAACATTTAGAGATCGTTACTTCAAAACCGAACACGCATGTTTAGATTACAGCAGAAGGCTATTCTTGGACATATAAAAAAATTTCAAAAACCCGTTTAACCTTAAGGCCATGTTGGAACAATAACACGAAATACCAATAAGAAAGCCTCATAAAAGCACCAGCTACTCTTTCCGGAAAACGGTTTAGTTGAAGTGTTAAAGATAATCCTGCCTTCATTTAAACAACTGTGGAGCAACAAACATCGCAGTCGTGCAACTACCACAATGCGCTTTCACCGAGAAACGTGCTGTACGGTTACTGGCTACTACTTCTACTGCCACTTGTATTGCAATGTTCTCGAGAATTTTCAGTGGTTCCTGAGAGAGTGAAAAACGGGACACAGGAACGTGGGAAGGGCAAGGAGGCTGCATCTTCAAACTTTTATACTAATACTTTGGCATTACTACTCCGGCAAGATTGAGCGGCTTTAATTACACGCGTACGCCGGGTGCCTAAACCGGTTTTGTGCCGCTCGAAGCGCTGGGCAGAAAGCATATCTTGCTGTGCTCTCGCTGCAGCATGCCGCATATACAAGCAGATCGAGTGATGTAGAGAGCTGTTTGACGCTCATGGCATTCGTAAGTACTACCCTGCAGTAGTCGCGGAGGGCAGCAGAACATACACATTACTGCCGCGCCCTCGTCTGGACACGCAGTAGAGTAATTGCAATATTACGCAGAAAAAGGGTAATCATTGCCGGCATGACCATTTAGCTCCGCTTCTTCATCCATTTTTGTTTGATGTACGCGAAGAAACAGGCTACAAAGAGATCGCATAGGTGATACCGTGTTACACCAAATAGAGTAACTATCTCGGTTTGCTCAGCGCTCCGTGAAAGGACTGATGGGCGCGCTGCACGGATTGTGTGTCTGTTTAATTCGTCCTAACGGATGTCATCATGAAGCACGGATTTTTTGTACATGATGGCAACTGAAAGCAGGGAGAAAATGAGGTATGCTTTAGCAAGAAGCATGAACACTCAAGAAACATAAGAGTTTACCTGATGGGTTTTTGAGGACCTGGAATTTGTTCTCCTTACATTGAATATCTCACCCATAGCATCTAAGAACCATGGCGTTAGTGCTAAAAGAGTAACCCAACACAAATAAATGTAGTAGTACAATAAGTTCAAATTACGGGATAATTATTTTCTAAAAGTGTGGTTGACACGTGACTCTCACTGCAGTAATCAAAGAGGAGTGAAATGAATAATTGGCTCTCTAAAGTGGCCCCCGGTGTCTTAAAGGGGCAGGGTTGGAGGTTAAAACCGAGTCTTGAAATCGCGAAAAAGTCATGGGAACAGCGACTGCCTTTCGACACTTTTTTAACGACAGCGGTCTTTAATCTTTTGTTTACGCCTTATAGCATTACCAGTAATACCACAAAGAAAAAAGACTCGGCACGCAAGATGGAGCACGCAAAAAGTGGAGTGGAGTGGATAAACTTTATGTAGGCGAGCTTCAGGCGCTGATGGTTGGACGCCGGCGTGGTGGGGGGCCTCCTGTAGTCCAGGAAGCCCTGGTCCGTGCTGGCTGCCCTAGCCTGCTCCATCTGGCTACGCTGGACTGGGAGGGCGAAGCTGGCCAGCTGGCCCGCCCACTGCTCGTACGTTGGGTGAGAATTAGGGGTAAGGGATGGGGTATTCTGACACTCCCATACCATGTGGTACAGGGTGCCGGTCTGGGGAGAGAAATTACACGTACAGTAGTAGAGGGTGGGGTACATGGCATGGAGGATAGTGGGGTGAGGATAGGAATTTGTCTTAAGTGTGCGAAAGGCAGTCGCCTATGCTCTGGGTGAATGCGGATGTGGTGGCGGAAAGCGTCGTCATTCATGGCGGTAATGGGCGAGGATGTCCGTGTATGAATTAAGAGTAGCGGGCTTGAGAGAGCGAAGGACTGCGTGACTTCGCCTTCTTCCGAAACAGCCCGGTTCCCCACGAAGGACTTGTGTCCGGGGGTCTATATGATGTGCATTTGCGGGAGCTGCCACACACTTCGCAGAATTTTTAAGGCCGTGGGTGTTATGCTACCTAGCAGGAAATTGCGGCAGCCGGCATGTGAGTCTGTCATTATTGTGATGTAGTCGTTTACAGTGGTGGCGGCTAGAGCAATGGCAAGTTCTTCTGCTGCATCGATAGATGTCGTGGGTACTGTAGCGGCCGTCAGTTCTGCACCGTTGGCGTCGCTGACACTCATGGCGTGGGCGGGTTGTTGGTGGTATGTAGAGGCATCCGTTAACGAGCACAGGGAGAGTTGGGGAAGCGTTTTCTAAGGTCTCGCATCCGGCCGACTCGGCGTGCCATGTTGTAGATGGGGTGCATATTCCTAGGAATGGGTGCGACTTTGATGTACTGCCGGATGGTTAGAGGGATGCGTTGCTTCTGTTCGAATTTTGGGGGGAGGCCTGTAGCCAAGCCCGGTAAGTGTAGCCCTGCCGGTTGGCGTGAGCTTAAGTCGCGTCAATTCGGAGATGCGATGAGCTTCTTCCAGTTCTTCCCATGTATTATGAATGCCGAGCTGTAGAAGTTTTCTTGTTGCTGTTTTTGGAACAGTCCAAGGGCGGCCTTGCAGGCTTGGCGTAAGGCGATGTTTAGCTTTTATTTCTCTTCGGGTTTCAGGGAGAAATACGGTGTCCCGTACGTAACCCGGCTAATGAGGATGACGTGAATAATGCGCAGGGTGTCAGCTTCTTGTACCCAAATCGCTGATGGGAGATCCTGCGTATGAGCTGAATAACCTGTTTAAGAGTCCTGGGACGCCCGCAGAGGGTAATCAGGCGGGGGAAAAAGAACCAGACGAACCGCAAGCTGAAGATCCGCATTGCTGAAATATTAGCAGAAGCCGAAGCGTACGCCCGTCAGCTGAGCCAGCAAAACTGGACGCAGTTCTTCAACAAGCTGCAAGGAACTCTGGCAACCCGCCTCACATGCAACCTGCTGCGTTCCCTTATGGGCCCCGGTGAATCTAAGGTGGTCGCAGAAGACTAGTTTCGCCGATTAGCCCACAATTACCCGGGAACTGAAGACGAATTTTTGGAAGAACTTAATCAAGCCTTGGCGACCCCACCTCACGTCGAACCCACCCAGGCACCCGACTACAAAGGCGATCCGAACCCCAAAACGGACGAGCCGTTCTTCATTGCTGAAATTGAGGCGGCGGCGTATAACCTCACCGGAAACACCACTCCGGGACGATACAATATAATTGCGAACAAACAAATTATTGCGAAACTTCAACCATGCCTTTTTAGAAAATCTCCTGGTCTACATTAATGAGTGCTGGCTGGCGGGTTCCTTGCCCCTACAGTGGAAACACGCCGACGTCACTTTGATCCCCAACCCGGCAAACCCTTGAACCCCAAGAATCTGTGTACTATTTCTCGGACTTCATGTGTCGGAAAATTGTTTGAACACATGGTTCAGAACAGGCTCTCGCCCCACATTAAAGAAAACGGCTACTTCCCTGACACGACGTACGGCTTCCCCCACATCTGTCAACCCAAGACATACTACTGCAGTTTAAGAAGGAAGGGCTAGACGACCTTAATAGCCACAGCAAGCGGTCCATCTTGGCACTCGACATTGAGGGGGCATTCGACGTTTCTCACCAAGTTATTCTTCAAGGCCTCGCCTCTACAAATTGTAGCGAGCGCACATTCCAATACTTCGTCTCCTTTCTAACCCAGCGCACAGCAACAGTGGGCATTGGGCACCTTCGATCCGACGTATTTCAAACCCTACCAAAGGGCGCTCCGCAGGGGTCGGGAGTATCCCCTATACTCTTCAACTTCATCATGATAGACTTACCTCCCCTACTAAAAGCCATCCCGAACCTTCGCCACGCAATATACGCGGACGACCTAATGCTCTGGGTCCCTACTGGATCTACGGGCGACCAGCAAGACGCAGCACTTCGAGGAGCCATTTAGGTCAGACAACAATACCTGGACGCCCGACAACTCGAGTGTGCCGCGGAAAAATCTGCCATTTTAACCTGTGCAAAAGAACATATAAGACGCGTTCAGATCCCATACCAGATCCAAAACTTACCGTTAATGAGCAACCCGTCCCCAATGTAACACAACTACGAATATTAGGCCTCACCATACCAAAAGATGGGTTAGGCGCCCAGACAATCCTTCCCTTGCAAAGCGCGCAAAGAAAGAAGACCCAATCCGAGGCGCACGCAAGCGTACTCCTCGTGCGCCTCGTGAGGAGCGCTTTGCGTCAACCAGGCTTGAAAGTGGGCTTGCGCCAATACCAATTAAAAATACCGAGCGCAGGTGAGCGTGCCCTTCGAGAACATTATGCTCAGCGTTTGTGGAGTGATAACTCGCGTGCTCTTCTACTCGCCAGTTTATCAGCGTTCGCGCCTCAAACGGGAAGCACAGAAGCCGAAATCGCACTACAGACACTGAGTTCGCCAAGCCAATGGCAGCCGGTTCTAGCGCGTGGTAACGCGGTCCCCTTTGGGAGAGATGTGCAAGGCCGCGGACAAGATGATCCAGGCCTACAGTTATGGAGAACTTTTAGCGAAAAGCTGGAAATTAATGTGAGTTGAAAGAGCGGGGTCTTCGAAGAAGGGAGAGGGGCCAATAATTTGCTGTTTCTGCAGCCTCCCCCCACTAGTGAAAGCTGCGTTATTTTGTAACAGTGAGAGATTGAAACTTGTGATCTCATCGCATATGATGTTTGAGGATGAGGTGAAAATGCTGAGCCGTCTTCCGTGCCCGGATTGAAATTTTTCCACAGAAGTCCAAAGCACGCTTGGTTCCATTGTCGGAGAGTGTATGGAAGATGTTCGTTTAGCTTTTGCAGGCGCTGTCGCAGAATTGTGCTGTCACTTGTGTACACAATTTTGCCAGCCTTCGGTGGTCTGTGCGGTGCAGCAAGGCAAGCTTTCAGGTTGATATAATATGAACGAAGTTGGGTAAAACTTGCAATACGTTATTAGGACACTACTTGACGACAATAGCCCGACTGCGTCGTGATAACTGAACGCTGATATTTTATACTGCTAGTTTAATTTTAAGAAGCACCGTCCAACCCTTGTGAACTTCATAGCTTTGCTAGTCATTCGAGTGTATGGCATTTCAATGTACTTGTGGAGAATTTGCATCGAGCTACTACTTAGTAAGTGACACTCCCCCACAGGCGTATTGATATGGTGATCTGACCCGCGGTCCCATTGCGAGGTAATTTAAAAACCAAACTATAGAACGGCACATTCAATGGCCCATTTGCATTCAGCAGGAAAATGCAACCGGAATATTTAAAAAAGGGCGCCCACTTATTCCTCCAAAAGCGCACAAATCGTTTTCTGTATTAATAACCAACGTCTAGAGAAGCACTTGCGAAAATGAGCTAACCTTAGTTTACAGAAATAGCACCGATTTTCTATCAAAAGGATTCTCTGATTGTAACCGAGCCTTTGTCACTAAAAGGTCACTCAGTTTTGGAATTCAAATGTAACCAAAGGAAGTTCCAACTATGAATTTCTCCTTATGAGTAAATTGGGAACCATATCTACGCCCGTATTTCACTCAAACGGTGACACCAGAAATCAACCTAGCTGAGCATAAGTCATTTTTGCTGGTACGGCGTAACGACAACGGCAATCGGGGTACAATTCTGCCGTCAAACCCCAAAGATGAGCACCAAAAATGGCAAATAAATGCAGATAAGTGACTTCGATTTACATAGATGATCGTGGAGAGATAACGGCCTCTTTTGACGACATATATCTGCCTGCACACAATAGTAGGTGATATCACGTAAAAAGTAGGCAGACTGACAAAGAGAATACGATATTGTGTAGCGATAAATGTTTGATTGCAACACCTTGTGTTGCACTTTGAGGGGCATTGTGCTATTTGTTTGCACTATTTTTTGCGCTATTTATTTGCGCTAGTTACACAAAAACTGTCACAAAATGAACTGGACACTTCGGTACAGAAACGTTACGTTAGTGATGTTATCTGACACTTCCGAAAATACATCTCCGCTGCCTCCCCTCGAATTTCAATCTGTTAGCAGCGTTTCTCTCAAATGAGGGCACTTGTGCCGGATTGTTTTCTAGTTTCTTTACTTGGTTTTTTTATGGGTTCGTTATCAGCTCGTGGGGCCGGCTTGTAAATAAACTTTCACTATGGCTTATCACTTTGAATGCATTGTTTACATTCCGTCTTGTGCATTTAGGTTTCAGCAGTGCTTCAATACTAGGAAAAGAGAAGATGATCTAAAAGGAAAAATCATTCTCACACGTCGATTTAAATGAGAGAGGTATTAATGCTTCGTAGAGGCATTGTAATGTAATTTTACATCCAATCAATGAGCCCTTAAACGATGGTATAAATGGCAAATACGGAGGCCATGTTATTGCACGGGTACATGAACAAAAGTTCCTTGTGTTTGTTTCCAAGAACAGTTAAACTGGTCAGTACACGTAAAACATTTATTTCCAACTCTGGGAAGAACAGCTGGATGCCTTTATAACATATCACACTTAATGTCGTTATAGTTCGAAAGAAACGTATTATTGTCTATTCTATTCAAAACTAACGTACGGAATGTTGGTCTGGGGAACAACCTCACAAAATACTTACAATAGGCTTGTTGTCTTGCAAAAAAAGATATAACGCGCTTTCGAAAATTTTCAAAGGGAAATTCCAAGACCTGGTAACTTTACCTTTTTTTCCAACACTCAATACTTCGAGCTGACCAGCTGTATTACTTCCGACTTGTCCAGACGGTACACAAAAACAAGTTGTACGTAGATGGCGACACAGAGAACCGTCACTATGGTGTACGGCGATTAATAAGACTTACACCTAAACACCTAAAACTAACTAATTACGGCAAACAATCGGCCACCTATCAAGTACAACTTGTCTTGAACAGCCCAGCACATATTTTAAAATTTAACACTAGTGCAACCGTATTTAAAGCCAAAACTAGGGTAATGTTTGTAGAAAAAAGACGTATGACAAGCACTAGGCGTGTCTCATTCTAAGGAATTTCAAATGTATTTTGTGTAGACATGATTTTTTTATAGGCACAACGGGAAATCAGTCAAGAAATGTGTCGTGTTCTATGTTTTCTGCTAGAAACAGATATTGTGGAAAAAAGGTTTATGTATATTGTACAACTTGTGATTCTCATTATCGGAACTGTACAATTTTTGTAGTTTTCATTCACTTATCTTTTTTATCTGTACTTCTGTATGTTATAGCTAAGCACGCTTATTTGATTGAAATGTGTCCTCTGTTGTGATCTTCTGTTGTGAACTCCAGAGGGTTAGGAGACCTCGTGGTTAACTCAATGCCTTTAGCTCGTGCCCCGTCAGCAGGAATTGTAACACCATCTGCTAAAGAATAGTTTTCTTCTTCTTAAAAAAGGAGGTAAATTAAACCCGACACGTTGTAAAAAAACAAAACCAGCTGCTAATACCTGTAAGACCGCCTTCCTTGTCGTTTATAAAAAAAACATCATAAAACTTTGCATGCTAGATTACGTAATAAACATTTCTAATAATAAAGACAAGTACAAGCCAAGTAAACAGAGACACGACAAATTAGCCTCAAATTCTCGTTACGTAGCTCGGGGTGGCCTAGCCACACACAGTAAAACAAGAGTAGTTCCAAAGAAGCAGGAGGGCATACCACTCCAGCTGGATTGGGCGAGATAAAAACGGGTGGCTTTAATGAGCGCTGCTCGCATTGGAACCTCCTTGCCAGGCGTATTGTTCTGCAAGGGTTTGGCGAGCTGGTTCAATTCCCGGGTGAATAAGGCAGAGGTCGTCACGAGGATAAATTTTTCCAAAAGGAACATCCAAAGGAAATCGGTGGATGTAAAACTGCAGGCAATAATATACCTCTTTGATTCTGTGGCCGAGCTTCCAATGTGCCTTTTTAGGAGAGTGTAAGCACGGGTGAAACATAACTTTTCATTCTGTCTGTGAGCTTAGGAAGCCTCCCTTTTACCCATTGCCTTTTCGTATTCCCTTATCCCTTTTAAACTCTACCCCCCTGCTTTACCAAGGGTGCGGCAAACTAAAGCTAGACAAAAAATGCGTTACTGTGTAATTGAGCCAATAAAATTTGGAATGGGCATGCATGTTTAAAAAGAAACCAAGTACAGGTTCCGTAGTTTGAGTTTTCTTCGCTCTTCTAGCGTAGGCATCACGCAACCTACTAAGTTTAGTTTCAACAGATGTGATTGTCCGTGCTCACCATAGAGTTTCATAAAAAATATCTAGAGTGGAATCTGGCGCTAGTGTAAACGCGAACGCCGAGGCGGCGCTTACGCTTCGATGGGAATAATCTGTAGTTCTGGAAGCGGATTGCGCAGGATCGAAAGAGGCCTATGGCTGCGCAAATTGTTTGTTTAGGCAAACAAAAACCGTGATTGCTCTGGTATCTGTTTAGAATTACGTGTCAAACACGATAGTTACTGACCCAAAATTGGTTTTTGTACGAAATAAAACGGCGCGTTTAAGCAAAAAGCAGACGCAGAGTTGAGGAGGTTTGCCGAGTGGGTTTGCCATTTGCCGCCAACTACAGCGGGATGCAGAGTTCTTTAAAACCGTTTGTAGAAGTTTCGGCGCTTGCAGTTCTTGGTATTAACAAAAGGTTCGTGCTCCTAAAAAAAGAAATCGATTACCTTTGGAGAAGTTATTATGAGCTAAATTACTGATATTCATCAAGCAACCTTCCTATCAGTCGTCAGCACTGCAGGTCTACGCCATAGGAGCTGGTGTTCACACGAAAAATGTGGCTGTTACAAACAGTTCGTAACCGTCGTCAGCTTCAAAAATACATTGCTCTGCCGAATGAGCAGCGCTAAAACTTTTATTTCTCAGGCAACCTTGGGGCATACAGCGACGTTATTATTACTCGCTGCCCCGCCAATTATTGATAACCCACAAGATTCGCAACTACGGTTATAAAACATTTCCACTCAGGGAATGCATTCACATCAAGGAGAAACGTGCATTTGAACGCTTCTTCAAACATGCAAATGCGTTCATGCAAGTTCAAAACGAAAACCAAACTGGCTGCACGATTCAATCCATAACTTCCGCAAGCCATCGAGTGCCAATCCGTATCCAGAACTACCCATCAGGCCCATTGCGTCGGATCATCGGCGCGCCACATTCTTCTCTGGTTGTTATTGTATGAAAATTTATGGTGCCCACACCACATTTTGTAGTGTGTAGAGCGTTGTAGACTATTTGCTCTAAATGTATACATGAAGTTGTGTTGGTTATTCTGCGTTGTTTTGTGGTAGTCCTGATGCCATTTTATTATTTTGATATTGTTTTCCAAAGCTGCTTTTGAACCGCTTGTATCCGTAGATTCATTTTAGGCTTCTATCGTTTTTTGACAGCGGCGATAATGTGCAATAAGTCTTTGTTGTACAAAAACATTAGTCGGACAGCTCCAAGAATAGCGATCGTGCCACACATGCACAGCATCTTTTTAACTGTCACTTTTTTATTACGGCGCTTCGTAAGCTGCGCAACCATGAGCTATGGTCGTAAGAAATACGCAAAGAAACAATGCACAACAAAATCTTAAGCATTCGGCTACAAACGAATGCGCGCAACCAGTTCCTGCTTGAAAACGGATCCTCCACACCGTGGGTTCTAAGGTTATAACGTAGTAAAGAATCATTGGCCATGCAGTAGGAATTCATATGCCTCAAGAAAAACGAGGTAGCAAGGAGGAATTCATGTCTTTTCCGCTGCCAGAGCCCACTTGCCATGATGATTTTTGTACACACAGCCGTATAACAAGTTCGGGACACTTCCATCACTCCCTCTTCGACACGGCACTCTGTTGGGGCCTAAGTCAAGGTAGCGTCGACGAACGAAGTGCCCCGAACCGCTGAGATTGGTTGGTCGTCAGGTATATAGATAACCGAAATGGTGCCGCATTTTCACGCGCAATGCGCGACAGGAGCTCTATGTAGGGAATCATAAATCACGTATACGCCTGTACAAGTCTCCCGGCGAGCATTTGCACGTCACGCGGCAGCGAAAACCTCTCGATCGTCGCTTCGGCAACCGGTTTCGTGATAGGCTTTGGGGGCAGTATACCATCGACACTTACCTTGCAAAGATAGGCGAAGCCTGAGAAATGTGCTGGTCGTTTGATTAAGCATTTGACTACTGCGGGTGAAGCCTATTTGGTGCTAGCGGGGATTAAGAGGCACTTCTGCTCGTTAAAATGTTGGATAAGGATGGCCTACAAACATTAGGTGTAGGCTAGCTTTCTTTTCAGTGGGTTTAGAGATTAAAATACAAATTCAGGGGGAGAATGTCACGAAAAAAAGGGATTCAACACAGCAATGGCGTCTATTCGCCTGATTCTTTCCTGGATAGAGAACACAGTTTTTGAGAGCCGACCTTACTCTCTTTTTTTTTTCGCTCGTGTCGTCCTTTTCATGTTAAAG
This sequence comes from Haemaphysalis longicornis, assembly GCF_048455015.1. Lineage (NCBI taxonomy): Eukaryota > Metazoa > Arthropoda > Arachnida > Ixodida > Ixodidae > Haemaphysalis > Haemaphysalis longicornis. The sequence goes on along the minus strand of NW_027526407.1, from coordinate 85,312,983 downwards.
GCTGCTTCGCTAAAATACGAGCCGATTGGCCCATCCAGTCGGGGAACTATTTTTTTAACTTGTTTTCGTAGCGAGTGATACCGAGATTTTGTGTGTTCTTTATTGAAATCGTACTCATCAATCTCCCGAATAGGAGTATACTAAAAAGTAGCCTTAAACACTCAATGATCGAGCGGCGAACGCAAGCGCATCATAAATTACTAGAGCCCGAAATAAACTGTCCGCCAAGATGGGGGTTCCCTAAGGTCTAAATAATTATTACCGCACATCGACTTCTTCAGTATTTAATACACGTCAGGCGATACACGACACTTAATGTACATGCAAAGATCTGTACCCCTGGTTCACAGAAAGTAACATGGGGATGGCGACCACATCAATTGACAATGTCCTTGTACGTCCTGTCCAGAGGATCTGGGAACACCGCTCGAGCTTGTCATGGATTCTTCATGGGGTGCCTTCGTTCGGAGATCAGGATGGTCGCTTGGATACATCTGGTGGGTGTTTTTGTATTTGTCTTGGGGTCGCCAGACATGGCCATGGCGCTAGGAAGTTAACAACGTCGCTTCGCAAAAAAGCCATTCCAAATTTTCGCTTAAGATGAGTTACGTAATGTTAAGGGACAAGAAGAGAGCGCAGTGGGTCAGGGAACAAACGCGTGTTAAGCACATGTTAGTATGAATTAGGAAGAAGAAATTGGCGTGGGCCGGGCATGTAATGCGAACGCAAGGTGACCGTTGGTCCTTAAGGGTAACAGACTGGATCCCTAGAGATGGCAAGCGTTGCAGGGTGTGCAGAAAGTTAGGTAGGCAGGTGCGATCAAGAAGTTTGCGGGCAAAATTGGTCGCAGTTAGCCCACGACGGGGATATTTGGAGATCAATTGAAGATGCCTTTGCGCCGCAGTGGGAGTAGACAGGATGATGATGGTGAGTAATGGATGCAGCTTCGGGCAGGAGGGCACTTGCGAAGACAGTGATAGTCTTTACCAAGTTGTGCACCCACTCGCACGCACACGCACATTACCTACACACACGCTCACGCGCATACACACATGCACACACACGTACGCACAGACACGGACACGCGCACAATCACGCAGGCACATACCTAAGACACAACCTCATACGCACCCACAGACACACACACACACATGGAGACACGCACCTATGTACAAACGCACACATACATCACGCGCACGCCTTGATAGACACCTAAACACGCGTGCTCTTGTTTCACTAAAACTTGTGTCTCACAGATCGAGCTGTCACCTTCATACAAGATTGAGCCGACACAATTATAGGAGAAAAACCCATAAAAGTGTATTTTCCAACTTGGGTCGTACACAAAGAATTCTTTCTAACCTTTTGAGAAAACCTTTAATTTACACTAAAATATCTTGTAGTTGAACAACTACATAATATTTGTTAGGGATTGTGAAAGTTTATCGAGTTACAAGCACCAAATTTTGTTTTGAAACTGAGGCGAGCCTTGTTCTGAAAAAAGTGGAAGCATAAGGAGTGAGGTTGCGTGGAATTTTGGTGAGGTTGCGTGGTTGCGTGGATTAGGAACGCAGGACTGTGAGAACAAGGCAAATGTGATGAAATTCAGTTTTTATATGCTGTGAGCATAACACAACGACTTTATATTACTGGCATAAAACAACTAAAATAGAAACCGAGTGGAGCACAGTTACGCGTAGTCGAGAAAACAAAACATACGAACATCATCTTTGATTGATTGATTGATTGTGGGGTTTAACGCGCCGACGCAACGCAGGCGATGAGGCTCCGGATTAATTTTGACCACCTGGGGATCTTTAACGTGCGCCGAAATCTCGTACACACGGGCGTTTTTGCTTTTCGCCTCCACCAGAAAAGCGGCCGCCGCGGCCGGGAATCGAACCCGCGACCTCGTGCTCAGCAGAGCAACGCCTTAGCCACTGAGCCACCACGGCGGGTGAACATCATCTTTATTGCAGTTCTATGTTATAAGAGAATGAAAATAATCGAAGCATCTCAAATGAAAATAAGAATTGACATCGAGAACTACACTTGCCTTCCCTTCCTCTCAATGCCCAGAAAGGAGTTCGCGTATTATTTTATACGTGTTTCTCTTAAGAGAGGTCGTACACCCTGGACCGTATGAAACGAAGTGCAACGAAGAGTTCGGGATTCCTTAGAAGCTTAAGGTAGGAAAATGACTTGCTCTTTAAATGGCTGAAAACAGCTGTTTCTAAAATCTTCACCCTCACAAAATGTAGTGTTCACTGCAACCAGAAGACACCCTTTTATGCGCGATCTTCTACAACTTTGGCCTGTACACCAGAATGCGAGAACTTTCATGATCAAATCGAAACGAAGATGGTCTTCTCTTCGGTGCCAATTTGCACTCTAGTGCTTTCACTCTTGAAAGCCGGCACCAGAAACGAAGTGAACATCATCTCTTCAAATCCTTCGTTTATGTTCGAACTTGATAGATTAATAGGAGGGGACCTTTCGCCAGAATAAGTGAAAACACTTAACAAGTGTAAGCAAAAAAAGCCAAGTGACGTGCAGATGCGAAGAAACCTTGCCGAGTATTCATCGCCTGAGAAAAAAAAACTGTTGCGCACGCGCCATTAATAAATGACGCCCGCACCACGCACGGCTTAGCGGCTTACAGGTGAGCCCCTTCGCTTCCACCGCTTTGTACTCTCGCACTCAAATTGCACGTGGCAGGAGGCTCCGATGACTGTCCAAACCCGAAAAACTGCCCTCTTCCACCATTTTTGCATACCCTGCCGTGCCTGTATTTGCCGTGCTGTGCCTGTATTTGGTAGATGTGTGCTGGGCGCGCGACGCTACCGCACCAATGTTCTTTAATCGAAGGATGTTTAATGCAATTTTGCTTTTTTTCAGTGACGACGTGCATTTGACTCAAACGCGGTTGTTTTCTTGCCGCTTCATTCGACTGCGACTTGCGCAATCCGGGTAAAATGCGTTTTAGCCTGATATGCATAGAGCTTGGAGCTGTCCGACTAATTCGGACAGCTCCAAGCTCCAAAGTCGGACAGCTCCAAGCATAATGCACCAACTTGCCCAACAGATTTGTTTAATGATATGCATAGATTCGCGCCCAAATGCAGATGGAAAGAGCCTAAGTTAACTTAATGACTCTTAGCCGGCAACTCAGGACACAATATAAACATGCAAAGCTTCACTGTGGCATTGCAATTAACACCAAAATTCTCATCATGACTGTTCGCACTTCCCCTTTCCCATGTGCTTCGTCTCAAATGGCAAGAATGTATCTTGTACGACTTCTACACTTCTTTAAATGCGTTTGGAGGAAAATCAACCTATGCCATTTAAGGTAAACATTTAATACTCATTTTGTGGAATGCCACATTTTGCATTTGCATAATTCCAACGAGTTGGAAATGACAGTGATGCGAATAGGGCTCACTGTTTCTACACCGCTATATTTGTGAAACATTTTAGGATGCTAATCTCAACGGGCCATGTTTACAGCTTTGCTCTCTGGCGTGAAGAATTTTCTGAGCTTTGCACCTGCGAGCACCCGAAAGGGTTTTATATATTACATCATGCACAATGCTGAAGCAAAAGATTGACGAAAATTAAGTATAACAGAAAGCTGAAATCGCACACTTCAACGCACGCACAAATTTGCAACTGCGTTAATTATTCCAATAAACAAAGTATCTTGCGCGGGCTTACGCAACTCATTTCCCTAAAAAACGTGTATGACGTAGGAGCTACGTACTGTGACATTTTGCGGTTCTAGGAAAAGGTAAAAACCAACGGCATCACAATACCAAAATGTTAAAAAACCTGGAACATGTTTTTTTATGCTTTAATTATGCTTTAAACAGCGAAGGGGAGCGTGTTTCATTATACAACACTAAGCTTCCACATTCCGTTCAGACACTATTATTGGAAGTATTATGGGCCTTTCGTCTTCATCAGCTTACACCCAGGTAAAAACACACAGTAGGGTGAAGCAGCTTTTGTTAAAAAGTGTTCGTTGTGGATATTGTTAAACATCTGCTCCGGTTGATTCCGAACACTCCTCAGCGGTAAGCAACAAGGGTTTTATTATATACTAGTCCTTGCGGGGTCACGCGTGTGAGTCACCAAGAGCTTACTCGTACGCGTGTTCCGGACGCTCGCATGTTTCAAGCCCCATTGTGCCAGGCAGAATCATTTGGTTCATGCTACAATCGAATCGTCAGAATTGACATAATGGACATTGCTTACGATGTATGCACCTAAGTGCGCAGTTTACGCAATAGTGGGCGGAGTTATCGTGAATTTATGACTTTTTATATGCGTAGTGGGCAACAAGAGGCGTGTTTATCATCCGCCCCAAACCACCTGCGCCTTTCGAATAGCACGAGAGAAGAAAGCGCTCAGATGTATGAGAAAAGCTTTACTAAGCGTTCGGAGGCTAGACATCAGCGAAGATCGCGAGATTTGCTGAGCTTTGTTTGCAATGACGGCATTAAAAGCGTGGTTATGAAGAGTTTTTGTTCGAAAGAGAAATAAAATGTGCAACACAAAATGTCATTTTTCTGTTTGTTAGCATGTTTACTTATTTAGAGTTCGCAACACTTTGCTCGAGGACTGTAAGGCTGTTCACCTCGCGTACTGATATTTTTCTGATCTGCAACCCAAAGATTGTGTTTGCCAAAGTAGCAGCTCAACTAAACACTAAAATGGAGCAAGAAGGGAGCTGTGGAAACAGTTTAAGGACGATGAATCGCTCGTCCGACCGTTAAAGCTAGCATTAAAATCATTTTCTTGGGATAGCAATAGAGTGTGAATTTGTACAGCACTTAAAGTGTGAGAACTAACAAAAATAAAACGCGGACAAGCCGCCCCTGACGGGTCTTTACTTACGTCCCTGTAGCGCATTGTCGCTTCCATTTGATCTTCATGGTTTTAGAGTCCTACTTTACAGTGTATACCCACAAATGCACAGATTTCGTTCTGACAATATTATTTTTTAGTTCTTCAACTCGTCGTGCGGTCGAATGCTCCACAGAAAGCTCGAAAACGTACTTGTTTTAGCAAACAAAGTGATTTGCGGAGCCTCTCCAGACAGAAGGAAATTGCTAGAACTATACAGTAATCATAACCGTAGCAGAACGGCTGTGCAAACGTGAATAGAAAAAAAAGGAGAAGGCAACTAACTCGATGCAAACATGAAAGAGGGAGACATCGAGGGGAAGTAATGAATTTAGACAGCTTATGAATGGAGCGGTTGAATGTCCATGGGAAAGATTTTCAGCCTCTTGTGGACATAAACTAGCTCATGAGGATAAAGATGCCGATATTGAGCTTTTGACTGCTTCTGAATGGACTAAACGTGTGCAAGTACCACATAATACAACCATGGAGTTATCAAGGCATCCTCTTAATTGGGTGGCGACCATCTCATTCGTGAAAGTAGAAGCGATGACGGCCCGTTTGCACGTTCTGGCGGTCATGCCTGCACGCCCCAATGGTTTCACCCGTGGCACGGTGCAGTGTATGTTGTGTCCATTGCTGGTAATAGGCGATCGAATGGCGTAGGAAATGAGTGAGCGAATGCGTCACGGTAGAAAGCAAGCGTGAAATTCCTTGGCCTAAGCGCATCGAACCGCAACTGCAGGCGTTCGCCCTGAGTGAGTGATGACTGTTTGCATGCCGTAGCGTTTCATCCGTGTGGCCCACGGGGCTAGTGTATTGGTGATGCTTATAAACTACCGTATAAGGGGATGAGAGCTTCACAGAGCACACGTACTTACTGTTGGCTTGGTCACTATTTTATGGTGCATGGTTTTGTCATAGTTTGCGCCAGTCCGGCCAACTGTTTCAAACTTTCCACACAGTGCGAAAGTCGTACCTGCTTTAGAAAAATGATATGCTCAGAAGCGGCTGCGGTGAATACTTTTATGGGAAGTAGATCTGAACAAAGAGGACAGCTCTTCGTTACGGAGAATTGAGGATTTGTTGAAGTGGTCTAACGTAAACATCAATGGTATGAAAGTTTTAGTACGAACGCACAAGTACGGGCAAATCTCCCTGAGCGAAACGCATCAACGAGCCAACCGAGAGGAATCCTATCCGGATAGTTTGACAAAAAGGCTTTGCTAAGTATAGATCTGGCAGATTCTAGGGGCCTGTTAAAACGGGAAAATGTTTGGAACATTTCTTCGCGTGCAACCAAAAAGGATGATTATTCTTATTTTATGTAGCATCAGATATTTGTAGTTATACTAGAGTGAAGGTGGTACCGATTACATTAAATACCCAGTGTCATTCGTAGACACAGCATGTCCTTTCAAAAAACATGTGATTTGTTTCTCGAATGAGTACGTATCGAATTTAATCTGGGAGCATCGTCCAAGCAGATTAAAGGCTGCTATTCGAGCAACGTCTCAAATGTGTATCCATTTGTTTGTTCTAGTTCACATCTTTAACAATTTTTACTCACAAGGATAACTATCAGCACAACTCTCTTAGTGCATACAAGGCGGGTGGGGTCTATACAGTCGTAAAGATTAAATCTGGCCTGAAGTTTTGCTTGTACGTTGCTTGAATGCAGATTACCTCACGTGATATTGATAGATTCAGCCTTCTAGTCTCAATGTCAACACGACCCGCGCTGGGTTCTTAAAGCGCGCTTCCATGTAAATGCATACGTGTTCTTCGTACGAAGTAGCTGGAAAGATACAATGTATCCAAATGGCAGGGGCTCAGTTAACACACACATGAGTCAACTGGCCACGGCAAGTACAACGGTATTTGAAAGAGCTAGTGGGAACGATAGGAAACGAGGAGAAGTTCTGTTTTAATGAGTACTCGGTGGATCCTGTGTGTAAATCCTAATGGCAGGCAACTACAAAGGCGCAAATAATAGGCAGCACAATTACCGGTTTCAAAATGTGCAGCGAATATTGTTATTTATGTTGAGGATACTACGAACTATGTAAACGAAGTGCGGGTGACTTCTTTGAAACCAATATCGCTATAGTCACGTTTTAGTTAAGTCTTTCTTGGTGCTTTCAAGTTCACATTAAAGGGAAACGTATTTGTGTGTACTGAGCCGCGCTTTGAGCAAGTGCAATAGAATTACCCTTTTAAGCTCTGCGTAAGTAAAACAGAAAAAACCGATTTTCTCGGTGCAAGAAAAGCATGAAATCAAAGCTGGAGATACACTTTTACGCGGGATTTGGGGCGTATGAATAAAAAAAAGTACGGGTAAACGAGCGACAGTACGGTGCGATGGGGGTATCAGCAGCAATTGAATTGGCGAAGTGTAAATTATCAATACGGACTTCATGGTCTCACCTGCCCCAAATGAGTTTTTATTACGGCCATAATATTTGTACCTCTTCAAATGCACACAATGTTTTTATTTAGACATTCCTCACCCTACCCCTAATTTTCGGGGTACATGAATGCAAAGTACTCCTTGTGATAAATTTTGACACAACGACAAATTAGAAAAAAAAAGTCGGGGTCAGCCGAAAAGCCAGGCATATATACAGCAGTAAAGAATATCTTTGACCACTATCTGTATTTTTAGAAAAAAAATGTCGTTAATGTTGAAGCGTGTGAGATCATCGGCCGAAATTCTCGGTGACGACGATTTTTTTTTTTCAAAACTGAAATCTTCGGAAGCTGGCAGGTTTCTCTTCATCGGCCGTCGCCACCCCGAAGGGACACTGGGATTAACAACACCGAAATGGCGAAGTGCGGGAACCCTTGTCTCGCTTGCACTTGTTTTGTTTGCACGTGTTATATCGCCCGTAAAAAATCATCTGTTCCCACCCATTTCATTGAATTTAAAATTTTGGGAATGGGCACTAGAGCAAGTGCAATTCTTTTAAAAAAACATCATTCCACCAACAGTTCCTCGCCTCAAAAAATGAGGGAATATGAGGCAACCACTGCAAATACAATAAGGAAGTGGTAACCACCTAGAAGAAAAGGTGTGTGTGGAATTTATGGGAAAACCTTGATTTAACACAGTGGCAGAAGTCGATACATTTTATTGCTGTACTGCTCAAGAAATTGAACATTCTTTTCTCAAGTAGCTGCAATGCTACAGAGCAGAAGCAATATTTTGTATATTGTCACGGGCTCTTGCACATTGGCAATCCAGGTGTGGAGTTATGGTCAACCTCTCCTCCAGGGATATGCTCCACTGCCAAGCTGGTACACAGCCTTGAGAGAGAGACGACGACGACGCTGAGAGTCTTGCGGAGGTGCGCGCTGTACCTGGAACACTGTTGCTGCTTTCGCTACCAGCTCGTATTTGCCTGCCAACACATTTTATTACGAGCAGTGCCTTCATTGCCACGTCACAATATTATCGGTATTGCGCTAAAAATGTATATCGATTGTCTTGGTATTCGCCTCCTCAGTGCAATATGCAGCAACGTGTCGCAGTCTTGGGGCTGCTCCTGACAAGCCGTTGATATTGCAATCCCGCCGCGGGGGAAAAAAGGGTCTTCCTCACCAATGTGGTAGGAGCGGTACTGGCGACGAACAGCAAGAAAATCATACAGTCACCTTGGCACAAAGGCACCAGCAATAGGCATTGAAGACAGCCGCCCTGGTCGCTCAATCGATTCAGTATCAGAAGCATATTGTAAATATTGGGAGTTTGGTTTTAAACCGGGTTCATACTTTTGCTTACCTTTTCCTCTTTCAGGCCTTTCCAACATCTCTCTGGTCGAAAAATGCCACAATCATTCCCCCTTCCCCCCTTACGTCCTCCCGGGAGTTCTGGACTGCTAGTTCTCCTTCCTAGGTTTGTTGGAAGAGCACCTGCTTCCCTCGTCTGTTAAGCTATACCTGCACGTCTGTGTAGGGTGTGTCTAGTGAAAAATACTAGAAAGTGTGGCGAGCTAGTATTTGCACCTACTTGCAGGAGTTATCCGCCACTTAATCCTCCTGAAATTTTTTGGTAGTTCCTATCATACGGCCACCTTTCAGCAGTGAGTAATGCGATTGAGTTTTGTCGGTAGAGCTGGCAACAATAAAATCTTGCCGAAGACCTTGCTATTATTAATGTGTGGAGTGTCGTAAAGACATTTCGCGGCGAAAGCTCAAGGGCAATGATAGCTGTCATGGCTTCAGACACATTCTCAGACTTTGCAGAGAACTTCGACATCTCAGCGACGTAACAGTCTGCAACCGCTACTGAGCACAATGTTTCAAAAACAGCGCAAAGAAATGTGCATAAACCGAAGCCCGTTAAGCAAATTGACATTGATTACTGGTCTGTAATAGCGAATCCGCTTGCGCAGTTTTTGAAACAGGTATGAAAATTGTTTCCGACACCAACCTACTAACAACGCAAGTGCAAAAAAATGCCTCTGATCGAATGTTGAGATGAACAGCAAGAACGCTAATACGCCGCAGCTGACCTCTTATACCCCGACGACCTTACCTGCGGCTTGCACAAGCAGCATGCGGTGCACACACCTGCTAACGACGCAGCAGGAATTCATCCTTATCTGCACCTCGAATTTCTACCCGTAGGTTTCTATGCTTCTCTGCCAAGGACACTTTCGAGTGCCTTTGGGGTGTTTTTTTTCACTGTATCTTGTAAGTAGTCATTTGCATCCGAACGCAAGAGATTGTAACTTGTTCGACGCACGAAGTAAATAGATGATATTACCGTGAACCATGCATTTGATTTGCCAATCAGCATTTGTTACAACAGCGTGGGCGTGCTCTCTTTTATATCTTCCTCCATGCAAAGCTTGCGTTTTGTTTCTCACTCACATACCCTTTGGCAAGCTTGTTTATTAGGGAAAAAGTGAAGCTTTGCCATCACTATCTTCGTTTAAATTGTGCATGCCTGACCAACAGGGTTCTCGCTGTGATTAAATGTTTGTAAAAACAAGACCACAACAAAAATAATGCCCCTCTTCGTCTAACGACGATGCTTACACGCGAAGCTTTCACTTTAGGGACTCCTTGGTTGTCATCTCAGTTTAGACTTTGACTCACAGGCTCTTTGGACTTCGACTCGTAGTGCTTTGTCCTTCATTGCACCCAGCCTCTACTTTTGATCGCAATGGCTTTGACTTTAACCCTTCGCCATTTCATTTGCACGAATGACGCTTCGCGTTCAACCATCGTCGTCGTTCGACGGTCGGGTGCATAATTTCTGCCTGATTTTTGCACGTCTATGCACACCTTGCCAAATATAAACTGCTTCGACCGTGTGGGAGTGGCGCAACCGAACAGACGTCGGATTTATAACGCGAGGGATTCATGCTCAAATCCGCTCTTGGGAAGGGCGTGTTTTTGTCACTTCTCTCACGATCGTCATCATCGTCAGCAAATGTCGCCTTTCAGTCAGGGCGTTTTCTCCGATATATACGTAATAAGTTAGGTATTAGAAGCTTTGATTTAATAAATGCTTGGAAAGGAAACGTCTCACCATTCGATTAGGCGACGCTGGTCTGTAAACGTCCACTTACTTACCGCTTCTCGATTCCTGTAAATTTCTAGTTTATTGAGGGGTGCAATTTCGCTCTTATAATATTTATTTCTTCACCAACCCAGTACTATCTTTAGCTAGGGAGATAGTTCTGACGTTTTTGCTCCAGGAGTTTGCTTTCCTGGAGAGTGAAAATATTCTTCCTCGTAGAACTAACAAGCACAATTGAAAATAAAAAAAAAGTAATGCTTGCTGCAAACACTTCAAGTTCGCTTTGAAACCCAAACAGCGGCGACAATGATGCAGATGTCAATGAAACATTGGACAACCTCGCGGTACATGGTAACTTCAAACAGTGTCAGGCTGCGTTTTTAGTAGGCACTAAAAGCTACCGTATCTGAGGTTAATGCTACGGCTGCCGAAGGAAGCCACGGGGCTGGAGTCATTTGCAGATACAAAATGTGCTCGCCAAATGAAAAGAGTAAATCCGTGGCAGCAGTCTGAGGATGACGATGATAATTAATGTGATCGTAGAATACCGCGAGCTACACCGACCACGCCGTAAAAAGGCATAGAAGTAGACCGCTCAAAGGTAATTGAATATGAGGGCGTACAAAATCTGTACTTCTCATTCCGTCTTTACAACTCCACTTTTCGATAAAAAAAACCAGTCGTTAGAGCACTCGGGACTAAAAGGCAACATTCTTAATGAAGCACACGTCAACGCAGCACCAATAAATGTCTCCACAGGAACAAACCCCGCTGGATTGCCTGTAATATGGTAGAGAGTATAAAGCAAATGAATACAATCTTCGTGAACATCCTTACATAAGCCAAAAGCCATAAAATATTTATGGCCAATGTTTAAATCTTTCTTCCGTGCGAAACTGAAAAACTTTCCACTTCGTTTTGACACGTTGTGGAAGCACATCTGGTGTGTTCTTAGCAAGTCTTTTGAGGCTGCCATCAGCGCACTGAAAAACGCAATGCTCGCGCTAGGGAAGTTTTATGCGACAACGGCAATTGTATCAGAAAATTGGGACATCTTCATACTAGTGGCGCTTAAGGTTGGGCAAACAACGAAGGGGGTGCACCTATACTATTCTTGATTCTGATAAGTTTACTATGCTTGGAGATTGTGCTCCTGAGCCCAAAGTCGTTGGTTCAATCAATGCTGTAGTAGCTTCTTTTCTGATGAAGGCGAAAAACAAATGCAGCGCTTCTTTTTGTGCGAACGGCCGCCTGCCGGCTGAGCCCCGCAATCTCCATTTTTGCGCCCGGCGTTCCTCGAGCAGTGTTGAGCGCGGCTTCAAAAACATTGGGCCCATCTCCCCGCGAGGAGGATTCGAGTAAATGCGTCGCATAGGGGGTGGGTGTATTGCGTTAACGTTTAGTGTTTGGGGAGTTGGTGGTAGTGAATGCGTTGTATCAGCAGCTTCTTGACGTAGTTTGAATGAGTCAAGGATATAAGGCGCGTTCGTAGCCTCCCATTCTGTGTCGGCTTTGTGGCGCAGTGGGTAGAGCACCATGTACATTGCGTTCCGCCCACAGGTAGTGAATGCGTTGTATCAGCAGCTTCTTGAGGTAGTTTGAATGAGTCAGGGATATAAGGCGCGTTCGTAGCCTCCCATTCTGTGTCGGCTTTGTGGCGCAGTGGGTAGAGCACCATGTACATTGCGTTCCGCCCGCAGGGTCGAGGGATCGAAACCAGGCGCCGGATAGTATTTTTTTTATATACTGTAGGGGTAGGGGTGCGGATTACGACTACGGACGTCAACGCGGGTGGCATCGTGAGTTACTGAAATGCTCTGCATTTAAAAAGCTCTCGACGCTGCAGGAAGCTGGGCCCAAGAAGAGTAGGGCCCTGCTGGGAGGCTTGGCAGCGAGTCTAGCGCGCGCCCTCCGCTCTTTGCTGACACGCGCACTGCTGCGGGCTCTCTCTTCTCGCCAGGAGGCAGCGCTTGTGTTTTTGTCTTCTTATTGCTTTTTTGGACGCCACGGGACCCAACCCATGCTGAAACAGCTCCGCTGTCAATATTCTCCGTCGATGCAGGTACCCGCGCTTACCCTCATACCCTTCTGTGAACCGACTGGCCAAGCTAGTGAAACTGCTTACGTGGGGTACACAGTTTAGATTTAAGACATAGGCGCGAACATAGTGGGAGGGTGCAAATTTCTTCGTAAGCAGAAATATTTCACAAATCGCAACACGTTTTATTAGGAAACATCCACGAGTGCAGTGCGAATATTGCGCGCAAAGTACCATGTACGCAGAAAGAGGCGAAAAAGGAAGTGCGACGTCTCGTCGCCCACATTCCACTTTGGTTTACGGATGGGAAACAAGCTAAAATGGACGCAAAACACAATGAGAGACGAGACAACGCAATGCTGGGTTTTTTATACTTTAAATATCTAGATTTTTTTTATTTCTGGGTTTTTAGATTTTCAACTAACATTTAAAGGTGACTGCCACGTTAGCTGGATTTACTCTCCTACAACTAAGAAGGTGTTGCTCCCGTTCGAAACAAGGCACTCGAAATTAGTAAAAAGATGCATAGCCACACTATGTTTCCGCAGTGCGTTAGACAAAAGCTGCGTCCACGCAAGGCAGAAAATCGTTGAACGTTAGGCTCAGAGGCTAACTGCAGCAGGTTTTCAGCCTCCAGAGCTCACGGCTGTCGTTGAGTGCCTGAGCGTAAAGCTTAAAAGGCAACTTTCAAGTTCACAGGGGCCCGATGAATAGATGGAAAAACGAAAGGTTGAGGTAATGCCGTATATACACAAGGCGTCGCACGACATAAAAAAAATTATTCGCGGCACGGTGTTCAAAGGGTCTTTTCCGTGCCCTGTAAACGCTTGAGACTGTGCGCGCGCATTGAAAATTACGGAAAACAGAAACGCGCCTATAAGGCAAACCATGCCTAGAAATTCGTTAAGTGTGAGCACAGTGTCATCTTAAAAATTCTGCTGAGGTGTGGGAAGGTTTACATCGGCCCAACCAGCCGATCTGTCAATGAGCGGCTGAAGGAGCATTGCGCGTTAGTTAATTCTCAAGGAGCTGGACACCATGCCTATAAATTTCGGCAATGCAAGTGTGAAGTATTGATTGATAGTGTAACGATTTTTGGAAAAGGCATGACAAAGAATGAGAGGGAAATACTTGAAGCGTTCATGATAACACAACAGCAGGAAGGCAACTGCATTAGCGCACCGTCTATTACCCGTAGCGATAAAGAAATCGGCTTCATTCAAACGTGACCGGTGTTGATACGAAAGCAGATGTTAAGTGAACATTAGCATTTCAATTCGATTCACGCGTACGTGTAGACGCATGCGTTGGCTTGGTTGTTCACATGGTGTATCTGTTTCTTCTATTAAATTTCAGTTGCTCCAGCGTTGTGTTGTCTCGCCTCTCGTATTTTGCGTCCTTTTTTCGTTGGTTTCTGATCCGTCGATATGTACCAACAGGCCCAGCAAGCTGCACTTCTACACCACTCTGGTCTGCTGGTGAGTGCGGTGCTATATCGTAGCCATTGCTGATCACAGAGTGAAAAATGTTACGTGGATAACAAATTGGCTGTATCACCTTTGCTGATCCTGTAAAGAAACACGTGCATGTCGTAGTGGATGATAAAGCTGTATGGTTGACTTCATTGTTACGCTGGCACTGCAGTATACATTTAGTTCCAGGGGGAAGAACGATCTGCACTTTTTGGCCATCGAGCCATGAAGATACGTTACTAGTGACAAAAAACTGTTTTTTGACACATGATTTGCAAGCGACATGCTATAATCGTGACGAGCTATACTGGAGATGGGGGAATCGTACAGCTGATGCTTGCCGTGTCATTTCGGCCGAAATTACATGAAAAATAGTTGTTGCCTGTAAACACAAGCCCTATTCTTGATTGATTGTGGGGTTTAACGCGCCGACGCAACGCAGGCGATGAGGCGCGCCGTAGTGGAGGGCTCCGGATTAATTTCGACCGCCTGGGGATCTTTATCGTGCGCCGAAATCTCGTACACACGGGCGTTTTTGCTTTTCGCCTCCATCAGAAAAGCGGCCGCCGCGGCCGGGAATCGAACCCGCGACCTCGTGCTCAGCAGCGCAACGCCTTAGCCACTGAGCCACCGCGGCGGGAAAGTCCTATTCTTGCTACAGACTTTCGGGAAGGGATATATATTGCATATTTTGGGTCATATGCGGCGTGCGAATAACTGGCGAATGAAGGGAGCCCACAAAAAATACTGGAATAGCAGTCAGCTCACCGCCTTAAAAAATACTGTTATTAGACACAGACGGGTATTCACAGCCTTCCGCCAGCCCTCCTCACCCACGCACGTGCGCATGGGACAAACTTTTCTGCACTAATAATAAGTGCCAACAAAATCCCATGAGAAAGAGACACCCTTAAAAAAGCGCAGTGGAATATTCCCCAGAACGGTAAATAACTACTTGGTATTTCTATTTTGTACGGGGAATTGCAAGCGAGTATTTGAAGTTTGTTTTCATGCAATTCGAAAGTTCTGGCTAAAATTTGTTACAATGTGTTCAAAACTGTTATAGTAACTTCACAGCGACAGCGAATTTAGCCATTTTTATAGTTCACTGGAAAGCACCGAGCTTCAGCCACAGCTTCTACTGGTATTACTTCGAACATATTCTTAACGTCTTTTCTTTTGCTATTTTTTCTCATGTTCACCTTATCACACGCAGAAACGGCATGTCATCAAATAGGCCAAAATGAGAGCTCATGCATGCCAACACATCCCGCCACTCTCCAGGTACTCACCACAGGCGTACGCCGCCAATGATCTCAAACCGAAAAGCGCCACATTTTCTGTTTGTCGGACACCTCATTAGATATAAAAAATATATCAAGAAATTTCCCCGACCACCACGCAGCGCAGTTCTAGTCCCGTCCTCGAGGAAATTGAGGTTATACCTTCAGGTGCCATGCCGCAACAACGCTTTTTTTTCGGCACCTTCCCCAGCAAGCTTATTTCTCGCGCAAACTGCCCAGCGCCCAGCTCTCCATGTGGTTGTCACAAGACTAATACACTAATGAATAATGGCGTCTAATTGGAGCCCCAAAGCTAGGAGATGACGCCCAATAATGGCTCCACTACATCCGCACGCCGTGAAAATATCTTACTTATTGCGTGCTAAAAGCAACGCCACTCAGATGTCGTAACGAGCCTTGCTCACACCGTTACACCAGTGAAAGTCGCATGCCAAACACGCTTCATGCCCTGCTTGGGTATTACGAACGTCTTAATACAACGAGGCCAGAGGCGTAATGCAGTGACGACATGTTGTGGAATACGAGGCGCTCTTGGAGCTATTTTCGATGGCGTGATAAGTGTCTATTACACGGCTGCAGGAACGCCACCTTTGACTGACCCGCAATTACCAGAAGCCCCAGTAACCGAGCTTCAGTAACTAAGCCGGCTTTGATGCGGCTCTCGGCACTTTCAGTGCGGAGATAAAGTGGGTCTCCACTTTAACGCTTTGCACCGAGGGGAGTTCCCGACCAGGTTTGCCGAGTGCGTTCACCGTGCGGCGGTAGCCTGCGGCGTTTTCAAGGCTTTTCTACAGTGAAGGGAAAGATTTACACCTCTGTTAGCGTTATCTGGTACTTTTAGGTTTACGAAACCTGTTTTTTGAGCCCTCAAAATGCGTTTGGAGGATGATTAAGAAATGCGTCCGGAAGTTAGAATGTGCATAATGAGGTGATCATCTAAACACAGCCTCGAAAGTTTGGATGATGTGTCGTGCCAAAGAATATCAGAGGGGTTGTCAAAGTCTCGTTTGTTTAAAGCAGTGAACGTGTTTACAGTTTTGAAACAGAAAAGAAAACGGAGGGATACATACAAAATAATGATCTGTGGCGTCTGCAGAAAGCTTCTAAGCACGGTTTTTTTTGTTTATTGCTCTCACCAGAAAAAACAGCCACCGTGGCTAAGAAGCAAAAACGCACCCTCGTGTGGAGTTGCACACGCGGCTACAAACCGACGGAGCAACTGTGTCAAGTAACAGCAATCGTAACGCAATGTTTACCGGCTGCAGGAAGGTGCTATTGTCGAAGTTGTAAATGTGCGCTTATAATCTGCATGTGGACACCGTCGTCACACAATTCACAGGCCATTCGCAAGTATAAACAATAAGGTACGCATTGTAGATAGGCTAACCATGTAGCGAGACATACTCACAACCCGCGCACCACCACGGCAACAGAGTGGCTACCGAAAGGCAGGACAAGAATTAGGGAAAGAGATTTCACTGGATAGAGGTATGAATAAAGACAATTTGTTCTGAAGAACGAATGCCAGAAGCACGGGACTGCGCGGCTTGAAGTCAGTGGGATAGACCTTCGTCCTTAAAAAAATTCAAGGTTAGGACGTTACTGAACTGAAACAAAATGTACCTAACAACCTACAAACGACAATGGGTATATCTCATTCGAACGAACGTAGTGGAGGAAGATAAGGAAAACAGGCAAGCTTGCTATCACGTTATTTTAGCGATTCCTATCATAAACACCTTATTCGATGCCACCTAAGGATGACAAAGCACTCAAAGGACGTAATGGTTGCTTAGTTAAAGTAAAAAAAAAGAAATTTATTCACATCCTTCATGGCTACTGCCCACCCCAGGCAAAAGAGGCCATAATCTAAGCATCAGGAGTGCGTCGACAGGACATGCCCGCGCCCAAATGCGGGCTGTGTAGATGCTCATCAACCTGGCTTAAGAGTCGACCACGAGGACGGGAGAAACTACCGGTGATGCTGGCCGCTGGAGGCATCTTTGAATGAACAGGGGCATCGGCTTGATTCCCACAGAACATTGGTTTCCTAAGGCCCAATCCTAAATAAAAAAATGGGACGGCCACCATAAACCACGCGTATCACTCGTAAATAGCCAAAAAATTTAATGAAGGTTCTTGCTTGTAAGTGTCCAAACACAACGCCTCTGAAAGAAAATAAAACCACGATGGCGCGAAGTTCTGTACAGAACAGGACGCTAGAGGGCAGTGATGACGAAAGAGCAAAAAAAAGCTAGCAGAGGCCAGGTTAGGCCCAGGTTAGGCCCAAGTACCCCACTTATGATCATGACAACAGAGCGATTGGCACGTTATTGTTAAGAAAATTCTTAAGTTTGGAAGTGTGCAATTTGGGAGGCCGAGTAAAGAATAAGAGAATAGAGACCTTTGCTTTGAAGGAAGACTTGGGTACGCAATTATAATTATACAAAATGTTACTTAAAAGCGCAAGTGAACTGTGCAACAGCCCATTTTTAGGCCCCCTTTTTTCAATTTTCGAGTGTTTGAAGTTCTCGCAGGAAACATTGGGTTGCCCCGCCAAATTTCAGGTCCAATTACGCAATTAATACAGGCCTCTTGTGGAGACGCACTTACTGCACATGCGATGGGTTCGAGATAAATAGTGACCGATCCTCGTGCATCGACGTCTGCCAAGAAGGTGACCTTCGTATGAAACAAATAGACCTTTGTACTGAAATAACAGGTCGACAGGCCAATATGCAGATTTAAAGGAGAGGGAATGGCTCAAAAACCTTCGTGTGTGGCATACCGGTATCCCAGCGTATACTTAGCCGACCAATGCTCCCGCTCTGATCGTAGCACACTCTTTGGTTATTCGACTCGGCCGCTGATCGCGATATTCCAGTCATCGTCCGTCGTACTTAGGGTATTATATTTCAGCTCCTGTTTCCGAGAACGCTCATTGGGGGTTGGGATAAGGTTCTCGCGAGTTAATCCTTCCATCGCTTGTCATGATTCGAAAAAAAATACGCATGCATTTATAAGAAGGGCGCACGCCAATATTCACTCTCAGACACAAAAAATAGCGCTGGTCGCCCACTCTCTCTTGTGGACAAGGGCTCTTGCTGATCAAGTTTTAAATGGCGGAGGGTGCACAAGAAAACAAAGAGCGAAATATCTGAACAACCTGTTTTTTCGGTACTGCAAAAACGGGCACGTAGGCGCATTGCACATGGGTGCAAACCAGAAGCCTATTTAGGTGGTCTATTTAGATTTGACGCGCTGAAGCTACGCCTGGTATACGGTGCCCGAGCTAGTGGGTGACTTCCAAATACTTTGGGCAACCATTGGATCTTTAACGTCTAGACACGCATGAGTAAACTTTTTCCGCCGCCATCAGAAAAATGGACGCCGCGGCCGGGATTGAACCAATGTACTTCGGCTCAGGACTACGCCTTAGCCATTTACCCACCGCTGCGGGTTAGTACAAAAGCAGAGCCAGAACTTTAAGTGGATTCAGTAGATTTTGCCACCACCGTTCTGAATTTATGCTCCTCCATTGTAATTCATGCTTAATAATTGCATCGCAAAGGTAAATACACTCAATTACGAACCATCCTTCAACCTCAAAGAAGTGGGTTCTGATATGACCCTCTTTTGAAAACCTAGTGAGTCGTAGAAGATGTTGACGCCGCACTCATAGTTGCTTTCTGCAAATGCATCGTCAAGCTGAATACTGATTCGACAACTCTAATGCCAAATTGCTTCCAATGTTTCATTATTCACGAGAAAACTTTTATTTTTCCTACTGTTTTCTTAATTTTCCAGTCTCGAATATTTCCGAGCACTGGGTCAGATATTGAGTTAGGGACGCAAGGAGCTTGATAGAGACGCCGAATAATAATTGTGCACCTTCCTCTGTTGCTCCTAAGCTGCTACCCCTCCCTGATTAAGCACATTTGCAACATTCGCGAGAAATGTCGGCCACAAATGTAAACATGTATATAATATTTTCTCAACATTTCTTCTCAAAATACACAAAATGACACCGTACTGGACAGGCTATCACTAGGTTTAAAGCCAACCCTACATATCTTTTAGATGTTATGTAGTAAAAGGGATAGTTAGGATTGTAGGCCGCTTTTCAGGGGGAGAAAAAGCAGCACAAAACAACGAGGACCCAGTAAAGGAAGGCACAACGCAAGCGCTGACATTATACCTGGCTTTGTTATTAGAAGATGTAAATGTATTCATAAAGCCAAAAACAATGTCTTAAAACAACTGCGCAGCACACGCGTGTTTGATAGTAGCCGTTATGCGCTTCTTATGTAATTACTTTGCACTAGCGTACAACTTACGAATGTGCATTAAATTTATTCCAAACGTTACACTAATTAAAGGCAGTACTAAAGCTTTGCCCGTGAATAGATCAAACATTTCACAGTTGTCGTTACAAACTTTGTGTCCAACGATTATATATGCCTATGCACTATGCAGAAGAATTTCAATGCACCTTTAGAGAAATTGCGGAAAACGTGATGTAATAAGGCCCATAAAGGTTCCGTGGGCAGTTTATATCTCCTGCACCTTGATGGGTGGCGTTAAATATTACGTTTTAAAGACTGATGCCGGGATAATGTATGCGCTATAAGTGAGGGAACGGTATAATATTAAACCTCAAAAAGCTGCTCGCACGCTGATAGAAAACAATTCTAGGAGAATATTCTCACCAAGTAAAGGTAGCAATGATAAGCGGTACTTTTAAACCTTCTTTTTGTGTGGAAAGGTGGTTGTATGAAAATAAGAGGCATGCGAACCATCAGGAGACAACGCTAAAACATACAGGCAGAAGAAGAAGCGACCTTTTTTTAAAATTAAGATCGAGTACGCATTTATTCGGAACAGTTTGCAGAGGAGCTGCTCCCAGTGTACGCTCTCTGGGAACCAATTAAAACGAAAACGGCAGCAGAAATTTTTAGCAACGCCGTATACGGCCGGGTGAAGGCTATCGACGTTCAAAATCAAGTAGACGTAGAACCACTTTGATGATGAAGCACTTTCGGCGCCATCTCTTAATAAGAGGCGGCTCGCGGTTAAGGGGGGCATCCTTCATCATGGCCGTCAACAGCGAGGATGTGGCCGTCCTTTTGCAGAGGGAGAACTGCGCGAAGGCTTAGCGATGTAGCCAGGCAAGTGAAAACCATTTCACCGGGTGGTAAAAGTCTAGCACGCGCAACTCTCTTATAGTGTAAAATACTAGAAAAAAGGTACTGTTCCAAAAGAGGGAGGCCCTAAAGAATTAAAGGAGATCAGGCTTAAAGAAAGCCAACTGCTCAGTGATCTTCCTGATAAGTTAAAGTTGTAACGCTTTTAAAGAGGTCCCATCTTAGATTTTAAGCCGACAAGAACAGCTTTAAAAGACTCCTGTGCGCGACATCGAAGCCTGTCAAAAAAATACTTTCATGTTTCGCTGATGGGAGATGCGTTGCGCAATTCTTGTGAGCGTATGTAGGAAGAGGCTTGGCACGGTAAGCTTCAGCGAGGCTTTCGCTTAATGAGGGCGTTGCAGCTCTATTTATGACAATTATTGCGGAGAACAGCGCAAGACTAATTTTTAATTTAGTGATCGTGGCTGATACTCGTAGGTTGTGCTGCACTGACTATCTGGGCCAACATCACACGTCTGCAAACGTCACAAAAGTCGCAAAACCCCCAAAATTTATTTATGGGCTTGTTGGTTGGCAGTTGATACGCATACACGGAGCGCACACAGGTCGACAAAAAAGGAAGACGCTGTCCGTGGCTGTCGTTCATTTTACTTGACTGCTACGCTCTGTTGGTACTGGTGCCAATGCGTTAGAAAAATCTGTACGCTATCTGGAGCTTAAAACAACATATGTGCGTATTGCTTCAAATAAATTACGTCCGGTGAGCTGAGCTGGCATAGACCGAAGGTTAGGATTTCACGCACCATTTGTAGAACGTAAGAGTAACTGCCAACAGATTACCTACCAAGGGACGCTTGTCGAAAATTGCCACTGGTTCACATTGCGTTCCTGATACAGGAAGACAAGAGCCATCGGCCACGCGTAGGGAAGGGTGGAATAGCAGATTATGGGTACTTCACCTTTATGAGAGAAACTTTAATAAGATGAAGACAGTGGCCCTAACTAATCGCGAGGTCGAGATGCTCACGAATAAGCAGGAGACATGAGAGGAGATACATGCGGGAGTTTCAATTGGTTTGCCTGTTCTTGTTATCGGTAATTCTCATTTCGAGCCATCTTGGAAAAGATGTAATCTGCATATAAGATAATGTTTTGCATAATTCAAGCAGGAGTTCCCGCATCGTATATTGTGTACATTTCTGTGTTTATATCTAAAAGCAGCGCGCCAAATCGAGACGTACAACCAACTAGACCCATTCCTATAATTCACACTGGTCTATAACGTGTTATTTTTTACCTATTGAAGCCATATACTAAATTAATTGTTACCCACGTATTAACTAGAAGAAATAAAAAAGGCGCGCCTAGAAATTGTGGAATCATACACTGAGAAGCATTTTGGAGAGTAAAGACTGACAAACCCTGAATGATGTATCCAGTTTATTGACTGTGCATTGAAGTAAAAATTACTCAGCCAATTCCGAAACATTAGCAGTATTTTCGCTGCAAGGATTGTAATGGATAAACGGACATAAAATGATAATACCTCAATTTTTAGCACAATATAGCTTGTGAAGGTATACCTAAATGTTGTAAACCATTGCCTCTGTACCGGTAATTTCAGAGCCTAAAAATGACTAGTGAATGTCCAACAGGCACATCAATCATACCAATACAATCCAAATCCATTCAACACGAGTGACTCGCGAACGTTTCACCAGGTGTGCCTTACCAATCTCGTGACGTGTTGGTTGGCAGTGGCAAGTGGCTTGATTACTATGCGATTCTTTAAACCTAAGAACTATTATACATTGGACGAGCGTACAATCTAAAGCATGCACGTATCTATCTACCTGGCTATGCGATAGTGTATATACCTGGGCATATGGCCGCACTCCTGTTTTATGACTTTTCTACCTCGCGCTTTGTGTTTGAAGCCTCCGTAAAGGCACATTAAACTCTCGCATGGTGGGAAAGGAACAAAAAGTGCGCGCCTTGAATCGAGCTAGGGCGCATGAGCAAAGAAAATCATTTCAGTTAAGCTACTAAACAGTGCGAAAAAACGCCGGCTTTATCTTTGATTTCAGTCCTATCACACTGGAGTTCCTTCACAGTAAGCTCACTTCACGGTTTCTCTTAAGTGCGAGGATACATATTGCTTTATACAGAGGCCTTTTTAACTCCCAAGCGTTAGTGCAAGGCATCGACATCTCCAAAACGCGTTTTGTCGACGCCGCAAAGATAACATCTCCAAAGCGTCGCAGCGGGGTCCTGTAACTAATGTCCGTGCCCAGCGCTCGTCGCCAAAGGTATCACAGCATCGCCTGTACACTCACGCAACATTTACGTGGAGCTCGAAGCTGTTAAAGCTGCTTCCTATTGGCCGTACACGACAATTTGTCGATGCTGAAAGAGTAATGTACGCGGCGGATTCACCGAATACGCGATATAATATAAAACCGATCTTTTTATTTATGGACCCAACTTTTGCTGTCGTACATAACGTCATAGATTGGCACGTGGAGGCTGATTTTTCTCCGGTGGTTGTGGATCAAGCACCGTGCGCAGAATCTTCAAACGGTATAAACGGGTAAGAGCAACGCCTGGCTGCACAAGACCTTCAACATCTCCAGGCACCCCGTCGGCTTCCGATGGTCATTACTTACGGCGACCTGAGGCAGTGGCATTGGGAGAGCATTTGTGTTTGCGACGATCCGGGGTTGCAACCTCCTCGTTGTGACAGGAAAAAATGTCAACAGGAAAGTGCGGAAGATGAGACACTAAGAAACGTTTCATTACAAAAAAGGAAACAGGTTATGGAAAACATTTTGAAAATTGTGTCTGTATTTAGCTGCCGAATATTATCGTATTCTTAGATGACAACATGAATTACCGGCAAAGATTTCGGATATATAGTTTGAAAACATGTATGCTTGTGATAGCTTAGGATGAACGGGAGAGTTAGATAGATAGATAGATAGATAGATAGATAGATAGATAGATAGATAGATAGATAGATAGATAGATAGATAGATAGATAGATAGATAGATAGATAGATAGATAGATAGATAGATAGATAGATAGATAGATAGATAGATAGATAGATAGATAGATAGATAGATAGAGAGAGAGAGAGAGAGAGACAGACAGACAGACAGACAGACAGACAGACAGACAGACAGACAGACAGAGATAGAGAGGAAGAGGGAGTTTTTATTTCTACCTGGGGGTAGAAAACGGCTGGGTAACACACAGTTGCTGGTATTGCATCCAGTACTTGCCTACTATCCAGTGTTACGATTAAATGTGAATATTTGAGGCACTTGCGATTTGCGGATGATATTGCCTTATTCATGCAGTCTATCGGCCCTAAGAAAATGTGTCTCAAGAACTTTAGTAAGAAGGTTAGTTACGAGGTAAAACCAAACACACAAAAAATGAAAAGTTTCTTGTTTCGAAACAACGCCGAAAACACTCCTTTCATGTAGGCAATGAAATTCTAGCAGTACGTGATAATAACTATATTGGGCAAAGCATTAGTGTGCATGCTTAAAAGAAACAAAAAAATTGAAAATAATTGCCGAAGAACACCCTTTCAATGTAGGCAATGATGTTTTAGCAGTGCATTAAAAAACCATCGTCGGAGACTCATTATTGCGGCATGGTGTCACAAGAAATATATATGACCGCAAAATTGGTGCAGGTCGAGCTGCATTCGGAATGCATTCCGAAATACTGAGCATTAGGTTCGTCTGCCACCGAGCAAGTTGGTGTACCACCAATGTGTGCTTCAGGTGAAACTTGGCGTCTTACTGACCAATGAAAAATATATTCTAGCGCTAACACTTAGGGATGCGTACACCGCGTCATGGATCAGGAGAAAAAGATTTAGCGACTTAGCGACAGAAGTGGGGATTCATGGGCAGGTACCGTAATGGTCATGTCGGACAAAAGGTGGACCATCCGTTTGACAGATTGGCTCTCAATAAAAGGTAAACAAAATACAAAAAAATATAAGCATTCGATGGGGACATGAAGCAAAAAAATTGAGGACTCGGCGTGTAAAGAATCGACTCGAAGCACTTGTTATTGAAGCGACTAAAAGACTTTGGGAGAGCCTTCATTCTGTAGTGACCCCAGATGCGCTGGGAATGACAATAGCGGGGAAGAAGGAGTATTCGGGTCTGTATGTCTGTGTGTGTGTGCAATTATTAGTAGATATCTACATATACAGATTAAAATTGCATATTAGGTTTGCGAATATTTCCTCAGAGGCTTTTCACCAAAAGCACCTATTATTCGGGAGTTCCGGTATATATAGGTTGCAATTAGCGAGCGATCATTATCATGTAAAACAGGTTGACAAAAAGAACACAGAATGTACATCGGACGTGCCCTGCAGCGCAAAAAAATTACACCATCTTCCCACGCGGGAACCCGGGTGCAAAGCCGTGGAGTAGTAGCGTGATAATTGGTTGTTAGAGTAAAGACACGTGTCGTAGCGTATTAAATGTCTTCTTTATTTATCGAGTAGTGGGGAACGTTTTGCGGCTTATCGTTCTCGAAGCGAGGAATCCGCTGTTCGACGCTGGCGTTTCGAAGTGTTGTCACGTTGCCGAACGCCATCTGGTACTCGCCGCTGGCGGTTCAAAGCGGCTTCTCGAAGCGAGCAATCCGCTGCTCGACGCTGCCGTTAGCGTTCGGCGTCGCGAGCTCTCCACTGTGCAGTGTTGTACGGAACGGCGTTACAAGGAACGGCGTTCCTGGAACTAGTCCCTTTTTGGAGGAACGGAGGAACGCCACCATTCCATTAAGGGTCGGTGGAGCTGTAACGGTAACTCGTTATGTTTTTGAAGGAACGGCAGGAACGGCGTTCCTGCCGTTACATCGCTGGAATTTGGCTGTTTTTGATGCCAAGGCTCGAATACAAAAATCCACAAGTCGCTACTGCGTTCCTCTTCCTATAAGCTGGTCAATTTGCCCGCCCTTCAGCCATAAGTGCTTCCTCGAAAGTGAAAGGCAGAAGAATAACAACGCAGCAGGCCGCAACTTCTGCTTGCTTTCATGGTGGTTGAACTTACGCGGCGTTCGACGGGTGAATAGCGTAGCCGCGAGAATACTTTTCACCTTTCATCGTTTGTCTGGGGAGGCGAGGATGCGCATCTGGCCGATGGAATTGTTCCCTGGCGGGGAAAGATTGTCTAATACGTGATCCGGAGATTTCGGTGTCGAACATTTAAGTGCAAGACGTTCCGGTGCAGATATTTCTGTGCACGGACATTTTGGAGCACGACGTCTTGGCCCAGACATCTTGAGTCACGGATGTCCCAGGCATTCTTTGAACATTTTAGCTTTAATATTGTAATTGCGTGACTTGATATGATTTTATGTTCGAGACTTGTGCTTGCGCCACCCTTTGTGTTAACGAACGCTAAACCCTGCCAGAGCATTGTCACGTAAAACCGAATTTCTGTAGGAGATGGTAAAAGTTAACGTTGTTGATTTGCATCCGTTCAACCTTTTTTTTTATTTTAACATTAATGTGAACAACCCTAATAGTTTAGGGGTTACCAAAACGCTTTGCTTTGGTAAAAAAGCGCTTTGCTTTGGTTTGCTTTGATACTACCACCAGGAGCATTCATTGTCAAAAACGTCGAGGCGTCATCGAGTACGGTCTTTTGCTAACAGGATTGGCAATAGGAACCGCAAGGCCTAGGCGCTTATCGGACAGGAGACCGTGACTGATGGGGATGAGAAAGATCGCGTCCACTCGAACTGCGTGCACCCTCAGCATCAAGAACTAGTGCTCGTGATTTTTTAGCTGGAAAGGATGGTCAAAGAGACGTTGCATGTCTGTTTGTCTCATTCGGGGATCCTACCTTTAAGCTCCCAGATTAAACACACGTCTCTTCTCCACAAAGAAGGGAAACCGAAACCAGTGCATAGCGCTTGCTGATAGTCTGTTTTCCCCTGTAAACTTCAATAAAATTATGACCTTCCGCCTCCTGAATACTAAATACATGAGTAGTTTATTGCAACTGTGCGTTCCTCGAGGTATTTTATGTAAGAAAGCAATTCCTAATGTATTTAGGCATTCCGGCATTGGAGTCGTCTTCCTAATTTTGTCGTTTTGTTACAAGGTATAATGTATATATATTATGCATTGTATGCAAACACATTAATGAAATTGAACGTTAGGACATCGGGAAAATGTCGTTATAGTTAGTTTATTTCCTGAGGAAAACAATCTGCACAGAGAGGGTCACAATCAGTGGCGTAGTCAGAAATATATTTCGGAGGGTGTTCTGACACTGAAATACCCCTTCGCTTCACCATAGTGGAAATTTTCAGCAAAACGGCTGTACTTCTACACAGTAGAAACGGTGTACTGGCATCTATTGATCTACAGCCACGTTGCTCCGCACTGACGAAATTCTTCCTCGCCTTGTAGTATGGGGAACCACAACATCCGCTCCAGGGACCAAACGAATTAGGGAACTGTGCTCCAGCAATTCGTAGACGGAAGTGGTGGCTGTGCCATTTCTCGTCAACGCCATTTTATAGAACGTTTTGGAGGGAGGGGAGAGCAGAGAATTTTGCATTATTCCGTTTGCACTTACCTTAGCAGGACAGATGAAGTGAAAAGGGGTGCGCTTCAAGTTTTTCTGTTGCAAGCCGTTAAACTATGGATGTAAGGGAAATTGACGCTGATGCTTCGCTGCAAAGCGGATGCTGTTGGCAGGGCCATTTAACGTCTTCAAGTTCGCGCCACGTAATCGCGTTGGGTTGAAGTAATTTCCTACCGATCTCCTACACCGTCTTGAGAAACTGCGAACAATTTTGCCGTCGTATTCAACAACAGCGACGAGAGACAGAAGTGCGAGTTTGCCTAATCGCCGGGGCTGTTATTTGAACCCTGAAAAATCATATGATAAAGCAGTAAATTACACCTTAAAACCCTTCTTAAAATGTCGCCGCAGCTTATAGGTATGTCTTCACCTTTGAATAATACGTGTGCTTCGGCAAGCCGCGTTCCGCAGAGGGTCTTCTTTTATTTCTTAGTACACACTCCAAGCTATTTACAGGAATGATGGCCGGTGTAGTTCAGTTTATAACAGCTTCTTTATTCCTGCCCCTACAAAACGTCTGCGAGCTTTAGTCCCAAATAAACGGAGGGACCCCATGTGCGGGGTCACAAAAACGCACTCCTGAAGTTAAGTAGAAATGTCAGGTACGAGATCCCCCACGTGTTGGGAGCCACTAAGAGACCCAAGTACCGGGAGGCATTAAGAAATCCTTGTTACGGTCCCTAAAAACACCACGTACCGGCAGTCACTTAAAAATCCCCGGAATGGTGCAAATGAGAGCCCCAGGTACAGGGAGTTACAACAAAGTTTATTGTATGGGGTCAATAAAAGTCCCAGGTACGGGAAATTCAGCTAGAATTCCGGGTACCAGGAGTTACCTCAGAAATCATGAAGATTTTGTGCTCCATGGTGACGTGGATACACCACTGTGAGAGGAGCCAGATGAAAGAAATATCGCCGTTATTTTTTATCTGCATGACATGTAACCGCGGCCACGGGCGGGGGGTGAAAGAGGTTTCTTCGTTCTGAATCTCGGTCAGCATCATCTGCAGAATAGTTAGATTACCCCGTAATAAGGGCTGAGTTGGTGAGGCGTTGTGCACCGGAGGCGAAGAACGCGGGTTCAATTCCGGCCGCGGTGGCTGCTCCTTCGAAAGAGGCGAAAAGCGAAAACGCCTTTTTGTCGAGACCTCGGCGAACTTTAAAGATTTCCAGCTGGTCAAATTTAATCTGGAGCACTCCACTACTGCGTGCCTCGCAGAGCAGGTGTAGCTTCGGCGCGTTAAAGCAAATTATGAAGGTAGCTTTAAAGCGGTGTTTAGGAAACCACTTTCTCTCTCTCTTTTTCACATTGGATCGACATAAAGATGCGTTCAAGACCGGTTGCGGGAGCATGCAAACATACTCAAGTTACTCCGGGGAAGTAATCTCGATTTTGATTTTCCAGAATAGTTTGCGGGAGCCCTCCTACTATGGCAAAAGGCGGCACTCTGAGAATATACAAAATACACAGATGCTTTTGAAATAGGTCGATATGACCAAACGTGCGTCAGCCTACCACAGTGGCTCTCACCAAAATATATTTACTTGCAGATAATGCCCTTCTACTCTCTCCTTTGCTCCTTTTGTCTATCTATTTGCTCGGGTGCCGCCACAAGTATATATAACAGTCTGTCAGCCGTTGTGTTACATTCTTCATTGAGTCCTCGTCCTCGCGTTGCTTGGCACACATCGCTATGAACCAAACGGCCCAACTGCAAACCGCATAAAAAAGACGTGCCTTGCCGTACAAATTATTCCGTGCTAGTTTAAATGGACTGAAATGTAAGAGACCGCCCCGATGATGCTCAAACAGAACACCAGGGTACCTAATCTACAGCGCTTCCGTCTCCGCAAGCTCTTCAGGTTGTTTTTAAGGAACGCAGCACAGAGGGGCAAACCAAAAGAAAAAGTGACGGAGGTTCGTGATGTAGCGGTGGGACAGTGGCGGCCGTCAGCGCGAAATGATGGATTACCACAGGCGATTGGTGCTCCGATAATGGGGAAGAAACAGGTTATTTCTCTGCGAGCTACCATCATATCTGTGGGCTCTGGCCCGTGTATTTTTGCGTCCCACAGAGTCTTCGAAGCTTATAACAGAGAAAATAATTTGAAGCATCTAAATTTGGGTAACGCGGTAATGGCAAACTTAGCACAACCGCGAATTTTGTTGCCGAAGCATGACACCTGGCGTTGAGGTGAAGGTCCCACGAGTAAGCTATGATCATATTGCCGCGAACCATGTATGGGCTTGCTTATTTATTGTTTGTTTTTATAGCCGGGCCACGCCCGGCTGTGTTATCTGCGTTCCAAGCAAAGCGCGTCTTCCATTCTTTATTTTTATGCCACACGGGCTATCCCATTCAGATAAGCAAACTGTTTCGCCCTAACGTCGCTAGTGCAGAATAATCGTCTGTGATCTACAATGTTCTGGATGCGAATCGACGGTTCCAGAAACACTCGCGCCGACAGATAAAAAGCCTGCAGAGCAGACGCCTCGGCATTCGATTCTGCGACGCTCGCCGACGCAAGTCACTTTGTTGACCGCTGCTTCGCCGCCTCTGTATTCTTTTGAGTTGTTAGGGGAGCACAAGTTCGCTCCAATAAATTTGTTTCTCCTTCAAGACAACTGCGTCGTCCTTGGCTTCGTGACAATATAGAAGAGACACTCTTCCGTATCGTTAGAGTAGTAGACAGGAGACACGTCTTGTATTGCAAAAGGAGAGCAGGCCAAACCGGTAACACATTTAGCAACCTAAATGACTGAATTTCCTATCACTGTAAGAAAAGGAGGGTTAAAATATGCGCACAAGCTTGGCAGAGAGAGAGTAGTTGTAATAAATAGATGTGTAACCAACGCAATCACACAAAAACGTTGCGGGGGCAGGGGGGCGAAGCTCTAATGAGAAATGTAGAGGTTCCCCATTGGAATTGTAACAATAATATAAGCTATATTTATCCAGCTCGTCCCTCCTGCCCCCCCCCCCTAACTACACTGGCACTTCCACGTAATTCTACTTAGGGAAGCGCCATGATTTGTGGGATAAGAAACCCGTTTTATGGTACTGTGTTACGTTCTTATGTAAAACTAGTGGTGGCGTAATATGCTTTCGTCAATCTTAAGTAAACACCGCACGGTAGGAGTGTTTCATTTTGAAGTTGCATGCCGCGCCTATTCACGTCTCCTCGCTTGTGAAAGAAGTAGAGGTCTTAGGTGGCCGGACGCTGAATACAAGATGCGCAATGGAAGAGTAAAACCTTTTAGTTTAAGGCAAAATTGAATGGTGAAGACCAGCAGCTTAAAAGCTGTTGTGGTTATTCCAGCTTCTAGTCGTTCTCTAGCATCCTTCGTAAGCATAATGATGAATACGTAGGCTTACAGATTAGTGAGAGTACATTACGATGATTAGGAATTTCTAGGTCTTCGAATTTCACTGCTAGATACGGTGTTGCAGATTGAAACTGCATCTGGTTTGATACCGCCGACGTTTACTATCATCATGGGCGTCCGCTAAAGCCGAGAAGGCTAGCGTCTTGACAGCCAGAAACCAAGAAATAGGCCGCTGCGGTGTACCGACCGGTGTTATCAACGGTTGACGGCACCAGAGCGACTGCCGAAGTCACCTCTGATTCGAGCATTAGCCATTTCAGTGCTGCGAGCACACCTTACTTTCAGCCACACATGCAGAGCCGCCATGTTATGTACGTGCAAAAGGCATTAGGATATAAATGTGTTCCCTTTTTCGTCAACAAAATTTCTGTTTGTGCCTCTACGGTACCTCAGTGCATCGCCAATAACAAAAGTAAGCACAATAACACACAAGTAACATCAAACAATCCTTTAAAGTTGATGTATCACCAGACATCTGTGAGCGAAACCTTTGAGTTTGAGTGTGCCCGCCAACGCATTCCGAGAGGAAGCTTTATTAAAATATATTTATAACAGATATGTATCAGGAATAACAGCTTTTAGGAATTAGGAGAACGGGCATGACACTGAACCCTTTATGTTACGCGAGAAGTGTAATGTTTTAAGCAGTATATATAATTCACTCAAAGCCACCTTCAACTTGTGTTGTTGCGCCATTGTTATCGTTTCCTGGGAGCTGCACACAAGAAATAGAGGAGCCATGCACGGCACCAACAAGAGAAAAATGATACCTTTCTAATAATGCGCAAAGAATAACTTTTGACTCATAAATACGCAGTTTAGAAGCTCCTTTCCAACGTAGAAAAATGAACATGAAGGATAGCCAATCCAGTGAAACACTGTTTTTTTTTTTCATGTGGTGATAATAGTACAAGTCAATTTTTTCTGGATGGAGAGAATACATGGTGTAAATATAGAAAAAGAGGTTCCAATGTTTCCGCACAGTGATTAGCAATTTTTAACTGGCGCATCCAGCGGACGCTATAGTTAACAGGAATACAACGTGATCTTTACCGGTCGAAGACAATCCGGCGAAGCACAACCATCTAAAGCTGGTCAGATTGCTCTTTTAGAGCGATGCTTGAATGTCTAAGTAAAATCTATGTTTTCCCGCTTCACGCGTCTGCGGGCATACGTCTGACATCGTGATGCAGGCTACGCTCGTGGTGAAAGCGTTTTGAACACGCAGGCAGTGTCTCCAGCAGCGCTGAGTTCCAAACTCGGTTATCCTCGGCGGAGCCTGAGTGGCCTTCATTTGCTGTGAAAAAGCAGGAAGCCGCTCCCGTGCAGGTACGTGCGCTCGGTTTGTGGCGGGCACAACAAATAACAAAAATCCTGAACGCAGCATCCATCACGTGTTTTCTAGCTAGTCGAAAGATTAACCTATCAAGCGACCGCGAAACGAAGCGCCGCTGTGAAAACTGAAATCACGGGTAACGCACCGAGGCAGTTGCGGTCAGTGATCCGTCATTTCTGTTACTTGTGTGCCTTTCCCCAAACCAAACGCTTGTTCCTGTTTTATTGACCTTGGTGAAATTGCATGGCAACGATGCCACTTCTCCAAGTGAGTTAGAAGAACAGAGGAGGCATGGAAGGGGCGAAGCAGTCAAAAATGTACTTATTCTAAACAGAACAAACAACGAAAAGAATGTCTAGTAGCAGTCGCAATGAATTAAAAACTAACACAGAAAGAGCTGGTATCCCTGAGATTTGCAGCCCTAGTAAAGACTTGGCCCTCTCTGCCCTGCAAGCGAGAAGCTGCTGGGCGTACCTGTCAGTGCTGGTCATCAGATGCACTTAATACTCGAATAGGCGTCGGTTGGCTTGGTTGTGGATACACATGATGGTCACCAGGTTTTGGGTAATTTGTAAAGAGCAAAATTTGGCAGAAATCCTACGGAGCCATTTTAGTTCTCATATCATTCTGCTAGTTTTGCTCAAGAACATACCAGAACAATAAAATCGTCGGCTGGTGTGTGGGCTTCTGTATGCGTAATGAAAGTGAAACGTGTGGGTAAAATGTAAACAGATATATCGTGTAGTAATTATATTATTACCACAAATTTATTGAGCGAAATTATGCGCGTAGGTGAAGTTTTCATCGAAATCATTTACTAGAGACAACCGGAAGCAATATAGAATACTCGGCGCAATTCACACGTTTTCAATTTGGCGCGAAATTCAAGCATGCATTCAGTCACTTACAGTTTGTGCATGCAGATCCACAGACCCGGTGTAGTAATTAATGCCATTACTTCGGCCTTTTGAAAATAATGCCAGGAAGTAGTCATGTCAACGAACAGGGTCTCATTTATTGATCAGTACGTCACTCTCCACCGATATTCCGGCGCCCGTTCATGCCGTGATGGACGATTCGATATATTTTTACATCTGCATTGACGTCCCCAGGAAGGGCCGTGGTACGAGTGGCGTACCTCCACAATATGTCCAGTCACGTAATAGTGAGGACGTTTTGGGGATGGTTTGCTGCGGACCTGTGCGCGCCAGCTACCCAGTGGTGCTGTTCTGTGACGGAGAGATAAACTCACCGGCAAGGAGCGATACCACAAGCAGACTCGTTGCTTCTGGTGTAAAGTGTATGTGCGAAGGTGAGCCTCTAAAAAGTCTGCTACGCAGTATCTGACAATTCCCATTCCGAGAGTTTCCAGGCTTTGTTGCGCATGCCTTGTCTGGTCAATCTAGCCAAAGATCGGTCCGTCCCTTAGTTCGTTAGAGGGCGAGACAATGCGCTCCGCAACTATGCGTCGACCTTATTTGTTTTTTTTTTCAAAGGGCCTTCCTTTGCTGCAAGGTCACCTAATAAAATTTCTTGATTACATGCCTAGGGAATCTAAGGAGAACATTATCTAGGAAGTGTTTGCGAAGCTGAGCACCCCTAAAAAGGTTTTCGGGCTATCTAGCAATTTTCACTCTGGATTTTCCACAATTCCTTTTACTCGGCATGGAAAATATATTGACATAAACCCCAGCACCACCCCCAAAAGATGAATTGATCACTTTATTAACCACGCGAATCAGCAAAACAGATTTAATAAAGAATAGCCAATTTTGCGGGCTTACCGAATTTCATACAGAAATTTTTCCTCTAGCATGCACGCCACTATGTCTTGAAAGGGCTAACGAGACAGGTATGAGTGAACCGTTATCCAATATCGGAGGTACATGTATTTTCATGTTCCTGTAATATTGATATATATAACCTGCTGAAATGTTAAACAAGGTATCAGACACACATATTTTTGTGCTGTATTTTATTGCATGCTTTCACAAGAATGAGTTATATACCGCGGTCATTCTTCTGCGAGAATTCATTCATGTATGGTTGATGTGTACATTAGGCAATTCTTTTCTTTATTGCCCTGTATTTTAGAAGTCTGCCACTCGTTCGATTCCAAGAAAAGGCTGCTTTACCGGGTAGCTTGCTAGAAAGAATAAGTAGCAGAATAATTTCGCATTGCTATTCACCGATCAGTTCCACATGAGGAAGAAAACAAGTTAGTGCCCCAGCTCTTGGGTACGGTGACCCGATATGACTGGATACATTGTATCACCTTAGATGCCCGATGGCCTTCTAGTTGCACTGGTTTTCCAAGCACACCTGGTTAGTAGCTTTATGCTGTACGTCACACTAGAACAAGCCGTACCAGACTGAACGGCGCCTGACAAGGAACGGCATAAAGCGGGTTGTGTGAAGCTGCGAGGACCGGCTGGTTTGGCAAACGATTGCGACGTGTCTGCCCCCGTGTTCAAGCAATTACGCTTGGAATCTGCGTACGCACCGCGACGTCTTCGGATTGAGGGTAATTATCCTTCCTAGAAAAGCCAGCTGACCACATATGAAAGGGTGCAACCTAACGCCGTTGCATTTAGATGGGATCGAGCTTGTAGCAGCGCTGCGAGGATGTTATGCACTAATATTGACAACTATGGCTGTTGCATTGCTTGCGCAGCAGTGCAGGGATTGCATGTGAACCTTTGTTTTATAAAGTTTCGCATGTACCGGTCATCCCATTTGTACCATTGCGTGGCGTTGGGGGAAGATTTTTTAGCGAGTTGTAGCTGACTAACATTCTTCCATGACTGTTTTGGTTATTAATTTTGCTTGTGTGGATAGACCAAAAAAATTCGTAGGAATGAAACAGGCTATCAAAACGTATAGCTGTTTTAAAGTGAACACGTTTGTTGGAAACATGCCACCGTGACACAAAGTTGAAATTACTCACTCTTATGTCAGAGTCCTGTGGTATTGGACATTTGAGAGATCTTTACTGGTGCTCCGGAGAGGGAAACATTTCATTACGAGCATGCGCTTCAAGCAGATCTTCGTGCCCGTGACAACAAAGTTAAATTCGTCGTTAGTATAAGAGCATATTGATATTGTTGCAATTAAAACTTACTTTAGTGCAACATGGGCTTTTGCAACATTTATGTTCATTTTTGTTAGGGGTATCAGGACCATTAAAGGAGGTAATAATGTCAAATCTTAACCTGTCTTGCCACCTGTAAACAATATATATAGTAGGTATAGTACGCTGCTTGTGTATAGCACCCTTATATTGCTCTGCATCTAGTTCCCCCCTTCATTTTGTACATATAACATGAGCCCTGCTCGCTATAATAGAATACCAGAATGGAAACCGACATGTCCAATGTGAGGTATATGCAGATTTGCCTGTGCTGCTTTAACCGAACAGGATCAGCACGGAAGGCAGACACGCGCCCCAAACGCGAGCCTCGCACGAAGCACACGCGAGTGGCGGCAGCCGCCTCTGGGGAAAGGGCGCGAAATACAAAAAAGATAAACGAAGGCAATACGGGGAAGGACCGAACAAGAAAGCGAGAGAAGGGAAACCGGTAACGCAGCTTCCACTCGGCGCGGGCGATCCTCAAGTACCGCTTTGCTTGTTTACTCGTGGAATCAGCAGGCCCCGCGTTCCGGACCACAACAATTTGCGGCGCGTGAAGACCGTTTACGGCGGCAAGCAAAGACTGAGGCTGTCGTAGATTGCAGCGGGGGTTAGGCCATTGACTCCTGTGGGCCTGCGTGACAACTTTCTCGACTAACGCTTCTCAGCTTGCCGCATCTGAATTCTGGCTCGATAATCTTAGGAATCCCGCTATTCGTGCACCCCTGGCTAACAGGTAACTTTGGACGCGCCCTTGTGAGCAGAGGGTAGTCGGTCATATAAAGCGCGGCCATCCACCGGCTGTAAACTGTAGTCTGTCTGGCACTGTACTTTCATAGGTGTACCCCTCGCTGTTCTCGCCTAAAGTTATACGAGCGCATCCTGATCAGGGTACTGCATAATTGTTTTATATTTCAACTGCTACTTTGAACAAGACTACAACGAGCATGTCCTGATGAGGGTACTGCATTATTGTACTATCTTCCCAATGCACTTTGAACAGGAGTGCATCTTTAGTGGTGGGCATACTACGTGAAGGCAAAAACAAGAAGAACGGACAATTAAAGCACCGCGTATTTAGTGTCGCATTTGTTTATCGAGTGTCGCATTTGTCTTTTTGTCATTTTCTCATTTTGTTGCATTTGTGATTTTGTATTTTGTATTATGATTGTTCTCAATGGACACAGGTAGTTTTTAGCCTGCCATTGCTGCGTCGGCGGACGGTGCTCTGTCAAGCTGCATGGTTGCAGCTTTTCTCCGCCCGCTTTTTTCACGCATGTGGTGACATTGGTGGAAAATAACCTGATTGTATTGTATTGTATTGTATAATTGGGGTAAATGGTAACTTTTCTTCTTGATGTTGAAAGCGCCCACAAAACCTTTCGTCCCTGTTTTGTGACCGCTTTCAACAACAAAGAAAGAATGAGAAGTCCACGCGTGATTTCTGGGGGTATCTTTAGTGTTCTAAACTTTTCACTAGTGTACTGCTCGTCAGCAAAGACGGTTGTAGGCATATTCGCGTTCATCCAGTGTTTCTTGCCACGGTAACAATGAAGTATTCTGTTTTTGTCATCCTCGATTAAAACTCCGAAGCTTATTTTTGCACCAAGTGAATATACTTAATGAAGAAATGTTTTATTTATTTAAAGTGTTTAGCTATGAAACGAAGTTAACTCTCCTCGGCGCCTAAATAAGCGTTTATGCCATAATCGCTAGTCCAACTTTTTGACCAGCCCTTGTTCAGCGCTGCATGTTATCCCAGAAATGCCTCAATTGAGGCACCGGACCTATTTTTCTGAAAATTGCGAAGGGTGTTTTAAAAACTTCGAACTCTGCGAGGTCCCCTTCCTCAGTTAACAGTACTTCCGAGCGGATACCGCAACGCAACTTATCCATAGCCAACGCTACTCAATCGGAAACGTTTATATTGTCGCGAGCTCGGCTGCTATAAGACGGAGCTACGAAGACGACGACGACGAAAGGTCCCTCAGTGTGGCCCGTGTAGGTCAGTTCATGTAATAGCTCGTGCTATAGAACGCTGTTTTGTCTGAGCGGCGCTTCGCATGAGACACAAGTCTTTTCGGTGGCCCTCTTCGTACTAGTAGAGGCTTCAGTTCGCATAAATAAATCTCCGTTAGTCTTCGCCCCCAAATTTGGCTGTTGCACTTCCTGCCACGCAAGAATACGAAGAAAACAACACGTCTTGCATGATTTTTTGGGTTAACCTCAACTCTATCAAACTTTGCTTCTACATTAAAATTTTACTTCCCCCTCTATGTGGTAATATGCTTTAATATATAGCATCCCCGGTACTTACTTGAGGTCCGCACAGTGCACTTACGTACACTGATGGTTCACCTTAGTGTGCACGGCTGACCCGCCTCTGGTAAATGTTTGGAGAAATAAAAAAGTTTCCTTCGAACTGCGTTTCGATAGACAAATATCGAGCTATGAAATATTTTAAGCTACAAAGAGGGAAATCAAAGATTACTGATGCCAGTAGTTTACAAGGCAAAACTATCGTTGCATGTTTAGTTTTATCACACTAGCTTTAGAACTTTCCTTTTTAAGCCTTATACCGAACGACCAATCAATAAACGCGTAGCTTGGCTAGTCGGTTAGTAGCTCTGAGCAAGTGTAGATAAAAACAAACCAGGCGAGTCACAAAAAAGGTGTTATCCCTTCAGTTCCCTGTCCTTCTCTGAATTGTGGTACAATTGTTCTGAGTTGAACACTGGTAATTCTTTCAGATAGGAGTGTTTAATGATAATACGTTGGAATAGCTTACGCGCACCTAATAGACAACTGTGAAGTGTTTTCCGCTAGAAGAAACTTGTGCATCACGAAGCCTACACTTCCTACATATACCAACAAATTGAAAATACCTCCAGTCTCCTGCCACGATGGAAATGAGTCTGAGTACGAAAATGATTGCACATGTATGATACTGCAAAACCATGGTGAGATAATGAGTTCGAGTGAAGTGCGCATGCACAAACATTACAAGCGTTTACTGTGCGCCGAAAATTCAACGCGACCTTGAGCAGGCAACGCCATGAAGCAGTAGGGGGTTATTCGCCCTCTTATCTACGGGAGAGATATCTAAAATCGGCTGTGGTTGCCATACCTAATGCGTGGATAGCAATTCGATGAAGGCTAGCATGAATTGCCTTAGGCTGTCGTGAGCGATTTTTCGGAGAAGGCGGCCTCTATATTACTACTCCGCAGCACTCGCTCCTTTACTTTTTCCTTGCACTTAACTTCGCCTAATTACGTGCGTTCTTGAGTGCTTTTCTTAACGAGTGTTTACTGTAAGCACGGCGCTTGTGGTTCACAGCACCCGTGTCCTGCAGCTGTCGTGAAGCAGAGTCTCTGCGGGAGCGCTTAGGCGTGTTGATTTATATGATTAGTTTGTACGGGAAGAGTAGTCTGTTGCGGATAAACTATATTGATGTACCAAATAGTTTAATTCTACTGAAAGTAGAAGACTTCGAAATGACTTTGTATGGCTGATGACAGAATGTTCGCCATATAAGGAAATATTTTAAAGAAGGGAGAAGGTAAGGGAGGCAGGAACTTTGTTGTAGAACGGAAAAAAACCTAACCATGTACGGTATTCCAGACCAACGCAGGGTAATATCTAATTGAAAACACCGGCAAAGGCACTGGTCCTGTTGTGGAAAAGAAGGTTATCATAAATATGATGATCCAAATACCCATACACGCACCTCGAGTGTTTCACGGCACAGTGCGCAGTGATCTGGTACAATAGCGTTGGATATAAAATTGGTCATTGCCCGGTATTGAAGCTTCAACATAACCTGGAGGCTTTAGAGAGATTTGGTGGATTTAAGAAAGCCGGTGGCTTAGGAATATCTTAGGATTTGTGTTTACATCTTAGTCATTTTTGTTTTCGTTTCACAGTTTAATATATCGAATCAGTGTGTAAATAAGAAAAATCACGATACATCGAACGGGTATGCAGCACTCGGAGAATGTCGGGGCGGGTCTAACTCGCACCCCACCCCGCATAGCTCCGCTCCTTGTGTCTTTCGAGGAAGCGGAGCAGGGGTAGTGTTAGGCAGAAAGTAAGGTGATGTATTTTCCCCCTCGACTGCCCTTACTACCCTTGCTGCAGGAACGGCGGAGGAAACACGGCATGCCATAAGAAAGGGAGTGACCACCCTGCAATAAAATTGGCTCGTTAAAAACACAATGCCTAGCTTCTGTTCACCCGGAAACGTCACTCTCGGGTACTTTATAGCTCGTTGTAGACGGATCGAAAATTATCATTCTGCGTTTTAATGGCGAATGGCTGCCAGCTCCCTGCGTTGCCCGATGCTCTGCGTTTAGGAAACATGCTACTGTTCATTGCCTTGCAGAAGATGGATATTTACACCAAGCTCCGAGCTAAAAGATATGATAACCAGAGATTGAAGCGGCTGCGTAGTATTGCAACAGGCATGCTTCACATGCGGTGGTGCACGCATCCATCATTAGGTGGAGGGCATGAAATTGTAAACTTATGACTATTATTTAATTTTAATTTTAGACATAGAAACGTTTCAGCGACAAAAATGTACTTACTGCTCGGTGCCTGTGTTTTATGCTCAGTGCGGCCTGCTGGGAAAGTGAATGTAAACAAAGAATGAGGACAGGGAGACCATCTTAAGATTATGTTTTAAAAAGAGCATCGGGAATAAACATGAAATAAAAATTACGCATTCGAATTGTTTCAGTTCGGGGTTCCTTTTGTGAGCACGAACAATGAGTAGGCTAGAAGGTTTTCACCTATGTTATTCTTCATTCAGCGTAAGCGGCAATATACTGGAAGAATGTAATATGTTAGGCGTAAAATTGACTAAGCTGTGTAAAAATCTTACAGGAATGGAGAAGTGCCCGAGAGTTTTTGTTTTGCTCTACTATGTTCTGTTTTTTTCTCATGTGTCGCATGTTCACGACAGCACACGTACACAAGTGCATTTTGGCAGCTTAAAACGGCCCAGTTTTAGTAGCACTGAAGTAGTTCGATATCTACCCACGTCTTGAATGGTTGCTGTCTCTGCTACAAAATTACTTGGTGCGCATTAAACAACACCAGTAACTCAAATACGAGGAGGAAACATCACCCATTCTCCGGACGTCGTTTTTTACAAGATGACATTTTCTCTTGTAATTTATTCGTGTCCATAGAGTACAAGTCACCCCACGATTTTCTGCAGCGCCTGTTTTATTGTTGTGAGCGCTCTCGAAGTTTAAATCTGGACATATTGAAAGACACTTTCACGGTGCATTCCCTAGACCAACAAGACATTAAGCAGACCCTAATAAAGTCCTCCCATAATTATGAGACAAATGGTGAGTTGTAAACTCAATTGTTGCATTGCGAAAAAGACCACCGTTGATTACTCTAATTATTCAAAAAAGATGTCGACTTTGAATACACAGGAAATGATTGCTTTTGCTATCGAGAACGACAAATTCAGAGAAAGATTTTAAAAATTAATACTTCATTGAAGTAGCCTGAAAACGCAAAACAGCAGGTTTTTCAATATCGAACCTACAAATGGTACGATGTAAATTGCCTAAATGACACTTCCTGGAACCTAAAACAGAGAAGATTCAAACCCATCAGGCCACAGCCCACCATCAATAAGTATTGCGTGGAAGCAGGGAATGGAAGAAGTCGCTTTGGCGCAGCACAATTCGGCTTATTGGTATGGGCAAACTACAGACATAGTGCGATTGTAAACAGCAAGGAGTCTGCGAGTCAATATTCATCGGCTAAAAAACTGGCGCAGCTGCCAGCTTCTATCAGTGACGGTCTGGAAACCTGGCACGTCTGTCACTGGGACTTTTGATTTACATTCTGGGACTCACGGCAGACGCCTCGAGAAGGAGTCTGGAATTCAATTTCTTAATGTACCCCTTTGGCTTCGGGGAATCCTCGCACTACCAGTGAACTATCCGCGGTGAGACCGAGACTGTAAATCGAAGAGCCCCACTGTGACTCTTCACCAATCATTACTTTCAGAAACCTAGCTCTGGCAATTATTTTGTTAGGAGGACGTTTTCTTTTTGGGCGTCCTTTATAACCTCCGCCTGGTAGCTCGAGAAAGGAATGGCTTATCGCTTGGCAATTGGCATTCATTGAGGAGACGGTTATGACGCTGACAAACATCGCTTTTAATAACAAAACAATTCCCAAGCCGCAATCTTTTAAATACTAACGCCAATGCTAGAGGAGAATGTTCGTATGTTTTAAAGCACAAGATATTAATTATTACCTCTCGCTAATATTTCTCGCTAAGCAAACGAAACAAAGTTTTTCGTTTACGTACGGCATTGAATGCGCACTAGAAAGCACCTCACAGACTGAAATATAAAACCTGATTGTATGCATGAAGTTGTGGTCACCCCAGTAAAGGCACTTTAACATCGGTTTAAGAAAAATCCCTTTTAAGGGCTCTGATTTTGTTCCTGCAACGGCACTTCCAGAAAGCCAACACTTTCGCAACATTACCTGGTCATACACGCTGAAATGATAAAGAGGTTATGGGAAGGCGCCAGCTAAATGAGGTCCAGCAGCTTGATCTTCTATTGACTCTGAGAATGGCCTAAAATTGAGCCACCCCGCAGGCACGTCCTAATATTCTGTACCGGTAGCAGGGACAGTGCCGCGGACTCATACTGTCAACATCGCATGCTTGTTGTTTGAGGAATCTGCGGAAGGTAAACATTGTTGTTTGCGGAAGCGTGGGAATTAAGATTGTTCGATTACTTTGTTACGGCCATTCCGTTCATTTCAAAAGCACCGGCTGTGTTCTCTGCAAGGCCTTCTTGAAGTCCGATAACACAGGAGCTTAGATCGCACGCATTGAAACTCCACCAGGGTAGAGCTGTCTCATTGAAGGCTAAAATCTCTTATAATCGTGCTGTTCCGAAAATGGTTACGATAAAAGCGGAAGTCAAAGTTCAAAAATTTAAGATGGGCCTGCTGGCGCAGCCTCATTCCAGAAACTCGCACACTTCGCATGACGTAGGGCCGTCAAACACGTTGGCACGCTGATGCACGAAGAAAGAACAAAACTTTTAAATGTTACCTTTGCCTTTAATTGAAAGATGACATAATTACAGCGTGATTAGAAAAAAAAGTGGTTTTCCCATGTTAGAAAACGTCTTATACTTTTCGGAAAATTGGGAGCCTGCATTTTTTGTGTTTTCTGGAAGTCTTACGCGACTCTCCTGCGTTCCATAATATCTATTACGGCCAGCACTGCCGGTGTGTCTGCTAAATCACACGATTTTTCGGAAGTCCTGAAAAGGTGCACAAAGGTATATGATAATCCAGATATATTTGTATTTCCAGAAAGGTAGCTAGGGCAGTTACGTGGCAAGAAACCTTTACAGGAAGTGCCATCCACAAGATGTAGGTTCCTACTTAAGCCCCCGCGTCACATGAGTGCGGGTCATGGTGCAGACACCAGGTACACACCAGAACTCCTGTCGGTTCAGTGCCTTCGGTTCATTAACCATGTTCTGGTAAAGAGCAGGGATGGCAAAATTACTTCTAAAAAGTAATTAAATTACATTACCCATTACTTTCGTAGAAATTTCTAAAATGTAAATAAATGAAATTACAAATTACAGGTGGCCGAAAGTAATGATAACACATTACTATTACTTTTCAGAAGTAATAAATTACTTTTAAATTACTCTGAAACGCATGAAAAGGAAACGAAGAGGTTCGAGAAAGCAGGCAGATCTCTCATCGAAGCGTTGTATCATGTACGTTCGCAGAGTTCCAATGCCCAGAGGCTCTCTGGGCAATGGAACTCTACTTGGTCAATTTTGCTTGGTTAACATTTTAAGCCTTAAGGGAAGCGAGCAGCCTATATCGTAGTCAAAAGTAATTGGGAAAGTAGCGAGTAATTTTCGTGAAATTACTGGCCTGAAGTAATTATTGCATTACTAAATTATCAACACTCAAAAGTAATTCATTACATTACTCATTACAGCAGAAAGTAATTTATTACTGTAATTTAATTAATGTACTTTTATTACTGCCAAGTCTGCTCAAGAGGCAACAATCGGGCGGCTCTCACTAAGTACTGTCCACACAAATAGGTTTTTTTTCTCTATATATATTGCACCCCAAATATGAGAGCAATGAGATTCATTTTTTAGAACTTTCTCTAATCCACCATGTCCGCTCACTTGTTAAATGATTTCCAGTGTGTCGCTTACGCTGGCTGCTATTAGCCGCGCGACAAGTTGTCCACAACCGTGAGTAAGCGCTTAATAGGTCTGTAGTTCTTAAGCCGTTTTACATCTTGTTTCTTGCAAACAAGCATTATGTTGGATGTTTCCCGGCTAAGTCTATCCTTTGGTAAGGAAACCTTTTAAAAATCAGTTGGAAATTCATAAGAAGTCACTTTTTTCCGCCGAAACGCAAGTTAATTTTTTGCTTCCATGTTATACAGTTTTATTACTCGCTGAAGCCTATTACTCAACTACCGACGGCACGTCAACGGTAAAAGTGTAAAGCGTTCATTGTGCATTCAAGAGCGCAGCTGTACATAGCCACCAAATCAGCGCTATCGCCTGCATTGATGAGAGGTTGGGATTGTTCTCAACGCACAGATACGCATACGATACGCTCTTGAGAACGCTATGTAAAACCATTTTATAAATTCGCACTTATTGCTGTATATTAGCATCTGCTTAAAAACTGAGAGCGTATTGGAATACATGTAGATTCTTACAACTGGGCTGGAAAACTCCCCATTACTAGCAAAAGCAATGAACACTTCAGGGTTCTAGAGCATTCATAGCAGACAAACACAGTGGAATAACTTTCATGGTGCGCTCATTCTAACGTCTTTTCTCGAGGACCGCAATCACCAGCACAACCCAACGAAATGGCTTAACTGCAAGGAAGAAACGGAACCTCCAACTCCGCAATGTATGGCTTAGAGATTACGGGCTGTAAAGAATGTTCCTGGGTACGGGGCAACAGACGTAACGTTAGAGATTCTTCTGGTGCATACAGGGCAGGCGGAAGCTGTGTGTTGGCGCTTCCCCAACCTTCATAGGTAATTATGGTCCGCGTAACACTTGC
The DNA here is from genome assembly GCF_048455015.1 of Haemaphysalis longicornis. Lineage (NCBI taxonomy): Eukaryota > Metazoa > Arthropoda > Arachnida > Ixodida > Ixodidae > Haemaphysalis > Haemaphysalis longicornis. The sequence goes on along the minus strand of NW_027526407.1, from coordinate 85,268,979 downwards.
TCAGTTTGTGTGGTCTCCGCGATAACATCGAGAAACGAGTCCTAGTTTTTCCAGGAAGTCGCCAGCAATGAGCTTCCCAGCTGTTATCTCACTGCTCCCTCGCTGTAACGGAACCTCAGAGGTCACTTGTTTTGCTCTCTAAGCAGTGAGCATGTTTAAACAAGAGCTGCCCTTGCCACCAAACAACTTCCTTACTTGATGTATTTGATGGTCACTGTCCAGAATACAGGAATAAAAATATTCTGCGGAAAAATATTTTCTGTAGTCACACTTCAGATAGGCCACTTGTATGGTCGTCGGGAATATACACACAAGATATCGCAACGACAGTAGATAAAGTCCAGTTGGCTTCTCAGAATTGCGGGGCCCAAAATCTAAGGAAGCTTATTAGGCAAATAAATTTTCTTCCACTAAGATGTATCTGTTTGTAAGAAAAATAGCGTATGCGTCGTTGTGGGCGTTCGATATTTCTAAAGTGTTTTTTTATTCAAATATATGTGTCCGCGTGCTCGATGCTTGCCTAAAATGGACAGCTGAACATAAAGAGGCGTGGCCAGGCAAGCTTCGCAGCTTTTTAGCAGGAAATAAAACCAATCTGCAGTTTCTGGCCGAGAGGTGTGAGCCCGGTTATCCAAAATTATGTTGCAAATTCAGGATGCCCTGCTAACCGTCGTACATAGATAACACGAAGGGAAGATAGTAAAAAGTAAATAGTAATTAGTAAATAGAAGATAGTAAAAAGCGGAGATAATCTGGGTAAAAGCGCATACAAGCTGCGCAGGATAGGCGGCCGTTTCCTTCATCATGTTCCTCCGTATGCTTAGATGCAGGCTAAAAGTGAAAGCTGGCTGATTGTCAGAGCAGGCATTGCACGTAGTCAATTCGGGCCGTCAAAGTTAGGCTATTGGGATAGCGCTTGTGTTTGATCCCGGATAATTGCAGTTGCTTTATTTGTTAAGTCTACCCATCAAAACTGAGAACGAATCACCACGGCCCCCGATACAGTAATTAAAAACACCAAAGGCTAAGATGCATCAGCATTGTTTGGAATAAATGCGAAAACTTCTCTCGAATGCAACTCTACGGCAACAGGTAATCCCCACCCATTGCCTGAAGGCATTTGCACCATTAAAACGTGTTCACAGACTCTGCAGTTTGTACTAAAACAAAACCATCACGTGGTATGTATTCATTAATGGGGCGGGACACCTAAGCAAGCAATAAAGTAATGCAGACTCAAAACATCAACACCAGTGTAACGACACTTTCTATTTCGCAATCTTAAAAACCTGGGAGTGCAAGATACGCGGAATAAAAACACACACACGGTCCCTGCTTAAACATCATCCACCTGATATTCCAGCAATCAGTTCTGTCGTCTGGGCGATAGCTCATGAAACGACAACTAAAACGGCGATGTCAAGGTTCAACTTACACTTTTCTACTTTGTGGTGTTGCCTTGTTTTAACTGTGCTATATTCATGTTGCTTATGACACCTTCTGGACTGCGTCATGAAAAAGCACAATATCGAACCTTTAACAATGTATTGAAATTTTCCTTCACTGCGCGAACAAGAGAGAAAAACACGGACCCAGAGGAAAAAAGGTATAGGGCTGAACGGCAAAATGAACATTCAAGAGTCAGGCTTTCAAATGACGCGTGGTCTGACACTTTGGGGGAGAATCGCTTCCCTTGGTAAAAGTGAAACAAAGCAAAGCCGTTTCAAAAGAAAAGAATTCGCGGCGCCGCCGACCACTTAGCGGACGTCACGAATTCGCGTGCCTCACAAGAAACGAAATATCGCACCTCGCGTGCCAAACGTTCTCGCCGGCAGGGGGCAATAGAAGAAACCATTGCCTTATAGCCGGTGCTCCTTTTTTATACTGCCGTCCATAAAATTTACGACCGACATCTTCAGCAGCGACGGGTGATTCCACTTTCTACCGTTGACCTACATACGTCGCACGGCGGGCACCCCGCAGACCCACTTAGGCAGCATAGCTTCAACTTAGGTGCTGTTCTTAATGGTAGACCACGCGCAAGCGCCCAAATCGGGGACATTTTCTCCGGGGCACTTCTTTCACATTTCTTTTCGATTTTTCGCGCAGCGCTGAAAAGCTCAGGATCCCTTAACCGGACACAGCACTGTGCCCAAACACTGCTGTGCTAGAAACCCACAAAAAAGATACGGGCGGCTCTTCTTAATTGTTTGTATTGCGGGACCCTGCAAAACATTTGGAATAGAAAACATGTATCAGTAATGGGCTTCCGTACGGCGTTCCATGGCCGTGCTGCAGCATAGAAGCTGGGTTCTCGCAAGCGTATGTATATACTTTCAATTCGTGCAAAGATAATTGATTTTACAAGCCTCAAGCGCACACATAAAAGAGAATGGCAGTCCGCTGAATCGACTCGTTCACGTAGCCGCCAAAATCAGAAGCAGAAAATTAGCCCCGAGAATAAATATGGACGGGGGTGCGGCTGCGGCCAGTTCATTAGACTGCCCAGGGTGTCGTTGTGTATGAGAGAGCTCACCACAAACAGCAAGCAGATGTGGCTCAGTTGGTTCAGGCGCTTGCATTGATAAATTGGTTGATGTCTCTGTTATGTAAAGAGGCGCTTCTTCATTCTCCGCAGGGGTTCTCGTACCGTTCTCGCACAGGCTGGCGGCATGTTTGACCATACAAGGCACGGCGAAGTAATGCACTAATGGAAAAAAAATTTATTAGCGGTGCCATTCCTTGATTCGCGCACTATGTGGTGCCGCAGGGTTAGTGGGAACTGTTATGGTTCAAGACCAGTGATCCCGGCGTTCGAACGAGTGGTCAACTACCACATAAGTCTGCGTGTGTCAGACTTTTGCTGCTAATATAGCAAACAGGCTGTAGTTCATTCTGAAAGCAGTTAATCTGGAGAGATGAATACTGAAGATGTTAAGATTTGTTCTCACGGGAGGTTTCAGGTAAACTATATTACAATTATGAGCTTCAGTTGAGTTGTAAGTGGTGTGCAAGATTTCCGTACATTTTGATTACTTCCTGGGGTATTTAGTGGAGAAAGAACGCACTTTGTCACTACTTGCTTTAAACAGTACTTCCCTAATTTGTGGCCTTACATTTCGTTGTGGGTATGTGCACATAGGCGGCCAGGGGCGTAGCCGGGGGGGGGGGGGGGTGTTTTGGTGGCTGAACACACTCCGACACTCACGCATGCAGAAAAATCACAAATATTGTATGAGAGGCCAGCGCTTTCTCTCTTTCTTTCTTCATTTATTTTCTTTGTGGCGTATAGCACCTACCAAAATGTAAATCTCGCTCTATTGATGGCGGTGACGACCGAGCTAGCACAAAGTACGCGCCAGCCACTTCATCGTCACCGTCGTTGTTGGGCCAAGGTTGCGAGCGGTACCGCCCATCTGAGTTTAGTAACATCACACCCCGCGGGTGCAGTGCGACCGTCCCGGTCGTGGCCGAGACATGGTGAGAATTGCGATGTTAATGAGCAATGCGATGGAAACATACCGTGAAGAAGTGCCTGCCACCACAGATGACGACGGTCTCCATCATAATTCCTGGCTCAAGAACAGCGATGCTCGAACGACATCGGACGGAAGGGCTAGAACCTCGTCATCATCTCTTTGTCTCATCTCGTCTTGAAATGGGTGGTCTTGATCTGCTGCTCAAGAGCTGGGGAAACGGGGTGGGGGACGTGGTGGAATGCTAGTCACCGTGGGCGGGGCAGCCCGACAAAGCCCATGTTCCCTCGACGATTTCGCTCACACCGAGACGAGTTGAGGGGTATGATATCCGATGGCATGAAAACTACGTAACAGGTATATCTTAACTCCCGCTTCGCGAAGAAACGCAAGCAGGGAGCGGTGGTGGGGTCCACATAGCCGCCGATGGAGGTCAGCTGGTCTGCCAGGGTGGAGGCCTGTCCCTCGAAGGTGTGTTCTTGCCGCTTTCAATGAAGGGTACGTCGACAGCTGATGTTGTGTGTCCGCATCTTCGGCAGGAGCCGCGCAAATCGGGCAGTTCTGCGCTAACGGGGCATGGTAACGTAGTGGCCACTCCCGGGTGACAGCGGGAAAGAGGGCTACACCAAAAGGAAGTCTTCGCAGCAATAGCTCTTCCCACAGAGAGAGTTTACTAGGGAGGTCCGTTCCACAACGTGGAATTAGGGCTCGTGAGGCGCGAGTAACATATTCTTTCTGCTTGAGAAGTTTTCCTAGTTACCTACCACAATCCATCAAAAAGTTACGTGGCGGTAGAAAAGGTGACAGGAACCATAGTTGGATTTGAAGCGGCATTTTTACTAGATAAGGACAAACTATTTAGAAGCGGCCATAACGGTGCCCATGCAGGCTGCTAACCTGCAACGCTCTCGTCGTTGTCGATACCGGGCCGTGGCTCCATGGGGCGTTGTCCTGGTAAGCCCAGTGTCATTACGGCCCAGTCAACGACGACCGTACCTGTCAAGGCCAGAGTGAATGGATGGGTGTAATGAGGATGAGATAAGTATAAACAGTTACCGAGTTATTGACGTACGGGTGAAAATTAGTTAGATGAAACACGGTACAGAACCAAAATGCCCGCCTGTACAGCGACGAAGTGTCGCAGGCACTGGAACACATGCCGGAATATCGGGAGGGGATAAAGCGGCATCGAACTGTGTTATATGGACACGGTGGGCCAACTCATAGCTGGTCTCAACGGGTCTTGGACTGGGGCACGGCCCGCACATGCAACACTGGGGCTAAGGCTAAATGACGAGTACCAAGCAGATTCGGGAGAATGCTTTAGTATCCTTGACGGGACGATGAAGGAGGGCCGTAATGGGAATGTGCCCACCTGCTCCACCAATATGTAACGCGGTGGCAAAATAGAGGAGAAGCACCATGGGTAAAGGGGCTGAGAACATATTTTTGTCGCGTGCCTAGCGTACAGGTCATTTGAATGCCGGGGGTATACATAATTCGGTAATGGTAAGGAATTTATAAATAAACAGGAGGATATAATTTTAATTTCGCACTAAAATTTTGGAAATGTGAAAGATCGCGCCATGTGGTGTTCAAACGTGACATCACGTTACGTGTCCATACAATTCCATCGATCTCAACGCGTAATTCAAAACGTGCACGAAGAAATGTGAAAGGTTGCACATAATAGTTGTTTTAGCCGTGGAAAAGTTTTTACATACATTTTTTTTCCTCACGTGCAGTTGCCTCACGTATGTTGCCGCCTCCTAATTGTCATGGTTGGGATGAAGAAAATGCAGTCGACACTACTCGGTTGTACGTCGCTTAAAGATTGAGAAGCGACCTGTTTATATGCATGTACCACACTAATTCAGAATGCCAAGCCACAACGACTCTCCCTAAAAATAAAATAAACCGTGAGACGCAGCAACGGGATGTAAAGCTGGCCAGCGAGCGCTGTGAAGGGCAGATTGGTCTGGCCCAGCGGGCACGCAAGGCGCCAGACGTCGCTGGAGCCCTTTACCAACGATACCACCCCTACTGAACCCCATCTAGAGCTGTATCACCCGGCACAACACCTCGGTTGAGGGAGGGCAAACCACAAGAAAAAGATCTGTAAATAAGCGTTCCTCCAGTCCAGTGGAGTCCGTCCAGTCCCTGGTCCTTCTTTGAATTTTTGTGCCATTGGCCTATTTTGTGCCTTTTACCGACCATTTTTGGACGAAGGCTTGGCGGTGACTTTGGACTCAAGACGTACCGGGTTAAATAAAGATTTCGCAAAAATAGCCTAAAGGGGGGGGGGGGGGAGCGGGACATTCCACGTTAACTCTGATTAACTGAAAGCCTGGAACATAATTTGATGTTCTTAACAAGCAGCCAATCTTAAGCCAATATTCCGTTGAACCTAACAATAAAAACATCACACAATGCAATTTAATATTTTCACGCAAGCAATGTGTCTTTAATAAACATTACGTCGGAAACTAGCGGTTACACGCACCGCAGAATTCATTTATTCTCTTGCTTTAGTTTCGTGGAACTTTAACTTACAGCAACTAAACACGTACGTAGAATCAACGCCCCGATTTCTTTTTTACTTTCCGCTATCTCGAGAACCTTATTTCGCTCTAATCACAGTGCTCGGTTTTCTGCTGTCAGCTTTGCATCAGCAAACGTGACCACGAGTCTCCACGTCTCCTTCTGTTGGCCACCGCCGCCGTCACGCTATACGCAAGTGGCAACGTAGCAACGCCCATCGAATTACGCACGCTACCCAGTCGAGTGGTCTGCTGCTACTTTTGTTATTTCTCGAAGCAGTTTCGCCGTCTTGTGATTAGGAGGCCCAGGAGTTGCGAACGGCCCTTTCCATCATCGGAAGCCGCGCCAACTCACCGCACCACTTCGATGGTCAGGGGCAATAATTCAAGGCGGCCGCCGAAAGAAAGGCCACGTCGTCGAGCGTTTGTCTAGAGTAGACGAAATGTGAAGTTGTGTGTCGCTTTAGCCTCTTTAGGAAATACGCAACTGCTGAGGCTACGTAGTGCCTGATAATGATCTCTAAAGAAGTAGAATGTGTCGAGGATGTTTGAGAGAGCGCTCCGAAAAGGGAAAAGAGCTGAAAGCTCCTGTTACGCTTTTTGACGAAGATACGAGGGATTTTTAAATTTGTACTTTTGAATTCGCGCTAGCTATATTGGCTAACCGAACACTTATCGAAACCAGCTAAACCACAGGAATTACCACATTTCAGTGATAAATAGATATATATTTTAAAGCGGGAAATAGTCGCAGCAAGAAGGATTTTCAACGAATATTAGACAATTTGGCAAGTAATTATTGCTAGTGTAGTGAATTTAAAGATTCAAGAACGGAATGACCCCTGATAAATTTCATTCAACGATGCCCTTCGAATGACGATACAATACCCGAGTTTGGGAGCCGTTTATTGGAGGTTGCGGAATCGAATTTTTATTCTATTAGCCTCAGTGATACGGCGAAGCAGGCAGACATTCGAGATTGCTATTTACTTACAGCTATTCCTTCCTTTGTGTAAAGAAAGCCTATCCGCAAGTAATGCCCACCGTTTTTGGCCAGGAGTGGCGAAAATGTTCATTATTCACATTTGACCTTGTGTGCACGGCTTGGCAGACACATTTTCGCACACGTGTGAGTGTACTAGGAAGTTACTGAAAGGGAAGCGGCTCCGGGAAAAATACATAATAAAATGGAAGGCCATTGAACGAGAGCAGCAGGTGTCGTGTTCGCTGTCATTCAATTGTCTTATTATCTGCTCTTTTGCGGTCCAATTCTTCTGTTCTTTTATTTTCTTTTATAATGACAACCATTCGCTATTATCCGGTGCCTTGCAAAAGAACTCACCACGCATAACAAGTTCAAAAGAAGAAAAGATATAACTGGGGCTCGTGGATCCGTTTAACGCAAGTTCGTACATATCTAGCTTTTTAAGCTAACGTGGCCATCTGCGCACTTAAAAGAATTATATTTTAACATGTTTCAAGGAGAAAAGAACCGACAGATATTGTTACGTCTTTCGCCTCCCATCATGTGCAAAGAGGATACGCGAAATGCTGTTGGAAATAGTAATGAAATCAAATTCAGTGGTCACTATAAAGACCATAGCCTCCGACTTCAGGATCAGAGCGAAAAATGCGCTCCCCGGATAATGCACAAATAAAAGCTAAACCTACATCAATTAGAAAACACCCGGACAAACAAAGCGCTGCTAAAAATATGGCGCAGCTCGTACTGATGCTTCAATTCTGGAGAAAAAGCCGAGATGGCGGCCCCTCTCCCTTTGTCGGAGACTCGGAGACCCTGCCGTTGCACCTCAGATTGGTTTCCAAACTTGCCACACAAATTTCTCCGGGACTTGGAGGCCCGGCTTAGAAATCCGCAAGTTTTCTCATCTCTCCCGATGTGGATGAGGCTAGCACGTGCAGGAACCGCTGCCACCGGCTTCGCGAACTCGGCGTCTGTGGTCGCCACTTCAGGGGCGAACGCACGTGAACTGGCAAGCGAAACAGCACGCCAGAGATCACGCCATGAACACTGCGCAGAGTTCTCAAAGGTTGATCTGGCGGACGCGCAGCGCTCCTTACGAGGCGCACGCTGACGCGTGCTTGGTATTTGCGCAGTTATTTTTTTCGACCTCCTCACTTGGCGCAAGCTATCTCGCAAGCCTGAACGATGCCGCTGTACTCGAACCTTTATATCATGTGAAGTGGAGTGACGTCACGGCTTGATGGGTGCCGCTGAGGCTCGGCGGGGCCGATCCTAGGCTAGCGAAGCGAGCCCGATGCTATGCACAGCGGCGCCAGGGGCTGCTAGGAAACGGCAGGTGACATCATCGCTCTGCGGGTTTTTTTTTTTTTTTTGTGCGACGGATAGATAAATCTCCGCTGTAAATGCTTTGCTGTTAAAACAAAACATTTCAATAACACGGTTAGGCGGGCTAGTTGGTATTCGGAATTCATGGCTGTAACTTTTGCGCAAGTTTAGACGGAGACAGATACAAAAACGGACACGAAGACCAGCGCAGCGAAGAAGCTGCGCTGGTCTTCGTGTCCCTTTTCGTATCTGTCTCCGTCTAAAATCGCGCAAAAATTACAGCCATGCATCCAAACATTTCATTTCACTCCCGCCCTGCCATTGCAGTACATGTCGTCAATCAAACAGCTCGCGAGACCGTTCGTAAGACATTAAGATAAACTTATGGGAATTCCTAACCTGTATTTTAAGCTTAATTGTTAAAAGCCTAACGCTCTAGCAGCCTTCAGAAGGACCAGATTGTAATTTTCTCGGTCGGTCCTGTTGCCGGCTATACCTCGAGTGTAAAGGTGAACGTCGGTGGGCTCTAAGTACTCCAATGTAAATTCACTAGGCACTGGTTTGTGCAAGTTACCGAAGCATTCTGAGGTTTGATGTAAGTGAACTATCATCTGCTCAGTTTCCTTATTATGGGTCGGCATCGCGGAGAAATTAATTAAAAAGCCCGATTTATCAATAGTTATCTTACGGTTAACTCACAATATTAATCGTAAAATGCTCCAGGTTCCTCTTTAGCAAAATGCAACGCGACCAATTAAGGCGGAGAGGGCTGGTGAGCGAACAAAGCACTCTTGAGCTTGCATTACAGCATGCCTAAAGCGTGATGATGATATGTGCTTTTCGTTTCTTTTACGTGGTCTTAATTATATGCTTGAAAAGCTGCAGCTACGTCGCCCAATAGCTTGAAATTTTCATTTCAGTGCAACTTCAAAAACTTCGATCTGTGGGCTAGTTACCCGCACGGATAATTTTGGGGCTAATAGCATGCATTTTACAGATGCATAACACCTTATAAACTTTTTCACAAAAACTTCAAGAATAGTTTCGGAATATGCTTAAGAATTTTAGTCTTATCTATACGCGTCATGTGTTCTTTATTAAAAAGGTATTTACTTGCAGGTTCTTTGCATCGTTATTTGCTGTATTGGTGCGGAGATTGTTTAAACATTCGGTTCAGTTCTTGCGCGTTTACGTGTTGCCCAATGAGTGATAAATGTGCCTAAAGTTGTCCACGGCTGTGTTTTCTTTTGTTTTTTAACCGAAAGGCGGGACACGTCATCTGCCTTAAATCACCCCCCCCCCCTCTCTCTTTCCCTTTACAACATCTGGTGCACACATCTTCCAGAAAGAGGTGGCCATGCGGCATTTATTGCAAGAATTCGAACTAGGCGTGGAGTGAGATCTCAAGATCTGTTCTAGATCAAGATCTCGGGTCTAGATCTCTAGATCTCTGTTCTAGATATAGATCTCTAGATCTCTGTTCTAGATCTAAATCTCTAGATCTAGATCTCTAGATCTCTAGATGTAGATCTAGATTTGTTTTTCGGAAAGGTGCATTAAGCTATTCCTTACACGAACGCCCTCAAATCCTAGTACGTTTTATGAGGCCGTGTGCGCAAGTTGTCTGGAAAGCTTGGTAATTACCGGAACACTGCGGGATAGAAAACATCTTGCTTAGGCTGTACAAGATCAAGCCGCAGACCATACGTCTGAGAAAATGACATGCTGGTAACCATAATTTGCCAACTTTGCTGTCTGCGGGGTAGGGGGCAAAATATGATGAGTTTCTAGTATGAACTATATGAAGCATAATTATTGTCGCTGTTTATTTTTACTTCCCCGTGCCCTATGTATTTTTACCATATTTTATATATATATCTGTGACATTTAGCTTTACCAGCAAAACTTCTTAAGGCAGCAGTTTAATCTGCAATTAAACCACCCGATAATTTGAGAACATGAATTGCCTTACGCACAATACGCGGTAGCTCAGTGGCTAAGAAGTTGCGCTGCTGACAGCGAGGACGCGGGTTCAATTTCCGGTAATGGCGGCCGCTTTTCTGGTGAAGGCGAAAAGCAAGAATGCCCGTGTGTACGAGATTTCGGCGTATTTCAGAGATGCCCAGGTTGTCAAAATTAATCCGGAGCCCTCCACTATGGCGTGCCTCATCGCCTGCGCTACGTCGGCACTTTAAAACCTACAATCAATCAATCAATCAATCAATCAAACAATCAATCAATCAATCAATCAATCAAACAATCAATCAATCAATCAATCAATCAATCAATCAATCAATCAATCAATCAATCAATCAATCAATCAATCAATCAATCAATCAATCAATTATCAATCAATCAATTTGTTTTATGCGTGGCCTAAGTGGTTCGAGACGACTCCATGAGCAAGCCAGAACAAACCTAAAAGATGCTACTTGCTGGAATACACGCGCCATAAAGATGTTCATTCACACACTCTCTCTCACTTCTTGCGTACTTTATCATACACTTCACGCGTAAACGAGCCTTTATAGTTCACCAGCTAAATCAGATTTAAGATTCTTCTCACTGGTAAGAACACTCGTGACAAGGCTTTGTAGCCTCACAATTGCTCCGCTGTAGATGCCATCATAGAACACAGCATTCCACCCGATGCGTCAAACGAATATGTGGCAGCTACAGTGCGAGGCGGCGGCTTGTCCTTCACTATTATTGCTGCCTATATACCCCCTCGTGTCGCACTGAACCTACATCGACTTGAAGGCATTATTAATGCTACCCCAGCACCACACATTCTGACGGGGGATTTTAACGCCCACCACCCTTCATGGGGAGGAAGAAAAGTGACAGCTAAAGGGCGGCGGCTTTTGGACTGTGCTCAACGGTACGACATGTTTGTAATCAACACTGGAGAACCAACGTTCTTCCGTGGAACCGTGTCAAGCGCCCTTGACGTCACCATTGTGTCATCGCAGCTACTAGCTCGAACGAGTTGGATATCTGACATTGAAACGCACGGCAGCGATCACGTCCCGGTTTACGTCACTGTTGATGGCTTACAGGGTAGTCGTTCTCAACGGACACGGCGTTGCTCTGACTGGACGTCTTTCCAAACCACAGTAGAGGAGAAAGTGGAGTGTTCGTCATCTTATGACGACTTAGTACAAACACTTTTATCGGCCAGGTCTGCCTGCACTAAGTATTTGAGGGTACAGGAAAGGTATACTACCGCCGATGCAGAGTATGAAAGACTTCGTGCAGTGCGTCGGAGAGCCGAAAGAAGAGCGCGCCGGACGCAATCACCGGAAGATATCCGAGATGCTAGAAGAGCACAGAAGGCGATTCAGAGGCACATGAACAAGTTGGCGAAGCGCGAGTGGACGTCTTTTTGCTCTAAGTTGGACCCCAGGAAGCCACTCTCGGGAATATGGCGCCTGGTTCGAAGTCTCCGGGCACCACCGACACAACTTCACCCCTTCAACTCTGTTTCGCTAAGCATGAACATCAGTGACCTGGACGCTGCAAACGCCTTCTGTAGAAAAATTACCTCTTCGCCGACATCAAACATAAGACCCACGTCGCCCACAAGTGCGCTTGCCCTAGCCATAACATCACCCATGGATGAACCGTTCTCCATGGCAGAACTCGTCGCTGCGCTGACCTCAGTCAAGAAAGCTACATCACCTGGTCCGGACAATATCACCTACACAGCCCTTTCCCATTTGGGCGAAAATGGAAAGAAGTGCCTTTTAGGCATCTTCAATCGTTCTTGGGAAGCTGGCCGCCTAGAGCAAAAATGGAAGCACGGGCGTATTGTGGCTGTACTGAAGCCAGGCAAAATACCGACTTCCATTGAGTCCTACCGTCCTATTGCCCTCCTGAGCTGCGTCGGCAAGCTGATGGAAAAAATGGTGCTCCATCGCCTGGACTGGGACCTGACCACTCGCAACGCATACCCGCCACAGATGTCTGGCTTCCGCAAGGGACGGAGTAGCATTGATAATGCCTTAGCCCTTGCTAACAGCATTAAACTAGCCGAAACACAGCGCAACATTACAATCGCTGTGTTTCTTGATATCAAATCAGCGTATGACTGCGTGTACCATGAAGCTATACGCTCGGCCATGATGTCCTCGGGCCTTGGGGGTCGCATGTATGCATGGATCTCGGACTATTTAACCGATAGATGCATCTACATGTCAGCAGACAGCGGTGACACACCGCTATACAGAGTGACCCGTGGTGTTCCCCAAGGTGGTGTCCTCAGTCCAACGCTCTTCAACATCACTATGATGGGCATAGAGAAGTGCTTACCGCAGTCAGTGGAAATATCCTTGTACGCGGATGACATCTGCATATGGAGTGCTGGACGCAACAGGCGGGTACTGCGTGCGAGACTGCAACGGGCAATCAATTCCATTGCGGTGTTTCTAGGAACCCGAGGCCTAGATATATCAGCTGGCAAGTGCGCTGCCATCGCTTTCACAAAGCGTGATGTATCAAATTATGGACTCACCGTTGCAGGCTGCACTATCCCCTATGTTCCGCACCATAAGTTTTTGGGTGTGACATTTGACAGGTCTCTGACTTGGTCAAAACACGTCCGCTATATAAAAGACAAGCTTGCGTCCTTCGTCAACATTTTCCGCATGTTATCTTGCAACGCCGGCGGATGCAACGTCCAGTCTCTTCGGTTGTATGACGTCATGTGCGTAGGATTGTTACGCTACAGCCTTCCTGTTCTTCTCCCCCTCTCAAAAGGAAATGCCAGAGCCCTGCAAAGTATGCAAGCGCAGGTCCTGAGGGTGTGCATTGGAGTTCCGAAGACCACATCCACCGTGGGAACTATGGTGGAGTGTCGACGACTGGCACCACTTGCTCTTGGCACGCAGGAGGTACTTCGGGCTCAACTGAGATTTGCAGCACGGCAGCAAGGTCACCCATTAGCACTCAGCTCAGCCACTGAAGTGCAAGACCTTCTGCCTCTGCATTTCCAGCACCCTTCTCCGTCGCTACAACCGCCTTGGATGTACCCGCGTCTGCAAATTACAACTGGAGTGCCCGGCATTACCCGCAAACAGGATATCGCCACCCCTGCCTTAAAGTTCTTCGCCTTAGAACTGCTGTTCGAAAAATACAGGGCCCACACCCATCTATACACGGATGGGTCTCTGACAGCTAGCTCATCGGCTATAGGAATCTGGTTTCCGTCCTCCTGTACCGCCTTCAGCGCAACGCTTAGCCACAGGACGACATCCATGGTCACCGAACTTGCCGCTCTGCGGGCTGCTTTCGCCTACATCATCGAGCAACCAGCACGGCAGTGGGCAATCTTCACGGATTCTCGGGCGGCCCTTCAGTGCTTAAAATCGTACCCGAAAGAACAGCTTGTTTTAGACATCCATGCATTGCACTTACAAGCTCTAAATGCACACCATCATGTAGAGCTTCAGTGGATTCCGGCCCACTGCGGTATAACTGGAAACGTCAAGGCGGACACTGCGGCATCGATAGCGCATTATCTGCACGGGCCAGTGATACCGATACCGTTCTCCAGAAAAGACGCTTCTGCCCTTGCGTCCAAGGCTGCCTGGAGATTTCAGCGATCCATGTGGGCTGTTGCGCCGCATAATTACGCGCCGCTTCACTCCATAGACCCGCACGGGACCTTTAGGATGCCTGAAGGACTCTCCAAGCATGACGAAGCGGTTATTCACCGTGTGCGGCTAAATGTCGCTTACACCAATTACTTTCGATTCAAGACGAAACAGGCCGCTTCCCCCTTGTGCACTCTTCGTGACGTGCGCGAGGACTTGCACCACGTGCTATGTGAGTGTACGCGGTATAGAGCCGCCAGAACGTCCCTTTTAGTGTCCTTGGGTCTTCCGCTGTCTAGAGGCCTAACTCTCAGTGACGTGCTAGGCCCTTGGACGAACTCTAAACGAGCATCTCGAGCGACAAAAGCTCTACTGTCTTTCCTGCGAAGCACAGGACTTGATCAGACTTTTTAAACAGGACTCTCTTAATGAGCGCGTCATCTTCATCACAGTCATTATCATCACCTCTTCATCGATTTCACTTTTTTTTTATACATCTGGTGTAGCAAGCTAGGCGCCTTGGCCAGGCTAACCTCACCAGTATCATTAAAGACTATTCTCTCTCTCTCACAATTGCTCCAATGCGGCAGTGAGAGGAGCAAATGCCACACGTGTTACAGAAATAAAATAGCTTCACAGAAAAGGCGTTCAGGATATGCCAGAAGGCAGCTTCTGCCACTCGCGGGATAGACCTCCTCACCAGCTTCCGCCCCACAACGAACCGGCCGCTCCGTTTCCCTCTTGGCCCCCCTTCGGCAAGTTGCATTCATTAGAAGATCGTTTCGCCCCTATAACTCGTGGATCCTTTACCTTCATGGACTTAGAAGTTTGTCTGTAGATTACTGGAATCGTTGCTATTGTACTCACCAAAGGTTGGGTTTGGTTGGTATCCATGACGGAGCGTGCTCTCCTGTGGATTTTCGGTACAAGTTATGCACCTGAAATTTCAGAATATGAACGGTTCTTTCAATAAGCATTCATTGGTTGCGGGTTAGTGTTAATGTTAAGAGGTTGCGCGTGGTACTTAAGCCTTAGCTCAACCAGCACCCAACGCTCATAACGAGTAGTAATGACGAATTGCTCTCGAACGCAAAAAGATTGGTGTGAAAAAGCAAAACCGAATTATATCGTCCGTGTAGATTAGACATTGACGCTGTTCTTGTGGGTTTGAAGAGCGATTGTTTAGGATTATTAGCTTTTTGTGTTCACTGCCGGATAAAGGCCTGTTGATGTTTCTTCAACCGTTTATGTTTTTGCTCGCCCTAGGCCATTCGTTGCCTCAAAATCTTCAAATATTCTGCCTACACCAGCTCTGATTGTCTTATTTCATTCCTTGCTGAGAACTGTAAACCGTTAGACAATCAGGCGGGGAAAGTAGCTACAATTACCGAAAACCTCCCATATTAATTCTGCAAGACTGCTCTATGGTGAGGTACTTTTCTAGTGTTTTGTTACGACCAAACCGTTTGACACTAGGACACACACGAAGAGAAACTGGACTATTTATGGTCGTGCAGTAATGGAAGTGGGGTAGCCTAAAATACGCCTTAAAATGCACGAAGTCCTGTGTACTTATTCTGCATCTTTGTCTGTTCCGGGCTTTTTGCTAATATTGGTAGCCGTTGTTTGTTTTTAAAGCTAAGCTTTTTATGGTTCTCCAGCTAAGAGTTCAAGGGACTGCTGCAGATGCTTAAGCGATAAGGCGTCTTTCTCCACTGGGTTTTATCTTACACCCGACAGCGCTAGCTGGCCTCCGCTTATGCCGCTCGCAAGGCCCGGTAAGCGATTCGCCCCGGGGGCTATGAGGATGCATTTTGAAATTATTCGGGATAATGCTCACATTCTTGGACAGTGCCCGATGGGTCGGGTGGGCAGCCACTGTAGGGGTGGTGGGGTGCTGGGGAAACCGCAGTTTGAGCGTGTATTACGTTCTCTGAACTTGGAGCTGGTGTCTTCTTCGCAAGGCAGATTGGAACTGAACGTTTTTGCTTTAGTATTGTACTTTTCGGCCTAGAAGCACTCGCCACGTTGCACCGTTATGAATAGTCAGCTACTTCGCCAAGAACAATTACACTAAGAAATGTCGCACGGCTGTTTATTTGAACTCCGCTATGCAAAATCATAAGCTTCGCGTTATGTCAATTTCAATCTATGCGTTGCATCTGTCATTTATTTACAGTGCAGATTTGTTTGTTTCTTTGGTTACCGACCACGTGAAATAAACAAACACCAAAGGACAAAAAAAAAGGCCTGAATACTCATTCTATCCGGCATCAGTAGGCATAGGTAGTTACCCAGACGACATCGCGATTGCTTGCTTGGAATATTCGACTCATGCAACAATTTATCACTAAGAAAATATGAGAAGCTAACATGCAAACTTGTAATGCACTGAAGTTTTGTACTCTCTTTCATTTAAATCCACATTGATTACTCTTTGGTTCTATCTTAGGGCCTCAATTTAATTTATTTATTACCGTGCACCTGCAGACCTTTTTTATTTATTCCTCTCCATCGCGAGAAACGGATATTGTGAAAACATTTTGGAAAATGAAGCTGTCAGTGCCCCGTCGTCAACGGCTTAGGCACCAGTCACGTCCCCTCCAAAGCTGCTTTCCGCGAACAGACAAATTGCCGAACTCCGCTGAGGCGTGACGGCAAACACAGGCTCGTAGATGTCCGTACGCGCACGACGAGAGATGAGAAGTTGCCGCCCGGGTTAACGGAGAAGCCAAGCCACGCGTGCCAGAGTGGAGACTAGACGCTTGCGGCAGGAGCCCGGCGGCTGCCGATCCTACCCCCAGATATGACGCGGCTGCAGTGAGAGGCGGTAGCCGCCATGTCTGGCCGTGAATAGGACCAACAGTGGCCCTGCAGGTGGTCGTGCCTGCCCGGGAGGGGGGAGAAGATGAGAGGGAAGAGGCGCTGTCTTTCCTGCAGGGGGTGGAGAGAAACCAGTAGTCAGGAGTCGGTTGGTTTTCCTCTGTATGTTCTGGTCAACCTGGAGGGTGCGCACTCGTAGCGCATGTGTGACGGTACGTGTATGAGTAATTTGTGATGGTGCTTACAGAAACTTCGTAAATCTTCTCCGCTTATGCGGGGTATTTGAGCTAACTTGTAGCAGAAGAAGCAACACTAAATGCAGTGTGACAAGGTTGCCGCGCCCACTCGCTCACTCACAAACTCGCTCACTCACTCAACACACCAGCTGATCGTTATTTTCAACCTGAGCACGTACGTACACCCCTTGCTAAGGCTAACCCACAAATGCAAAAGCGAAGCCATAAATTGCAACACTGTATACACGCCCACACAATTGTTTTGGTGTGGACATGATCAGAACCATCAATCGGCTGGAGAAATGTGTAGCTTAAAAAGTTTTCGCAGGAAAATAGCAAGCCCTCGCTTTTTATTATACTAGACCGTAATTTCTGACATACGTCTTGGCGCTATGAGATTGGTGTACCAATTTGTGGCAACGTTGGGCGGGCTACCTGTACATGTTCGTGTAAAAACCACATCTATTCTGAAGATTTGGCGCTCCAAAAAACCGCTAGCGCCACCCGTTCGCCTTCCATATTAGACCAAGGTTTTAAAAAATACTACCACTGGTGGCACAATTCGTATACATGTCAGCATCGCTTAGCCCACCGAAGCCCAAGAGCGATATAACCTTCCCCTCAACGCTGCCCATAAATAATTTGAATCCTTCCTTCGTGCCTGGAAGCAGCGCGAACGCTATAATTATCTCCTGCACAGAGCGGCCTCCGCGACTTGCTCCTTGCATCAGACACGAGTTGCATTCTCTGCTTTGCCTTTTTAAGTAAGTTTGTTTAAAATGCCAGGAAAATCTTTTTACTGGTCCGACTTGAAGAAAGGTGGCCAATAGCTTCGATTTGGGTTAAGTGCCATTAATTAAGCCCAGAAGCGTTGCACAGACCCCAAAGAAAGGCAGCAACTCTTTTTAGTGAGCTCAGGCATTCCCTGAAAGATGCAAAACAAATCTGTCTGGCTTTGGTATTCAGTTCATTGCTTATCGAAGTACTCGATCCACCAGTTAATTACGTCCAGAGACAATTTACATTTAGCAAAACTATAAGAACGGCTTCAGGGAAACTTCAAATAAAAACTACATTAAGGAAGCTACACTTTAATTTTGGTTTTAAATGCGTGTCAGTTTGGATTGGACATACACACAAAAATTGCTTCAGAATGCCGTTAAAGAGAGCTGAGGTGCGCCAAACGCAAAGAAAACAAATTGCTTTCGCTGTCCTAAGCGGCGCTGAAAACAACACAAAGCATAAAAAAAGTGTTGCCTCGGTGAAAAACTGTGGCTAATAGAGACAGGAAGAAGGCAGCTCCAGTTCTGCAAAAAGACGCTGTCTCGTCCTCGTGCGAGCCGAATTCTTTCCTCTCTTATTTCCGAAAGGGGTGTGCAATCAAAGAGAATGCAGTGTTTTTTTGTTTTATGGTTGCGTAGACACTCCTTTGAACTCATCTTCTATATACACGCTGAAGCTAGTGATGAACCCTAAATGCAAACGTGTAAACTATTTTTTTCAATAAAGATATAAGCTGTGTTTCAGAAAAGGTTCGGTCGCCTGTAATTCGAAGCAAAACATACAAATACAATGGGCCTCTTCGATTTACAGTCTCGGGCTCACCGCGGACTCCCCGAGAAGCAGTCCAACATTCGATTTTCCCGTGTATCCCTATGGCTTCGGGGAATCCTCGGACTACCCGCGGGCAGCCCGCGGGGAGCCAGAAGTGGAAAATCGAAGAGGCCCAATGTTAAATTATTACAGTTAATTGAAGACAGATACTGTGTGATGGAAGATAATTGAAAAGCAACTCCTTCGCAGGCGAAGCTGCCTGAGCGTAATAAGTGATCAATCTTCGCCGTGCACGCGATGCCACAATATACTGTCAGTGTGGTTTCAGTGCAATTGCTCAGAGCCAATTCATCTTCTACTCATGACGGCCGTACTCTCATTAAAGCCTGGAACATACACGAACATCAGTGACATTCTCCGGAAATACTTATCAGTGCACTTACAACACCAACAAAAAATACTACTTTTTGTGGTCCTGTTTTCTAAGCGAGAAACAGACAAAGCAGCCAGGCACGTGGAATTTAGAAGTTGTTTGTACGGGCGAATAACAAAAAATGAATACAGCGTGGTTTCCCTACCAAAATAGTTTTTGCACATTACCAGTTACCAAAACAAGCCTGTCATGTTAATTTTAATTAGGTCTTGTTGAGCATAAGCCTTATCAAAAAAGGCGGTTTAGAGTTAATTAAGAATGCGGAATTATAGACTGTTTGTTTGTATAGGTGTAGCGTGGTTTCCCTACCAAAATAGTTTTTGCACATTACCAGTTACCAAAACAAGCCTGTCATGTTAATTTTAATTAGGTCTTGTTGAGCATAAGCCTTATCAAAAAAGGCGGTTTAGAGTTAATTAAGAATGCGGAATTATATACTGTTTGTTTGTATAGGTGTAGCAGTGTCGGCGTGTCCTGGGGTGCAGTGATTCATGGAGGACTGAGTCGGAACCTGTTGAGTTTCGTAGCACCATTTCTTTGTTTTCACGATGACGGTGCTCGTTTGCTTTTTCAACGACGCGGAAACGTGCAGT
This sequence comes from Haemaphysalis longicornis, assembly GCF_048455015.1. Lineage (NCBI taxonomy): Eukaryota > Metazoa > Arthropoda > Arachnida > Ixodida > Ixodidae > Haemaphysalis > Haemaphysalis longicornis. Next base: position 85,249,419 of record NW_027526407.1, on the reverse strand, counting down.
AGGCAGCAGGAGAAAGAAAATGCATGAATTCATAAAACAGATGTCTTTTCATGTACCAAACAATGCGTTTTTAAGCATAACGGTTGGGAAGAGACACGTAGCACACTATGAAAATAAAAAAATATTCGTAGGGCCAGCTTTCGTGCAAGAAGGTGACATTTCGGTGTAAAATTGTTCAGTTCCGTTATGCGCCAATATCATATCACCAACACGATACAACCATCTCCGGTCAACGATGCTTATTGCTCTTAGTGGACAGCAGTTAAAGGGGCCATGCAGACAAAATATGTTTGTTTTATTCGAAAGGCTTAGTGTTTTATAGTGCTCTCAGTGCTTGTCCGGCACTTAAGAATGTTTTATTCACTGAGGAGGTAAATATTTTACGGCAAAATTTTAATTCTCTCATTAAATCGCGTGTTTTCGGGATGTCCCCAATGACGTATCCAGAGCAGGGCCTTCACACTAAAGATAGCCTGCTGACCCGGGCTTCTACCATCGGCGGAAATATTTATTTGCTTTTTTGATCCTTGATGTGTCATTCTCCTCGGTACTCTGAGTGTATTTCACTGAATAAAGAAAGTAAACGAACAATAAATAAAAAGTTCCGGTTTTTCGTGATCCGCCTGTTTCAGCTATTTGATACCACTGACGTAGAGCAGTTGCGGCAGAATCCCTACCGTCACCGCGAAAGGGCTGCACTTCAAAACAGTGGTCGCAAAAGAAAGAAGGGACGCTAACTAAGCACAAACTTGCCGTTCGGCGGGAGAATGCTAACATTTATTCGAAATACAAACATACCAGTGGACCCACAGGCTGAGTTTCAAGTATGAGTAAAAGGTATGAGTACGGCTACCTTCTACAATGACAGGGGTCAAGTGAACAACGCTTAATAAACAACTGAGGCGCCAGACAAAAAAAGCATGAGACACAGGTAAATGAAGTCAGTAAGACGTGTTGTTGGGCGAGTTGATTTATTTTAGGCGAATAACAATTTAGAGCAGCAAAAGACAAGGACGGTAAACGAACAGCACGGGTCATTCATATGGAGTGTGAAATCGTCAACCCTTCTCAGGGTACATTAGGCCATATGAATTGCTTCTGATATATTTATTGCCTGTGTTCCCTTTCGTACTCGTTTCATTCCTATATTTTGTATAGGCCCCTCCTGCTTGGCTGAAAGTTTTGACCAGCAGTATCTGTAAATAATAAATAAATATCTGTTGAGCCTGTTATGTCCGCTCTCTATAATAACATTTTGTTGCTCTCCTGATGACTGCGCTAACAGGTATTGAGTGTTTTTATTTATACTGTTCCAAAAAACCTGCTTTATAATCAGCTAGACGAAGTGTTTTATCTTTTGTGCGAGAGAATATTTCCGTATGGTGTTACAATTTCCAGCAAGCTAATAATTATTCTTTGTTGTCATGTATGAAATGCCCACTGTCTCTGTTGTTTCAAGCCATATCTTTTGGCATGACGGACCTCCCTTCGACGGTATTATTATGCAATTGTTCATTTACTTACTTTTCAGGCCTTAACGTACACGGGCTGCCCCTGTGTTCTGCTGCGCTGATGGCAAAACGGGCCGCAGCTCTGTCAACCTGTCCTTAAACAACACCTTTTTTTCTCTTCGCCGGCATCACATAACATGTATATGATAGATATACCTAAAGGAATGATGAGCATTAAAATAATAAATATCACGGTAAGTCACTGGTATATTGTGGTAACTCTGCATCTTCTTGACATCCAAGCGCCTGGCAATACGGTAGACCTCAAACAGAATATTAACAGATATATCAATTTCGCAACAACGGTTGTATTATATGTAAAATATTGTTGAAGTACTCCTGCGAATTATTTCAAAGATGTATGAAGCTATGCTGGTCCTTCAGTGCTTCTGGGCTCTGTTTTACATGTTCTGTGGTTCTGGCTGACCAGTCTTGATTGCGTATTTTTCTTTCAAGAAGTGTCCCTGCATCATTCCGAAGACCGTCAAAATGCAGTCAAGGCATTTTCTGATACTAAGAAAAATTTGTGAGTGAAATGTTCGTTCAGATTTGGCGTTCCACCTCAGAAATAATTGCACTAAAATAACTAGATCAATTTGCATGAAAAATGCCAGTCCATCTATTCTGTGAGCGAGCTACGCACTACAAGCAACAGCTTCCAAAATGGCAGGAAAGGCGACACAGTGTTGTCACGCACGTTCGCGGAAGGTGGCAGACCCCCGTGTGGGCCGCCAAAAAAATGCTAATGTTCGATAGGCATTTGGGCGTTGCGATGATTCCTCGAAGGGTACGCACATTCCGTGACTACAAAGTCACTTAGTCCGGACACTGGACCTACCACCTACCATCCATCAAATGAAAGATGCTTGCGGCAAATTCGGATCATAGCGGAAGTCGGAAACCACTGTCCCAGAAGATTATGAATGCGTTGAGCTTGCATTAGGGTGATAAGTTGCCACGGACACGCACCCGATCGTAGGCGTTAAGACCTCACTAATGGACCACCGCGAAACGCACTCTCCGCCCGTCATAATAGGTTAGAACCCAACCTGCGGCACTTAATGAAATGAGTCACGCAAGATCTCAACAAGCAAACACCTATTTTAGGAGTGATTCAGAGTGTAAACAGTCTGCATGCACCGAGTTCTAGTCGTCACAGGTATTTCTGTGATGGCGATGAAAATTATTGGCACCCAAATTTAGGAAGCATATATAAAAGATTTTTCATTGCAATTTCTTGGAAACGGCGAGTAATAAACACCCCCCGCGCTAGAGAACTTATTTTAGGTGTGGTTATTATGAGGTCACACCACTAGCTCTACATGCGCGGTGAAGGCAGTGGCTTAGATAGGATTGCGTTGCTGTCATAGCAACAAACTTCGAACTTTCTATGCGAACGTTCTCGCGCGCATAAGCGCAACAAACTTTCTCGGCGTAGTTTCTGTCAAGTGCTACAAGAAATCAGTATGTAATACAAACTATGCTCATCGCTTCCTCTCCGAGTACTGAGGCTGTGACATAGTGGCCGTCCAGGGCAATACTGGCACGTTCGGGCGATACCGGTCAACGCGATTGCAGAATCTGCAAATCCATGTTCACCGATGGGAGACGTGTTAATAAAATTTTGTTTCTTTAAGGGATGTTCTTTACGATGCAAGAAATATACTTCTCGTTTTTCGGTGAAACGTGTCTCCAGTTTTTATTTTGCCTATTTGTCTTCAGCCGTTACAGGTTTTCACTACTGGGATAACCCGAACCTCAATTTCGTGTCTCGAATGACCCGCTTCAGGAATGATCGTGATCAAAGAGTACGCCACCCAAAATTTACGACGAAAGGAACGCATGATGCTCTGTGGGCACCCCTGGTGTCCGGCCTACACTGGGTGGTCCTGCATTTCATAGTTTTTTATAATTACTTATTGCAACGTCGCGCTCTATACTGGAATTTGGAACAGTGAAGGTACGAGTGCGTACCGACACTTTGCGCGCCATCGCCACCAGCGGGATGCGAAAAACAGACAGCCGGTTATTTATTACACCGTGCTGCCGAACGAGCCGGACCCCCCTGCTTCTCAATATCTTCTCCGCGGTTGTGGCACAAAACCGCCGTGTCCTCTCACAGACCATAGGGGAAGACAGGTATGAAAAGTTGCTTGTTCTTACAGTTGCAATGAGACTCATTGCGACACTTTTTCGGCAGAGGTCAGCAAAATGGGAGACCTTTGTGGCAGGTAGTGGAGTAGCGAGATACGATAAGAGAAAATTGATGCTCTCTCGTGCTTTCGTAAGCAGTTAGGTATTTATGAAGTATGTTACGGATGACACCGCTGTAGTGTTTCGGGCCCATGTTTTGGAGGTCTCATGGCTTTTTAGAAACTAATTTGTACAGTTTTGCGCGTGTATGTGTACGATCGCTTAGAAAATACGGGGGGAAATGAAAAATTCTCACTTGAGCAATATTCCGCGTGCCTGACCTCCAAGCCGATTCGTCTTTATCTTTTGCAATCTCGTATCCCGACGCATTGGGTGCCTCCTGCTTACGCCATTCATTCTTTTTTCTTTGTTCGTGGGCTTGGCAACAATGGTGCACTTTTAGTCCATACAGTACTCTGTAAAGCGTAGAATATTTTCCCTTGATGCTACAGAAGAAGTAACTCAACACGTCACTGGAATCCTCCGAATACCTCAAACGCGTTGTAGCCTAATATTAGGACAGAGGGAAAAGTACAAGCTTTCCCTTCAAAAAAATGTAAATTAACGATTATTATTCCGCGATTACTACTTTTCTTGCTCCCTAGAGAGGCTAGGTGGATCCGTACAGATGGCAAGCGTGGAAAGGGGTAACAGATAGTTACATTGGCAGATGAGATCAAGAAGTTTGCGGTGATAAATTGGTCGCAGTTAGCACAGGATCGAAATAAATGGAGATCAGTTGGAGAGGACTTTCCCCTGCAGTGAGCGTAGATAGGCTGAATATGATGATGATTGTGACTTTTCTTGCTAATTAAGGCTACATGCACTGGAAGCCTCTAAGGTATGTACAAACTTTATTGATAAAGAACGCTATATCTCCTGAAATAGAAGTAGAAGAAGAAAGTATACGGCCAGAGCTTTGTAATTGTAAAACCTTCCTTGATACTCTGAATGCTGATTCGACTTTATTGTGCGTCCACTTACAGTCAATCTTCAAAGGCTTACACGTTTCAAATATGTTGTATCCTTCGGAGGAGCGTCAGAGAGAATGTAGGAATAATTTTCTGACACAATGAATAATGCTTGTTTAAATAACAAGGTATACTCCATCCCAATCGTTGCGTAGCAAAGCGGAAACCTTGTTTCCTGGATGCCTGTGTTTACTGTCCATGTCGAAAGGAGTGGACATTGAAGAATTCTTGAAAACATGCAAGCATTTTTTTCTTAAACTGACTGTGGATGCGATGGTAGAAATAAGGATGCTCTCAAACAGACTATTGGTGTTCATAAAGGTTGGTAAGGGCGCATGGATTTTGTACTAAATGCTATAATGGAGCAAACCTTTGCTCCGAAACAAGCATAGAAATGTGCAGTCCGCGAGGATGCCGTTCAGAGCCGTCCAATCCTATTGACAGTGTTCCATTAGCCAGTACTTAAGAGTTACCGCAGTCATTTGCGGAAATATACCAAAGGGTTTATAACGTGTCCCATACCATACCAGTTCAACCAAGGTGAACGTTCAGTAGCACGCCTTTCTTGCATAATCATGACAATTATGGGCCGCATTACAGTGGTAGCCACAAATCGTTACCTCCCCCTGAGACATGAGGTAGCAGAAAGTCGTAGGCAGGGGGCACAATCCGTAAACATTTAGTGGGAGGGCTACTTCGTCATATTCACACCCCCGATGTACTATGGTTCTTTTAGTATCCAAATACAACTAGAGTAAACAACGAACAATCCTCTGCTGAATTTTTAGCGACGAAAGGCCCTGCAGGTGTTAATGCAAGCCACCTTGGACCAGTCACCCCTGCACACTTATCGGCAGCCGTCTCGAACAGGGCAAGCTGGAAGACCACTAAGCCGTCCCTTGAGGGCAATTTTGAGGGCACGCAAAAGAAAGAGGTGCACCCATGCGTTCTTTCCTTCGGTCCTAGGCGTGCGAATTAGCGCCCAATCGCGGAGTAATTAGTGGCTGCAACTGAGCGGGAGGCAAGGCGCTGGTGCGGACACACCTCCTGTGCACGCCCAGGAGCCGGGCATCGTTTTTTAATCTCCACGCTCGAGCGCCTTCGATGTCGGAACATCGGACAACCAATCTTATCCTAATAAACACGTTCTTGTACTGAAAGGAATGTTGTCGGATAAAAATTCCCAGACCCTCAAACCTTCACTGCGTGTTTTGTGCGCCTAAGGCGTTGTAGGCTTCGGGCTGTTGCGCAAGAGTTACCGCGACCGCACCTAGCTTCAAAAGGCCTGAAAGTGTGGCAGTTTTATACAAATTGTTTACTTGTAGTAAAATATACTTCTATTTCACTGGAGGGTACTATCGTAGAAAACTTGCTGATTTAAAAATGAATTCACGAAATGCTTTCTAAAGATAGAAGAGGTTTGTCATGTATCGTTTTATCAGGCTGGTGAACACCAAATTCAAGGTAAGTAAGTATTTTTCTGCTTTTTGCTGCTCTTCCTTTAGAATTATCCGCCGAATATAAAATGCCCAAAACCTTTAAAAATGTCTTCGTCCAGGTTAGTGAAGAAAAATGCGATCATCACAGTAGTGAGGCTAAAAGTAAACATTCTAAAGTTGTTGCATTCAATGAAAAGTGTTAGTGCTTTCCACTAGCTGAAACTGTGTCACATTTTCTCAAAAAAATACTATTGCAAGACTCTTCTATCGCAATCGATGGCACTGATGACAGGCATAGAAGGGTAGCAATTAAACGACGAAATCTTTCTTGTTTTTATTGTCAGCATCCATCCACCATGTTTCTTGAAAATGAACTGTAGCAGGGCTAGTGGCAGTATACGCATTTTAGTGGCATTATTTTCACAAAACCCAAAGAGCGCATGCCATGCTTAAGTTGAATAGTGTGTCCGTGTTATGTTTGGGCGCGACTTAAAACGAATGGATTTCCAGTAGATAAACATGGTTGCTATTTGGGCGTATGTTCAAACTCAGGAATTTCTCTTTATAAGAACTAATATTGTATGAGCCACAAATCTGTGAAGAAAACTATTTAAACACACGTTATTGAACTAAAATTGCGTTGACCTCAGATGCATGTTCTTGCTGTGTTCCCTTGTTATGTAGAGGTTAGTAAAACCTCGTGGGCGGAAAATTTCCTCACGAATAAATATTACATTTGCTCTTCAAATGACGCCGTAACTTTGATAATAAGCGTGAGGTCGTGCATCGCAAGAGAGCAAACGTGAAAAACAATAATTTACTCAATTCAAAAGGGACTGTCACCCCTCACCATATCTGGTATTAGGTGTTTATATGAAGTGGCGATGTTCCAGGGAGGCAGACCGCGCGGAAATGCAGGAACCCCTTTACAGACACACAAAAGACCTCATGCGAACTTTTAGGTAACGTCTCCGGAAACAAACTGACGCTTAAACTTTGTTTTGTTGCTGTTATCAAGTGACTTGCGAAGGATAAGCTCCAGCAGCGCCAAACAGTTCGAGAAGGCAAGCTGTCTTAAGTCATTCATCAGAGATAACATATCGCTTAGGGGGGGAGGGTAAGATTTGTGGGGAGGTCTGAATGACAGAACCCTGCTTCTTGGAGTCGACAAAGGCGCAGTTGAGACAGAGAGGAAAAACCTTTTTGTGAGTTATGGAAGACGTTGTACGGGAGATAACTTGAAATCGTCGGACCAAATCATGTGACATAGCCACGCATGTTAAAATAGCATATAAGCAGGTCGTGTATTGCAAAAAGGACAACTTATACAACAGTTCCTTGTCTAGCTCCACTCAGCCTGATTACAATAGGCAGCCCGCCCCAAATACAGGAAAGCTTAGTGGTGTTTCTCCTCCTAATGGAGTCAGAATTGCTAAATGCTTATATAAATATATTGCAGTAATCACAAACGAGTGAAAGGGCAGAAATTTGAAATGGTTCAGCACTCAATATTGCAATATTAAAGGATGTATATCAAAGGATCTATACAGCGCCGCTGAAATCAACAATGAGTTTCCTGGGCATTTCCCCATGCGGCCTTGAGGCATCCCTTTCAAAAATGTTTGTTTGTTGTTGCTGGGCATTTCACCGAAAATGTAAAAGCCTATGTTGTCTCATATAATCTTTCAGCGTAACTGAACCCGCGCATTCATTTTCTCGCACTGCAAGCCATCCCTTACTGTCACCACCCAGCCTGTAACGCTAGTGGCTGAACGCACCATTGTGGGGATCATACAACGGCGATAGAAAGCGGAAAACTGACCTGCAAACGGCACAATATTTGCTGGATATCCAGCTTTACTTTTAGTCTCGGTCACTTGTGACTGTGGCTATTCCATAAAGCAAGCAATGTGGAATGTCGGAATCGATCCATCAACGCTAAACTTTCCGTGTGTGACATATCCGGGTCTACGCATTAAACCAAATCACTCCCTTACAGCGGTAGTCCGCTAACGCTTACCGTCTGTGCAGTAGGTATGTGTTAATGTGAGCAAATCATATGACCCTTTCGATGCACGGTCTTAGTTAAGAGGCCTCCAGGCGTTATTTTATTTCAAATTATTGGATAGAGCGAGTAAGTGGTTTGTTCGATTACCCGTAAGTGCCCGGAGCTGCTGGTGCCAATGTGTACGTCACTTGACCACCCGTACATAGGACTAAATAGTAGAAATTGGCTCAACCCGTCAGTGTGAGCTTGCGGTGAGGAGAACGGAATTGTATTCGCTTAGTTTATTTGCACAGAGCCAGAAAATAGGTAGTAGTTGGCCAGAAGTGTAATATTGCGTTATGAATGTTCAAGCAACCATAATGCTAAGGCAGCAAAACTATAATTTCTAATATACGTTGCGGTGCCCTATCTGTAATCAATTAAAATATTTCACAAACTTCTTCAAGGTTTACGCGGGACCGTTCAATACAATTGTTTGTGACATTAATACCGGCGATCAACATAGCACACACACATCTTGCTAATGTCAAATGCGACGAACGACTCTAACGACCATCGTACACCCTCTTCCACCTGCATATAGTACACACCACAAGTTCCCCACATTTCTTAAAAGCTGTAACTTTCCTCTCAAAAACAAGTAAGGGACGGATACTCGAAGTCATCTGCCTTCTTTACCATGTGCACGTGACGCTTTTTGCTTAATATTCAGAGCAGGAGCCATAGATTGCCTAACTCCTACGGGTGATGATGATTTTTGTTTTGGTGCGGGGTGTATAAATACCTTGGCGAAGTGCTCGTGGTTGTGGAATCTTTTTTTTTGGGGGGGGGCGGTGTCAAAATCATCCCGGGGGTGTTGGTGTGTGTGGGGGAATTGTGAACACCCCTTCACCAAACTACTCCTTAAAAGTGGCAGCCACCTTGACAGGACCTTTGGCAGCGACACCCAGTGGCATCGCACATCACTGGCTGACGTCGTCAATTCTAAGCGTGCGTAACGGGCTTCTGGTTGATGACACCCTCGTCAGGGACATGGTGACAGACGCTTTCGTTACTCGCAGTCTATTGCTTCACCGCTCCCAAGGGTGAGACATTGATCACAAGCATGCAAACGGCATCTGTCAGTGAAAGCGTATAGCCCTGCGCCCTCACATGCTCTGGCGCCAACACGCTTTCTCCGTCTCGTTTGCTTCGGCCACGCTGCCGAGCCTAGTGAATGGTCGCGGCCTGCACTTGTTTATTTGTGTCTTCCGCAGATGATGAAGTGATTCCTTCGTGGTGTCTGAGGTTACGGGAGGCACTGGCAACGACTGAGTGACGAGTTTGCTGCAACTGTTCTAGCTTTGTGCTCGAAACGGTGTGTGTCGAATAGGTGGAAAGGAACGAAGATTGAGGCGAGACTCTTCTCCAAGTCGACGGAAAAGAGAGAGTGTAACGTGTGAGCACGTGTGTTTGTTGGATTTTCACGGCATATTGTGTGGACCGAAGCGGATGAAAAGAGCTTTAGACAGGTATTATCAAGCTAGCTCATGAATTGCATCAATTCAATTCCAAGGGTTTATTTATTTCGCTGACTGGTTCCAGCAACTAAAGAACACAAACTGTTTTGGCGTTTTCAAACGTTAGACGTGCTCTTTGCATTTATTTTTGCAACTTTCGTAAAGTTTGAGCGAAATTTCAGGATACCCATGTAGTTATTTATTATTTTATTTTTTACATGATGTTTCTGCTGGAACCAGCAATGTTTCTGCTGTTCCGGAAAAGGCTCCTACTCGGAAGCTATTCTTGCTTATTTTTACTATTATTGATCCTGGAAAAACCAGCACTATTGTCCGAATATTCCCAGTATATACTTTATCAGAACATGACCTTCGGGCATGGGGACTGCACCACTAGATCCAACAATACCGCAAAAATGCTTGCTCGATTTTTGGATAGGCTAGCTAGCATTCCACACCATAAATACAGATAACAGAAAAGAAACCGTTATTCTTAAAGTTGCCCCATCAGGCCGATGGCAGGCAGACAGAGAAAAGAGTTTTTTTCAACGAACAACCAGTCAGTCAGTGAGAACTTTATTGCACACCAGTCAAATAGGGAGCATTAGGTGCGCCCTCTCCACATCGGTTGGAAGGTATCGCTTAAGACTCGACCGCTTCTCAGGCGAGACCGTTGATCTTGAGCTGGGCTTCGGAGGTTCGGCTGAGGGCCAGGGCGAAGAAAAAACACGTAATTAAATAAAAGTGATGGTAAAGCATGCAGACGAAGAGGCAGCATAAAGACTCGGAACAACCATGCGTGCAGCACGCGTCGGGGAAGAAAAAAAAGGAACGGGCCTCGCTACTGTCGAAGCCTCCACAAAGCCACCGCTCGAAGGGGGGCTTCGGAGAAACTCCTTTGCCGCTATTTTTTTCTAGAAAGGGTGTTCTCAGCTGAATCGCCACGAGCACGCCGCAGGCCGCGGGAGCTGCCGCTGTTGGAGGAAACTTCGAAGCTTGTCGTCAGGCTGGCCCTTTAAAACCGTGAACCGACGTCAAGCGTACGTTTTAAACTGACTACGTAGTGAAATCAAATAATGGTTTACGTTGGCATTAAATTACATTAAATTAGCGTATTTTGGAAAGAATTCTTGCAAGAATTCTTGAGCGGTTGCAAAATTAATTATGACATTATAGTTTTGAATTCGGAATTGTGGCTTCAACCGAAGTACTTTCAATACCTGTGCCATAAGATCAATATATATATGAATCCTGGCCCGTGAGGTTTGCTCATAAAATGCGGGCTTTGACAGCGCATCTCAAGAATTATTTTTCTTCTCTAATTTTACAGCCGAACAGTAGGTGGAGCTGCTAACCAGCTCGGCCCTACCCGTCAAACGTATTATGGTGGAAACGGCCCCTCACCCACCGGGACAGCGCCCGATGAACGCGCTTGCTGTTTCTTAAAGTTTATTCAATTCACTCATTCCCTCCCTTCCTTCCCTCCCTCTCTCTCTCCCTCCTCCGCCCTCACTCACTCACTCACTCACTCACTCACTCACTCACTCACTCACTCACTCACTCACTCACTCACTCACTCACTCACTCACTCACTCACTCACTCACTCGCTCGCTGACTCACTCACTCACTCACTCACTCACTCACTCACTCACTCACTCACTCACTCACTCACTCACTCACTCACTCACTCACTCACTCACTCACTCACTCACTCACTCACTTACCTTAGTAAACACCAAAAATGTAGGAACGTTTGTTTGAGCCAATGAATAAATAAGCTCATTTAAAAGGTATGTGGACCTCATTGTTCAAAAAGCCGCGGAGAACGTAGAACCTTTAGATAGCGAAATCGGGGATTCCTGAGTCTGGGGCTGAGAGCTGGTCAGCCCACTTTTAGTTTTAAATTGAGAGCAACACTTTCAGTGTATTCTTTGACACATGCTTTCTCTACCCATTGCAATATACTCGATATTTTTCACTTGCATGGCTAAAAAGAATAATGGTGCTTTTGTTCGGAGACCGCGTTTGTTCGAACGTCATTCTTCTTGGCACATCAGTGAAGCCGCGTTCCGCAACTTTGAGTTCACTTAACGCAGTTTTGAAGTTGTGGGGCATTTGTTGTCTTGTTCCGCCTGTTAAATAGGCGAAAAGTTTCATAAATTATTGGCAACGCGTGGACCAATTGGTTACAGAATAAACACCGAGAGACGGGTCTGGAAAAAGGGGAAGGGCAATGACTTGATGGAGAGAAAAAAAATAAGCAAATATGGAGGCAAACAATGGACTCAGCAGCGCAGGACAGGAGCGGTTGGAGATCAATGAATAGGCCCTTGTCCTACAGTGGACCCTGTAGGCTGTTGTTGATGATGATGATGAGTACTAGTACCCCGGAAATCACAAATGACTTCCCAGCCTTTCCCGGTTGATGGCTTTGAACGCAATTTCTCGACGTTTTTTTTTTTATTTGGTTTGCTTCACGCCGCAAGCTTCACTTTTTATGGCCCTGAGTTACCGGCAACGCAATAAACCGCACATAAACGAGCATACTGCGTTTAAATCTAAGCTGAAAAAATGATCATTGCAGCATTTTACCCGCAATAGTTTCCCCTAAAGTGACCAAACACTAAGTGCAACTGATAAAAAGAAACGAAATTGGACCGGGGCATTTCAATTTACCTAGAGAATTAGACTTCACATTTAGCTCCACATAAACGGTGCGTTCAACGTGCAGGTACACAAGCCGACTGTTTTTAAAACCACAACTCGATATCGGTCCATGTCTTGTATATAGATATTTTTAAAGCAAAAACTATGCTCCAAATACAAACTGAGGAAACGCCTCGTATAGTTTCCTCGAGCCAGCGCCTCATGCGGATAGGAATTATTTCATCGGCTCCTTCGTTGCAATGGGTGGGATTAGGAGAGGGAGAGAGACAGAGGGAGAGGGAACCCTGCCATTAGGAGACGATACTAATTCACCCTATTTAATTTTTGTTGCACTTCAATATTTAAACTCATTTTGAATCCTGTGTTTCCCGGATGCTACGTCTACAGACAACTGAGATATTTTCTGTCTTAAACCTTTTCTTCTCATCGTCTCCTAGACAGAATATCTTACATTGACGTACCATCTTACGCAATTGCCATACAGAACATTCCTCGTTCGCGCTTTAAGTATGCTCAAAAGGTCACGAATGAACATGGCCGCCAGTGTTAAAGCGACACCTTACTCCACTAATGCGCTACTCCCCACATCTAAGCTTTACTTATTGTGGCAAGAAAAAGAATAGCTGAGATCAAGCAGCGCTGGTTTCGTCGCGGAAGAATGGCTCACTTCAGAGGGGCTATCGAAGATTGGAGAAGACGGCCAAGGGTCCTCGGCCACTTTAGGTGACTCCACGCGTGGGAAAGTAAGCTAAATTGTTTTCACATTCGCCGGTTCGGTCTTCTTCGTCGGAGGGTTTCCGGCGATGGGCCCGTGAGATTTTATCCAAGAGTGATATTTGACAGGATGGAGAGCGCAGGTTGACTTCGTTCTTGCGGGCAGGAAAATTAAAAGGTTGGCCACCATACCGCGCTTTTGCTTTGCTTAGCAAGGTCGGAAAGAAATAACTGGTTGCGTTCAGAGACAGCAATGACGGTGTCCATCAGTTACCGTGGGAACTGGACACCGAACATCCGCTCCGGCCCGTGGGAACAAGCAGGTCTAAGCCAATGCAGTCCGGATGGACCTTAGTGCGCGCCTGTGGTGATGGAGTGAAACATATAGACGAACCTGCTAGCAGGCACGAGTTTCAATATAAAATACCTCGAGTGTTGCCCTTGAGAATTTTCGTAAGATCTAAAGATTTGATTGATTGTAGGGTTTAACGCGCCGACGCAACGCAGGCCATGAGGCGCGCCGTAGTGGAGGACTCCGGATTAATTTTGACCACCTGGGGATCTTTAACGTGCGCCGAAATCTCGTACACACGGGCGTTTTTGCTTTTCGCCTCCATCAGAAAAGCGGCCGCCGCGGCCGGGAATCGAGCCCGCGACCTCGTGCTCAGCAGAACTACGCATTAGCCACTGAGCCACCGCGGCGGGTAAAGATCTAAAGATTTACATATGCAAGTGCTTGATTTGACCGATTGCATACCAACAGCGAGCACTTTACTTTCATAATGCATAATAAAACAGCCTCCGAAGGCTGCAGATAGTATGTGCAGGTACAATAAATTGTGGCAAACACTACACTTTTTTTCCTCACCCCCACGGTGGCTCAGTGGCTAATGCGTAGTTCTGCTGAGCACGAGGTCGCGGGCTTGATTCCCGGCTGCGGCGGCCGCTTTTGTGAAGGAGGCGGAAATCGAAAAACTCCCGTGTGAAGAGATCTGACTTCCACCCCTTCCGCAAGAGAGGCATAGACGTTTTAATAATACGCCCGGTGGAAATGCCTTCCGAAAAGAGTGATAACTACCATGAAGCCACAACCAAAGCAAGGCACGATTAAGTAATGCGTTTTTATTTATTTATTTATTTATTCAAGATACCTTACAGGCCCATGGGGTGGGGCATAGAGTAAGGGGGAGCACATAAAATCAACAGAGTTAGTTTACAAATTATATAACACCGTTGGGCAAGAATAACAACCAATATGAAGTCAACTGTATCAACCAAATACACACGCATACACACACACACTCACAAAATCGAATCTGCGCGCGAACCTCGGAACTTGAAGTCGCGTTAACAGAAATTTTGTTGATTTCCGCACATTTAGTGACAAGCGAGTCAATAATACACAGTAAAACAGCATCTAGTCAAAAATGAACAGGATCATACAAGACACGATAAGCCCATCAATGCCCTTTGAAATATGGGACACTTGCCGAAGGCGAGAAAAAATAACTAGTAAAAAATAGTCTAACTGTCTGCGAAAAGTGCAGAAGCAAAATAGTCAGACACAAGGCGCCTAAAGGTTACACGGCATGACACAGATGCGATATGATCGGGAAGATCGTTCCAAAGGCGTATAGCAAATTTTGTTGTTTAAACATCCTGAAGTTATCCTAGCATAAACGCACCCACCTAAAAGTTTCAGGTCTCGGCAATTGCGCTCAGTGTGGTATTCGAATGTGGTAGGCCTCTATTCACCGTGCTAGTGCCTGTTCAAATTACAAATTCTAACCAAGTGGTCCGATCTTGACATTGCCATTAGACCACAAAGAATGCTCCCGAAAAAAAGGAGCCTGGTCAGAGTTGCGCAGGGTCCCTTAAAGTGCCCCGTTGATTTCTATATACGAAGCGAGAAAATAAATATTAATAAGCTTTCTATGAAGTGAGCCGAGCTCCAGCCGTTATAGCTCGTGGTAGTAACCACAGCCAGAAACGTATGCAGATTAATAAACGATATCATGCCATCACAAATGAGCCAATCCAGGGGGTAAATAAAATTGTTAGTACAACCGTTTTCTTCCTTGTCCTCTGTACGACTGTGATCGCGTTAGTGATTTGCGTGTATCATGCATGTATTGGCCCTTCGGAATAGCTCGCCGCTGTCGTAGCCCACGTCGGTGTTATTTTTAAATATGTGGAATTAAGCAAACAAGTAAAAAATCTAAAAGAGTGGTGTAGTTTTGTACAAACTGCACCAAGCGTAAACAGTCATCGCTTCCCTACGGCCCTGCTGCACTATTCTTTCCATAACAATACCTCCACCGGCGTCCAGTGCCGACTTCCTGTTTAGGGCTATTCCTTCACACAACAGGTGGCAAGTGAGATCGGCCGCTCTACCCACCTCTTTATGAAGGGGTGAGGGCAAGGTTCAAGAACCCGGCGACATCGCCAGGAAGTGGTGGCGCCGCCGGCAGCTTGCGGACGGTTGCTTTGGAACGAGGCATTTGCCTGCCTTCGACACCGAGCCGAGCGCCTCCTTGCAGAAGAAACGGCGCTCTGAACGAGATGAGTCGTAAAGCTGGCTGGTTCAAAAGGACACCCGTATCATTGTTCGACCGTCTGTAAGATTTGCCGCCACTGAAAGTAGATCAGAAAATTCAGATATAAAAAATGGAGCCGCGCAGCACCGGACAGGAGCGGTTGCAGGTCGATGAGAGAGGCTTCCGTACGGCAGCAGACCTAAATATGTAGTTGATGACGATTATGAAATAACATGTATGCGTACCGCCATATCGCTTATATTTATAAATAAAACTAGGCCACTAAGTGCACCCAGAAGACACTGCAGAAGTGTAGCAATCTCAACCGTAAACTCGAAGGTTACAGGGAAGAAAAGTATAAACTTTTTTACGTTAATTTGACACATGGCAGAATGTCCAGTTCTCCTCTAGTTAATTGTTTGACACGGGCAGCAATCGACCCAAGAACCATTTTGAGGCTGCTAGCATGAAACACTTACGCGATAATGTCACAAGATTTTTGTTTCGTTACTTATTGGCCAAAAGACCCCGATTTCGCGCATGGTTTGGGCGTTCCCTGTAGGTAACAGGTTTTAAAATATTAATACAACATAAACTTTGCGTTCGCGGAAGCATGAGGCGGAGAAAACGCAGTTTGTGGGGTTATATACGTAGCACAACTAAGTCCATTCGGATATTAGTTTATCTACAAAACGACAGAAGAGACTTTTAAGCTGAAAGATTTTTTTTGGGGGAAAAGGTGTGCCATCGAATATCGATATACATAACACTTTGAAAAGAAAATTTTCAAATTTGTGACTTTCCTTTCCGTATGGAAGGTCTGTTCTTTTGATATACCGCTGCCGATACTGCGCTGCATCCGCCTGCGCTCGCACCACAATTGTTGAAATACCGAAACATTCAGGAAATAAAATTCCCGCTTCAACCGGATATTCTAACGATTTCAGCCTACCTAACTAAGTGCTTTTGAACACACAAGTTACCGTTGGGCCATGAAATGGCCGTAGTAGAGAGCTATGTATTTATTAGGATAACTGAGATAGGCGTAACAAGCACCGAAGTCTGACAGATAAGTTATTTGTTTTGCCTCCAACCAGTAAAAAAATGCTCCCAAGGCGTGGAAGCACATAAGGCAACTCGGAATCAGTGGCAAAAGTTTCGTCGCCAAAGCTCTTCTGCAGGTTCTGTGCGTTTCGCAAAGTGGAAGGACAATATTTCGCCCGAAGCGAACCATTAGTCCTAAAGTTAGGCCGGCACTTACCCGCCTTCCTAATGCTCGCACGCCCTCTATTGGCATAGGAAAAAACGGTTGGAGGTTTGAGTGAATGCTGCATGATGCGCAACTAATGTAAGGCTGGCACATCACGCGTTCGCGTTGGCAAGCAAAGATAAATATTTAAAGTGATTGCACTTCGCTGCCCTCGTAATGGCTGGTTATGTAATTATCCTGCTCAAATCGGTGCAGGTCTACGTACGTGCATTTAAGGGGTTATTAGGTCGAAGACTTGACACAAATGCTAAGTCCAGATTGAGTCAAATAGGAGCATGGAGCAGAAGTAGCGTTTGGTATGCGTGTGTAACTGGTTTTCTGGGGGGCTGGTAGGTGATTTTTATCCATACCCAATCTCTCTTAAACAAAAATCTCCAGACGACCAAAAGTAGTTTGCTACTCTCAGCGGTGGTGGCCTTCATCGCCCAAGTGTCGCGTCTTTTGCCCATTAAACCTATAACAAAGTTAAACCATAAGAAAATTAAACCCCTTAAACCGATAACAAATAAATAACTTTAATTTGTTTATTCCTATTTAATGTATGAAATTCTTTCTAGTCTATTTGCGCCGTCAGCCACGCTGCCGTTGTTTTCGGAGCCGCTTCTTTGTTTCAGCTGCCGGAGGCAGGCTTTTTCCCTCAGAAGGTCATTCATCACTTTAGCATTGAAAATGGATGCCGGAGGTTGCGCTGAAGCTAACTCACACTGTCCAGAAGCTCAACGGTCGTATAAAGCAAAGAAAATGTTTTGCACAGGCTGCCAGCTATCAGCCAGTTCTCCGGGTTAAGGGAGGTGGAGATCAGAATGGCAATAGCTATCGGGAAAAAGTCGCTGCATATAAAATACTTATCGATAAAAAACAAAATACTTGGTGCAAAATATGTAGCATGTGTGATGTCAACAATTAGGACACACCACAAAAGCATAAATGCGGACACATACACTGTTTGTGATGCCCTAGAACTAGAACTAGAAAACGTCTTACTAGAAAACGTCTTACTAGAACGGGGGTGTTGAAATATCAAATATAGCTGGTATAGCGACCCAATAAATACTTAGAAAGCCTCATCGTCACAGGGAAAATAATTGTTTTTCTAGTAATCCACAAAATTATGAGTGCCCAGTGCATACACGCGTCACAGGTTTGGTTCTGAGTGTAACACCGCCGTACGAATTACCGCCTGAGCCGCAGGAGTTCATGGTGTCAATTTGTACTCAGTCGGAGATTGCCTTGCAAACTGCGTCATACAAAAGCCACAATAACAAACATACAAACAATGTTGATGACGCATGGGTCTCGGCGACTACACAGTACGCAGTCGTCGCTAACCGTGTCGTCACACACCCACTGGCAGTTTCTACACGCCGAAGAAAATTGATATTCCTGTTTGTTCGTTTGCGTGGAGAAAAGACGGTTCCCGAAAGTTGCTGTCAGTCTGTTTGCTTGAAATGCTAGACATTCATTTTCCTTCCACCCATAGTCTTTATGACAGATGGCGCTTGAAACACAGGTCATGGAGACCATGGTGCGTTACTGATGGCTTTGTGCAGCCGATCTTCTATGGCGGTTGTCTGTGTTTGCCCAAGCGTGAGAGCACAGCGTTGGGCAGGCCTTGCTGACACATATATGTCTTTCTTCGGGCTTGGCGTTCATGTCTGAGCAGTTCCTAGGCCTGTTCTTAACTCATATTTCTTCCACAGCGGGAAGTGCTGGCAAAGAATGCAAGCTAGACGGTCCTCAGCAAGGTACAGCGTTGCGGACATTCTTAGCCTTCTCGTTTGACGTGTAGTAACGGGCACTCTTAATTCGACTAGATTATGCTTTAAGTATCAGAAGCAATAGGGGCACCCATAAAAGGATCCCACTCCACTTGCAAATAAATAGTGGAATGCTTTTAGCGAAACGGACACCCTAAAAATGTAATGCATTTAAAGGTATTGGTTCGATCCTTCTATGCAAATAAATAAAATCTTCTCTCGGTGGGGTGGCATTATTTGGCCGAGGAAAACACTCACGCTCTCACCTAATGTCGGCAGTCTCACCATTTTTACCGCGGGAATCCTCCCAAGGTCTGTCGAAATGCAGGGAACTGCGGGTAAAGCTGTTTTAACAACCATATCCTGCACTACGAGTTTACTTCCCCAGGACGAGTTGGAACCACTGCATGAAGGCGAAAAAAACAACACCAACTTTTCTACGCTCAGAGCCGAAGCGACAAACTTCTTCTGTGGCCTTCCTCGAGGCACCCCTCATTTCTTTCATTGATTACTTTCCGACCGTGGCTGCCACCGCTGCATTTTTGGCTATCCTTCTTGCACTCCGTGTAATAGCTGTGAGCGAAGGGGCAATGTGTCAGGTGGTACCTCTTTGAGGGGCACTGCCAGATCAAAAAAGGGCGCTCATCGCCGCTGGCACCACCAATCATTAAGCTCTGTGGGCGTTGACAATGCCGCTGCAGTTCGCGAAAGTAAATATTTTATGCATCGCCATCGGCTATCCCTGTTTTTTAGAACCATTATGTCTACGTTCGATGCCACATCTCCGAAGATTTCTAACGCGGAGACAAAAATCTCGGATTGGCAATAGTCTCCAAGGCAATATTTTCAGTCTCTTGCACGGTACAGCGCTGCGGCTGGTAACCGTAGTGTACGTTGCGTCCTCCTTTTTTTTATCGCATGGTCTTCCGGCAGTATTTTTGGTGCCCATAAATACTACTTCGGTCACCTCCCATTCCTTTCCGGTGGGTTTCTATGTTGTCTCGTACAATTTGCTGAACGACTTTTTTTCATTATTCGGTTTTCTGTACGCCTTAACGCTAGAGCCAGTACAGTAGAGCAAGAGTACATGCGATACTCTAGAGCACTCCTTTGTCATAATATTCAAGTTAAAATATTATGAATTTGTGATGCTCTGCTGAATTAAGCTGTAGGATTTGTGGGTAGTCAACGAGCCTACTCCACACATGGGCTATGAGTCGCGCTGTAGTGGAAGGCTTCGGATTAATTTCTCCCACCTAGAAATCTTTCAAATACCCCCATATCTCCACACCCAGGTGACTTCACTTTTGACATCTGCCTGAAAAAAATCCCAAACCCAGCGTTGCAGAAACGTCGCGTGGCATTCTGCCCTTACGTATTGTGCCCAAGTGTTTCTGGTGGTTACGGTCAGAATTAATGCCCTAATATATTGTTACATAATGAAGGCGGTTTCTGCCAGCTTCACAAAGGATGAACAGGAGTTGAAATAGTGCCAGAGGTTTGCAGCATGTACAGAGGGCAACACCCTTGTCTATAACAGAGGTTTCATACTTATAGCCTTTTCTTGCCTTAGCTGAAAAACACTTGAAGAAAACTATTCTGTCATTGCGAAGCCTTTGCCATATAATTGGACCTCAACGTTTTTTTGTGACTGTGACACGTTTGAGTCCGCAGGTTTGAGAGGTAACCATTTAACGTTGAACTGAGTGTTATAGACAAGGCTGTTGCGCACTGTACTGCCTGAATTCCGCGTGAGGCAACAGGCAGCGTGTATGTATCATTTACCATTTATCAACTATACCAACTTTAGCCTCAACTGCAGTTTACGCAAGAAAGAGAGTATTTAGCAGAAAGTCTATCAGAGAATATTTTCTCCCTAAGACCAAGCAAAATTACGTTTTTCGCGGTCATTTTCGATGCTACTGTATGTTATACTTTTGGTTGCATTAGTTCGAATACTTGTGGTATTGCTGTATGGAACTAGAGGCTTCGGTTAGAAATAAAACGTGAAAGTGCATCAACTCTATTTGCTACGTACATTATGAGAAAATGCTATCACAATTGTTTAGTCTTCCTCGTTCTACAGATTAAAATCCCGACAAACACAGTAGGAGGTGTGCGTTTGCAATTTTCAACGTTGCAGGATTGGGTTTCTGATTAGGGTTCTGGTTTTTTATGCCGTACATGAAAGCTTAAAGCACAATTCAACAGCAGCAAGCATCTGTGAAGATTTTCCCCTGGTCACCATAAATGATTCCTCGCGGAAAATATTGGGGTATCCTGAGCTAGTTTCAATGCCCATTCTTTGAGTATGGCTGACCATTGTTTTATTTCAAGATCGGCAACAAGACAGCCAACCTTTTAAATATCTGTTTAATGTTTAATATAGATGCCAGGTGTCCTTTTGTTCTTTTGCTGTCCCCATGGGGCATGCAGGTATGTGTTTTAATAGGCTAACCGATCATTGTGAGCAAAATAAGATAATGGTAATATGGAAGTGCCATGAACCTAATGTTTTCGTGTTGTAGTTCTAATCCCTCACACGACGTTGAAAAGAGAGCGCACAGGCCCTACTAAACCACTTCGAGCTCTTAAACAACCCGACACCGTCCCACCGACCATTCATACGGCTGTCACAATGGTAATGAGCCGCAGAGTAATGGTGTCTATTTGCCATCCAAACGCTCTAGACACCTCCCATTAGTGCACTTCACATAACGAGCGTCGTACGGCTCAAGTGCTTCATTTACTTCAAGTGCTTCAAATGCTTCAAAAACTCACAGTGCTACGACATTGCCGAAAGACTGGTTGTCCCTGTGAGTACACTAAGAGCCCAAGACACACCTAGTATCATCAGCACCATTATCTTTGCCGAAATTATGAGAGGCCGCCCTTTTTTCCACGCTCCAGGCGCCTGCAGGCCAATCAGCACACATTGGTGACGCGTCGTCACAACCGACCGAATTACAGGCAACCCTGGTACTCTTTTTCGCGCTTGACTAAGGGGTATTGCCTATTTGTATAGTATAAGGCATTCTGGTGCCCAACGTTTTTCAAAATTTCGTAGGAACCACCTCAAGCGCCAGCCTTCT
The DNA here is from genome assembly GCF_048455015.1 of Haemaphysalis longicornis. Classification (NCBI taxonomy): domain Eukaryota; kingdom Metazoa; phylum Arthropoda; class Arachnida; order Ixodida; family Ixodidae; genus Haemaphysalis; species Haemaphysalis longicornis. Next base: position 85,227,760 of record NW_027526407.1, on the reverse strand, counting down.
GAATGGGAATGTGTTTGGTCTCCCCTTGGTGCCGTGACCGTTCTTGGTGCGTTAGCTTCCTCCAAATGTAATGGCATTTTCTTGCCTTGCAAAAAGGGCAACATGTTGATCAATAGCCGAGAGACGTTAGAATTAGTTACTGTACAAGGAGAGTCACATTGCGGCTCCACTTTTCTATATCCTCAATTAACATGTTCTTTGCACCTCTTGAAACGCATGCTTTATTGTCGACGTCACCCATTGCCCTTGTATGTTGCTGATGTTTGTATTTAGCCCCTCATGTGCGCTTTGTTGGCTGAGTACAGTTATTTTGCGGATGGAATATCTGTCTCGTAATAGTAGCTATTATAGCTACGTACGCGACACTGAACTGGCCGGTCTGCCTCATATATTTATTCAAAAGCGCATAGTGACCGCTTTGTGGGTGTTTTTTGTGCAATAAACAGAGAAAAAATTCCTCGGGGCATTTAGGTCTCCTTACTTGCTTTCAATTCGAAAGCCTGGAGATACTGATCAACAACTTGTTTGCTACAACATCGTATTTTTTCTTTTTCTTTGGTTTCACTTCTCATCTTCGGGTGCGATTAACGCCATCAAGCAGACTGGCAGATAGGTGTTCCTTACATAACGGTTTATGCGTGGTTAGTGTGCAGCTACTTACACATGTGCCGCATTGTTGAGTGGTGACGCTGGAAGCAATTATCTACAATTTTTACGTTCCCAATTCACAGTTGTGTGAATCTTCTGAAGCGGGCATATTAATCTTTCAGAGCTGCCGATTCCTGGCAAATCTCCCAAGTGGGTATCTGCCCTAAAAAAGAAACATCAACAACGAAATCTTTTATGTTGCCGCTGCCAACAAATGGAGATACGAGAGTTGTAGGCCATCAGGCTGCTGTAAGGATCAGATGTCCAACTAGCACCCCGCACCAGACGTAACGAATCATTTCGTCGTACGTCGCCATCATTTGCATACCAACCACGCAAAAAAAGCAGAAAACAAATGACTTGCGAATATTTCCCGGGACCTCACTCTCACACACACACACACACACACACACACACACACACACACACACACACACACACACACACACACACACACACACACACACACACACACACACACACACACACACACACACACACACACACACACACACACACACACACACACACACACACACACACACACACACACGCACACGCACACGCACACGCACGCACGCACACACACACACACGCACGCACGCACGCACGCACATGCACACGCACACGCACACACGCACACACACACAATCCAGGCGCGGATGTCTCTGTTGTCAGTGCCCGGCCGAGACTGCTGATGAGGTGGGGCGCCTCAGGCCTACGCTGCCAGGCACACACGATGTCGGGTTGCGTCGATGCTAGGCCCCGGCCGCACAGCGCTTTCAGATTCCCCGCCTCGGGTCTGCGCCACGAACGATGCCGCAACCGGGGCTGTTCGATCGCTCCTCAGGAACGGGACGAAAGGTTCGCCAGGCACGCTCGTCGGCACGGAGGTCCAAGAACACATCGAGAAGCACTGCAACAATCGAGCAGCTTCGCTCCGATTTCCTTCTTCCTTCTCGTCCAATTTCTTGCTGGCACTTTCTCTTCCGCAAGAGCTGTGCTACCTGTTCAACGAATTGGCCACGACACTGCACCGGCCCTTCACTACAGCTGCAAGTGTGGAGACCTGGTTTAAATCCCAGAGGATTATACATGCGGTTTTTTTTTCGTCGTTGCAGCGGCGGTAATTTTCTTGACTTGAATGCAAGGACGACAACACCCTGATAGGCGGGTTTTCGCAGCGTTTGGCACCTAAGGCTTTCGCATTAAGAACTGCCAACGCTAGAGTAAAGCAAAATTCTTGATTTGTATACATGCTGCTTCTCCATTTTGAATTGGAGAATAAACGCGGGCAGAAGCGTTTTTCAGACAGAAAACGTACTCGAACAACCCGGCGCCTGCTTATTTGGCAAAAATCAAATTAGAGAGAGAGAGAGAAAGAGAACAACATCTTTATTGGCCGGCTAAATTAGTCGCAGATACCAGCCTCCTGTAGGGGAGGCAGCATCTATGACTGCTGGCGTTGGAGGGCCTCCATCGCGAACTGGGCGGCTCCCCGTTGAGAGTCTAAGTCTTCCTTGCCCACCGCACGAGCAAGATGGGGTGGAAGCACGTCTGTTGGCGGAACATAACAGCGCGAAAAACTGGAGACAGAAAAGAAGCGACGTACGCTGATTTTTTCTGCCCTGTTTTGGGCCTCACGATGTTTTAACCTGTACCAACGTGTCCAACTACAAGAGTTACTGAGCAGAATTTGACGTCCGCATGTAGTGGTGGCGGAGCTTCCATGATGGGTGCACGTTCAGCGCAAGTAATGTAAGCATGTACCTCTTCCTCTGTCTCTCTCTTTCATTTACGCCCTAGAAACAGAAAGGCCGATACCCTTCCTTATGTCAACAATATGAAAGGCGAAAAGCAGTGTTACTTTGCACGGAAATTGAGGCGCTGCACATTCTCTGAATTTTTCTGCCCTAAATAAAAGTTTAAGATTGATCCGTTTACCTTGAGGGTTTTTAAATGGCGCTTGGTGTAAAAGCACTATTCAAGAAACTTCGGATTTTATTTGCGTCGACAACAAACAACTTGTGCGCATGCATTGAAATTTTAATGCGTCCTGTGAAGGCTAGTAAAGTGGTACACACCCAGAAACAAACACAGAATTGCGCAGGAGTGTTGCACAACATTTTTAAGCCGGAATGTACGCCGTTTTCCCGCGCGCTGCCACAGTTGGCACCGCCCTCTTTTAAGGTCTTTTTTAAGTACTTTTAAGGTCTTGCTTTTCTAAGCCAAACAAAAATTCTGCTTGCGAACGTCCAATGCTGCAGTTCCTTTGAAAGCTGCGAGCCAGCCGAACAGCAGTGAATTTTCCCTACTAGATCGGCACTTGTTTTTCTTGACGCGCGCCGATAAGGTCCTTCCGGAGAGTAAGAAGAAACTTGACCCCGCCACCTTCTCCCAGCTGAACGCTGTACCACCAAAGATGCCGCTTCTTCCATTAAAGTAGCTTCCCTCGGGTCTTGCGTCTACCGCGCCCCATAAGTCACGATGGCGTTAGATAGCAGCGTACAGGGAGCGGACTGCTATGCAGTCACGTTTGACGCAGTGTCCCGAAAGAAGACGCCCCGAATTTTCGGATTCAGTGCTCCTGGCGAACATGCTTCGTGACCTTGATGAGAAGAAAAGAAAAGAACGGGAAGACCCGGGTGTGCGGTCCTCAGCGGTAACAGATCTTCTATGGCCGAGTCAGAGGGCGTACACTGCAAGACATCTGTATATAGTCCTTGGAGTTTTTGTCACACTTAAGAGGTCATGTTTTGGAAGAAACTGGCATATCTGATCCGACCCCCTTTTAAAGTTACCGGTACTTCACGTGAGTGCATCTTTGGGTTTGGATAGAAAGCAATCTCTAATTGTGACCGGAAGCTGTTTTCAGCAGCCCTTGTTGTTATTAAGTGTGCACAAAACAGCTGCGCGTCTTTGCACGCAAAAAAAAGGAATATTAAAAACTTTTCAATTGATTCTAAAGCAGCACATTATACCTTAAGGTTTTTCACGATGTGGCTTCCGCCCCTCCCGGCCATAAATTTCGCCTTCTGGTGAGCGCCACGATGAAAACTAGCCCTGCTTTGCGGCCAGCAACCTAGTTTTCCTACCGGGTTTTAGTACATGGCGTGCCACAAATGGCAATTTCAACTTGCCTGCTTGCACATCTCCAAATATAGAAAGGTTGATGCGATTGTATTGTTCCAAAATATTGCAAATTTTAAAAACAAAATTATGTTTCGTATAAATTACGGAACAACTAGTCATGTTACTTCTCAAAAAAGGAACGTATATCTGTCTTTCGCTGTTTCATTGTTTTACTCGCAGTTACTACATGTGCCTCCGTTCACGGTATAATAATGGACTACGAACTGCATTGCCAACCAGTGATTAGCTTGTGGGTCAAAAATATTCACCGGCTCTTTTTCGGACGTGTTGAATGCATCTTCACGAAGAAACTAAGAAACCTTTCCCGCGGTAAGCACGAAGTAATCGTAATGCGCACCAGAAACGAACGGTCGTAAACACCGACACCATGCAGCGATTATGTGAAGGATGTAATGGTGGTCAACTCCAACTCATTCAAGGGCACAAGCACACCTGCACCCAATCAATGCGCCAGGAAAAGAGATGTATGCTCAATTCTTCGGATACAAACATCACCCCGTTCTGCACAGGGCTGTTCCATTGGTGAAAAATCTCTAGCATTCTCATATTTACGTATGTTTGGAGGGTAAAAGATGTGAAATTATCAGAGGACAGTCACGGCTGGAAGAAATTATAGCTCAATTAAGGAAGTGGTCGTGGTATGGACATGCAATAAAAATTTCAAACGGTGGAGCATCAGTGTAAAAGAGTAGCTACATTTGGAGCAATAGGATGAAATCATCTGAAAGAAATAAAAATGACCAGAAAAGAACAGACGAGGTTAACACAAGAAAAGAACGACTGGAGGTACAGCAGAATTTCTTCCTGAAGTGGCACAAAAATCCCGATGATGACGGTGCTGACACAATTCCCACTTTAAGGAAAACAAACCGAAATATTTAAAGATGTATTCATTACCGTTTCATTCCAAGTCTTCAGGCCCTTTATCCCTGGTTAACGCAAGAACTCGGTAACAGATCAAACCTATCTCAGAAATATTCCATGGCCTAAGTTGTAGCCAGTGTACACATGCGCAAACGGCCATTACAATTATTCCGTTTCTGAATCCACGTTTTATTGTTACAGGTATTCTAAGTGCATACATTCTGCGTCTGTCAATAACAAATGGCCTCGTGGGTCTAAACTTTCGCATCCAGTTACTTATTAGATGCGACGCTCAGAGCATCTCTTGTCGGCGGCCCTGTCCTTCCTGCGTGCGTCCATTGTTGTCCGCGTGCGTCCGTTGTCCGCAGCCACTCTCCACCTCTCCTCTCCGATAGCGAACAGTCTCTCGCGAGGGGCATTGGATTGGATTCGATTGGATTGGCATGGCTTGGCTTGGCTTGACTTGACTTGGATTGGATTGGATTTGGATTGGATTGAATTAGATTAAAGTGGATTGTGTTGGATTGTGTTGCGTCATAGCCGCGGCACTCTCTCTCCGCGGTCTCCTCTCCTTCGGGCGCGCTGCGCATATAACCGGTGTGCCGCTCTCCGGCGGCCTTTCGGTCGACGGTTGCTTTTCGCGTGCGCTTGAACCCCCCTCAGCGTCGCATCACACCAGGGTTCCCGCGAGGGGAGGTAGGCGTAATTTTTGTCAATGTTGCCGGTGTTGTAACCCTGAATATTAGTAACCTTACGTCTGTTAATGGGTAGGATCGGGTCACCAAATTTGACTGCTTCTTGCTCTTCTGAACTTCTGGCATATCATTTGTATTTATCAAAAGTTTTGCCTGTGTTCTTTCTGTGATCTCTTTGTCCTACAGACGATTATTATATTAACGTATTTGCTTAGCCACAAAGTACGTTCGTCCTACCTTATTTCTCTCGTATGCCTTAGCCTCAAAGGGAAGTTATATTGCAAATACTATACAAGAAAGCGGTTAAAACTTATTTCTCTCTTTCCCTCATGCTCATGTGGTGACGGGGTGAAGTGGAAAGGTAGAGAGTGTTGGAGTACTAGATCTGAGCATCGTCATCTGCTTATTTGCCTTCGGCTAAATAAACTAATGAGATGAGGGCATGTACGAAGACAATATTAATGATCCGACGACCTTCAAAGACAAAATAGGTGGTAAAAATAATCACCTGCACTAATGATTCCAGTCAAGGCATCCCTACACGGTGTGAACTTAAGCGTTTCAGTGAAATGCACATTCTGGGTATTTGCTCGTGACTCAGGGGTTCTTGGGCGAATAGGCTTCGGACCTCATAATGACGAATTGTTTTTTTAATGTAAAGACTGGCAGCTACTGCCTCTACTAAAGCCGTAAGCAAAATCAGTGGCGTGGGAAAACGTCTTGCAAATATGTACTTCCATGAGACCCTTGCATTAGAGTAGGTAATGACATTGCCCTGTTTTCTCAGAGTAAAAAACTGCCAGCTAATTGGGAAATGAAGGTAGTGTAATGAAAAAAGGATTTTTAGACGTCTGGGCAGCCTTAAGGCGTATCATATATGCGGGACTACGGTAATTGCTAAAAGATAGCTCCCACTACCAACATTATTCATTCTCGGGCAGCATCAAAGGCTTACCCCTATCACCAGCGTTATTTCGCTGCTAATCATGCCGCAGGCGTGACACGAGGATTCAGTTCCGCCCTCTTGTAGTACCAAGTTACTATAGTAAGGTGGTTCTAAGACGCACGATGAACGTGATCCACAGCGGAGCTTCCGTTTTCCCCCCGTGTTAATTGACTTTGGATTGAGAACGACGGGCGCTTGGAAGGTGCACACAGTGCGCACGACTCTGCAGCCTCCCTTATACCTGCTTCGCTAAAGAGTAATTCGTGTGTACAGGCTCACATGAAATGTCCCGAACTTCCCACAGGAGCTGATGAGATTCAGACTCGAAAAAGAATACCGTTAGGGCACAACACATGTCAACGAGATAAATTACTTCGTCGTGCATGATATATGACTTGTGAACGTTTCCCTGTTAATAAATGTTTGAGTTCTGATATTTTTTTTTGCGACACTTATCTGCATGCTTGAATATACTTCGTTCTTACTGCTACTAATTATTGGTTCAGGTGTGGGAATGAATAAAGAGTAAAACAAACACTTCAGACTGAATTTTTTTGACTCGCCGCTTCGTGAGCTAAAAACTGGGATACACACTAAAGTATTTAATGTACTTATTATGCCCTTGCGACGATGACCCCTCACCGATATATTTGTGCTATCACCAATTCTCCCAATTCTGACTACAACTTCGGTAATTACTGCTTTACACGTTTAATTCACGAAGCGTACACTCGCTCGACACTCACTGGGTGAATCTGTAGTACGTGTGACAGCGCGTACTCTTCTACTTCTAAAATCCCTTATAAGCTACGCCATCATGTCGTGAATAACGAGGATCTATATTTAATTATTCCGGAGCAAAGTTTGGGATTTCACACATAGCATTCTTTTACACAAAAATGAAAATAAATGATGTTCACCTTCCGCTGCTCTCAATGCGTAAGGCCGAAATATATAGTTTTGATTGGGGCACCATACAAAAAATACGCGTAAATTTGTGCTTCCAGAAAACAAAGCTAAGAAAAGGAGAATTCTCGTGCGCGTTAAATCAGTATGTAAACGTAGCTTTTGCAGTCGATACATCACCGCCATGTGCAAACATTCTGTTCAGAGCAAGTGCTCTTGCATGGGTTACAAGTAATTTATCCTATACCGAACGTATTCAAAGTGAATCATTTTTATCAGCTAGCAGAGCACCCTCACAATCAAAAGAGATGAATCAGAGGAAATCGTAGGTAACTTTAGGGTCAAATACAGGCATATCCATTTTCCCGTATATAGTCGTAAGCAGAGGACCCTAGCTACGCAGGGCGGCATTGAGACACTTCCCAAAGAGATGGCTTCTTGATCAATCATCTTTCAATATCCACGTAGGGTGGATGTAGGAGACGAACCGTTCGGTCTGAAATCAAGGAAGCATAGAGAATTGCCTTGAAAACGAGGTGCAGCCGGTTCCACGAAAACGAATGCGCCTGGACTTTCCTTTCTTTATTGTACTCATTGGCGTCAGCTCTTCGCGGGTGCGGCTGTAATCACTCAGAGTGGGGTGTGGTCGCGCGTGATGCATCTTTACACGTTTATTTCTGTGAGAACATAATCGCAGGCAACAAAGTTGCCGGGCGCATAACAAGCAGCCCTAATATATTACGCCCGATGAAGAGTAAGGCAAAGGGAGGGACCTGCAGGATGCATGGTCAACACAATTTGTCAGCTGAAATTCGAGGTCTCAACCATGAAAGTCATTGACAACAATCACCGCGGTTTGCGCCGTGCACTCAAATTCAGCGTTTATAGAAGGTCATAAGAAGAAGCGTTTATAGAAGGTTTATAGAAGGCCACAGGCCGCCATGATTAAAAGCAATGATTCAACGAGGCACAAAAGAAGATTCAAACAGGCTTTCGAACTTCATTATTGTTCGGTTCGAGCAGTACGCACCCATACCTACAAAAAGGAAATTTCTAATAAGGTTTTGATGAGACCGACTGGAGCAGCAGCGCGGCATGCTGTTTTAAGTCCTTGGTAAGGCATGGAGCCGCACGTCGTTGTAGACAGGAAGGCTGAAAAGCTCGAAGATTGCCGCCGTACGGAAGACAGCACCGTCCCCACCGGAAGCATAGCTGCGTCGATAAATAAAAAGATAATCGAAATTAGAAAATAAAGACAAAATCAAAAATACACACAACTAGGCCTTTTAATAAAAGCGAGACCCATTGCTCTTATACCATCCGCGTGTGAAGGAAATAGCTAATTTTTAGACTTCGAGTAAGCTTTTAAACAAAAGTACAATCTTGGATATCATCAGGGATCTTTATTCAAAAAATAGTCCTCAGACAGTCGTCATGGAAGTGATACACAGGCTTGGAGCCAGCTACCTGTCTTCTATAATGGCGGGGCCCTCGCACATTTATTAAGTACTGACCCCATTGTTCTTCATCAAAATTGTATTTTACGAATGATGCAACGTTCCTCTGTAGACTAGCTCGTAAAACATAGGTAGTTGAAATTTTCAGAAATCAGTGCTATGGAAGGGTACTATTATGAGGATGTCGTGGATGAAATTCTGCTCAGTCAGTCCTGCCCACAAAAGCATGAGTGAATATTGTAGCCCGACTAATATGTTTTCTTGAACGATGTCGGTAGAAGCGACTAGTGTTTTTCTTCCTATATACTATCTATTAGTGTACGCTGAATTTACTAAAACAATACTTTTTCTCAACGCCAAGTGAGCAATGAGCTGCCATTAGTTGAAATGCTTTAAAGAGAACTCATTCTGATCCAACACCAAATGAAGGTATACTCTGATCGTTTAACTTGTGCGGGATGAAACAAAAGATAATGGGTCGGTTTCATCAGTAAGCTTAGATCACCTCGGGTTTTTTGGAACAATCTGAACCCTCGTGCACATGGGGAGAGAAAAAAAAAACAAAAAACAAAAAAACGGCAGAATGCTGTGGGGCAGCCGCTATAGAAAAATAATTTTAGAGGAAGAAATGTGTCTCCTCAAGAGCCTTGCAGCCAACAAACGGCTGTCAGTTGATACAATACGACCTCATTCTGAGGCACTCAAGGAAGTCGCCGTTTATTCTTTACTTCTCCTTTTTCTCCCTCCCGACAGCATATCTTTCGTTCACTCTGTCAGTTTCCTTCCCTCTGGTTGTGGGAGGTTGCTCCCTTTTTATCATGCCTAACATCGTTTCCTTTCTTTCTTTGTTTCCTTCTTTCTTTCTTTCTTTCTTCCTTTCTTTTTTTCTTTCTTTCTTTCTTTCTTTCTTTCTTTCTTTCTTTCTTTCTTTCTTTCTTTCTTTCTTTCTTTGCGTTCATCTTGGGCCCTCTTTCATGAGTTGTGCTAAAGCATTACCCACAACTCCACAGGAATCGCTTACAGATTCATTTATATGTCTATGGGACGCCTTAACAATAGAATTAAACTCACCAGCATTCCGTCAACGGAAAATGATCTGCTTTCTCTCTCCTCAGTGACCATAAACAAATACGGTGTTGATTAACCAAGATGGGACTTCCCCGAATTCCTTTTAAAGAGGTCCTGAAATTGATTGGTTAAGCAACACTGTTGACAGCAAACATGGCAGAGACAATATTAAGAAAACACTGGAACAAATAAGCCCTCTACTCTTCGTCCTCAAAGAGAGTAAGATGTCTTCCATAAACTGTGTGCATTAAAACTCCGGGATGACTACAAAAAAGAACTCGCAAGACTTTAAGCAGTTCATTTTCGACAAGGTGCCTGCATTCTGGAGAACACGTTTCTACGTAGAAATTTCCACGCTCAGAGGAGACCGCATTACCTCGCCCCTAACTGAGAGGGCCAGGAAAGAATTGCCTATACAAAGGAACATGAGGCGGTAAAAGCAACATCAAGAAGACAGAGCGGCGTCGGCGCAGGTCTTCGTGACACCTTTATCGAACACGGAAGCAGAACAGTGGCAAGATAAGGACCGGCTGCGACTAACGCTGGTACTCGTAGTACTTCCTCCACTCCAGCCTCTAGTGAAGGAGATCCTTGAAATCGATTTGCCCATGCATAAGATTGCGGAATCATCCCCGTCGCCGAGCGGAGGGAGCAAATGGAGTGGAGGAGGGACCCAAAATACGGCCCTAAGTATCAATCGCAGCTACTTAACTGACGTTTGCCGCCGTGTATTCCCCTCCCTTAAGTTATCCGCACCACAAACTTGATCATAACGCTGTATAATAAAAAAAAGCCAAGATAACCACAGAAGTACTGAAACAGAAACACTGCTCTTCAATTTGTGTTTTATTCGTTCTCGTAGGAGCAAGTTCTTTTTACACGTAATCCGCGCTGTACTTAATACTGAATCTCAATATTCTGCCAGAGCAGCTGCCGGAGGCGACGTACAATTCCATTAACATAGAACTACTTCGTTGATATAATGCTGCTCAGTGCTGTACAGTAGCCTAGAAAATAAAGAAAAAAAACTGTCAGCAAATACCCAAAAACTGATTATGGTAGTGAAAGCGTCACGCCCCTTGATGAGTTGGAGGGGAAGTCCACAGCGAGGCATTGAAAACAAAAGCTATAAAGTGAGCCAGGTGTCATCTTGCATAGCTGCAAATAGCTGCATAGCTGCGTCAAAAGACCTTAGCAATTTGCAGTGGGTCAGCAATCAACAAAAGGCGTTAGCAATTGGCAACGGGTATCAATCAAGGAATCGACCGCATTTCCCACGCAACCTGTCCTTTCTGCTCCTGCAACCCCTTCGCCCTTCCAATAGCGCCTCATACCTCGCATTTAGCAACTCCTGTCTTTACGAGCACACACGCGATTCTACCATTCGCCTTATCCTTTTTCCCCGTCTTTCCAATCCTTCCCCCGTTGCCTTCGCTTGCCTTGAGCGCTCCACTTACAATACCGCCTCGCGCTTCCCTCCTCTATCTTTTGGCATTCCTCTCAACTCTCCCCAACTCTGTCCTTGAATCCCTACTCCCGTACACTTCTCTCCCCTTCACGTCTTCAATCTCCTTATGCACCTGCCTCCACTTAACTCCCCAATGGTTCACCTTCTAGCTCCCACCTTCCAAGCACTTACTTCCACTCTCCTTCCTCCTAACCCCTCCAGCATCCCCTATGCCCTCCCATTTTACTCGCTTTTAGGCTCCCACTATCGTTATTCTGATTATTGCCATTATTTCATTATTCTCATCCGCTCCTTTTTGCATGTTTAAAACCAGCCTCTTTCCCGCGTCCACTTCGCTTACCTCTCATCTCCCCCGCTTTCCCGTTTTACCCCATTCACCCTTTCTTACCCCTACACTGCCATAGACCTAACCTTCTTCACGTCAATCCATTAGGCTTTTCCCTTAAACGAGGTCTTTTTTCGTTTTCGCACTTTTCTCGCTCGTTTCATTCATTTTCCCTCCTTCCCGTGCGCTGTATTCTTAGTGCGCTCACACTCCCGATCTCTTCATTTCCCTCGCTACACTTGTTTTTGGATCGCTCTGCCGTTTCCCTCCCTCTGAGAATCCTCCACTTCAATCCAACTCCTGCCATCCACTTCAACGTTTGCCTCCTACTTGTTTCCGCCGTGTTCTCTTACCATCACCGCCACCACCACCACCACCACCACCACCACCACCACCACCACCATCATCATCATCATCATCATCATCATCATCGTCATCCTACTAAAGTTCACTGCAGGACGAAGGTTTCTCCCATTACCTCCAACCTCGCCTCTCTTGCTCTTCTCGAGTTTCCATTATGGTGTTTTCACTTCTCTCTGCCCTCTCTTTTTTCCGCGTCATCTCTGAATGGAACTTAAATTTTCCCGTTGCCCACAATACACTTCTCTTCTACTTTTTTACCACTTATTAGCCAATATCGAGTGGACCAATAGCCACTGGAGATCAGGCCCACCAGTAACAACAGTTCTGTTTGATGTGAGTGGCAGACAGAGAGACCAATATCCTCTCGTTTAGGTAGATCGAGAAAAACAGACATTTTCGCAGATCCAGAGACATGCTTTAAGCTACGCACAAAGGTCACGTTTCTCAACCATCCCCGTCACTCAAGAGGACCCATAGCGTTTTCTGTGCGTTCTGCAAACTTTCTACAAAGGCATCAAAGCTCAAATAGAGACAAACATTTAAGGCCGGCTTTAGATTATTAGGGTTTTGTCGTCAGGCCTAAACGAAGCGATGGAAATTGTACGCAACAAAGTAGACCGCCGACGCAAATGACGGTTGCTGAGCGGTACAAAGGTGTGGCAGACGCCAACAATTATGTCGTGCCGTCGCCGCTTTACCGTACGAAAGGAGAATACAGTTGTACAGTGGCGGAAAAAGAGCCCTTTTACACCGAATCAGGTACCACGGAGTTGTGGGAGCTCTTCCCTGACTGGGTCCGGCCACCACCAACCAAAATGCTTTCCCGCATTGCCGTAAAAAACTAAATTCTTCGCAGAAAATCTCGAAGCAGTGTAGAACCTAACATTTGGAGGTAAGCCAGCAATAGCCAGTTGCGCTTGACATACAGGTTTCCGCAGGTTACCACTGAGGTTCATTGAACATTTTCTGCTTGAACCATGTCGATCACTTGGACCACAGCGCGGCCGTACAACTAACCCCCTGAGAACCATGGCCTATACAGCACTATTGCAACCGATGCACTAGGAGTCATTAAACGCTAATGATTATTACAATAGTCATCTTCACCATGACTACATTTCTTCTAGGGCAAAAAAACGATACTATGGACCTACAAATACTGTCTTCATTCTCTGCCCAAGCCGTTTTCTAGCATTCAGATTTCCTCACCACGTTTTAATACCTTGCACAACAATCTGTGATTTCTACAGCGTATCCACAACAGCAGCACATCGAAGCAGTAACTGGCGTCTGCAGGGATCGCATCAGATCAAGAAACGTTTCTTTCTAGAGATGGGGCAAGCGCAAATAAGCAAAGCGGCGTCTCTAGGGATGACGAATAACACGCGCGCCACTCGGACTCCAAAGAGAAGAAAGCACCTGGCTGCAGCCCTCCTACCGGAGGCAGGTGCTGCCACCAGCCGTGTCGAAGCAGCAGCCGTGGCACGTGCCTCCATTTAGCGGACGCCTAATGTGTGTTTTGTTTTTTGTGCGGGGTAAACCGTTAGGTGTTGTTCGTGTCGCTTGCGTGATATTCTTCCACGGCTCCGGATCTGCACAGTATTACCGTGCTTACTCAAGCATATTCAGACTGTTTGTGTCCACTGCAGGACCTCCTTATGGTGTGTTAAATGCACGGTTAAGGTAGGCTCGCGGTGGTTGGGGCAAAGGGTACGTTCGGCACTTCCCAAGATGAAGACCCGGAGTATAGAAGGTAAAACTCTCTTGTCCCGCTCTCTCAATTAGTAACAAAAAGTTCCTTTACAGGGTGTAGAATTCCCCGCCTGCAATATAATTTCTGGGCAAGCTCCTCCCCTGGGCGTTCTACACGCAGATCAAACGCCATCTCGACTCGCCTATCGAAACCAGGTTCTCTGAGCCCAAAAGAGGAGAATTCAGTATAAATTTAAGGTGCATTCTTCTGGGTTAACGAATATTGTCTACTCCCACGTCTTTAACAAGTGAAAAGCACAAAATCCTAGAACGGTCGGAGAGAAAACAAATGTCACCGCAAAGAGACATTACCAACCGCGCTAAAAAAGCTCAGGGCAATTGATTCCTTTTTTTTCAGTTGCATTATTATAAGTCGATATCACAACTGATTTTAAATCTAAGGCGGATGTTTAGACTTTATATACATTTATAGTATTTCAGCTGTTTGCTCAGATGATCCCGAAATTCGATTCTTAAGTAAATCTGTTGTTCTCTCGTGCTCACCATCCTGAATACAATATCATGGAGGTGTTCCAAATTACATGACTCTGCAATAAATACCATGGTAATTGGTCTTATACCGGGAGCTATAAACAATCCCTAAATCTTTACGGTTTAGTCTGTCGCCCATTTTAAATGCAGAGCATTTCAGTAACTCACGATGTCACCCGCGTTGGCGTCCGTAGTCCGCGTCCGCATCGCTCCCCCTACACTATATAAATACTTGCCGGCGCCAGGTTTCGATCCTACGACTCTGCGGGCGGAACGCAAGGTGCGCGGTACTCTACCAACTGAGCCACAAAGCCGACACAGAACGGAAGGTTACGAATGCCTTATATCCTTGACTCATTCAACCGTCGGCCAGAGGTGCGCCCTCTCCCCCGCGTCCTCCTCGCCTTCTCTCCGCTCGCAACGCCCTCTCTCGCCGCGTTCGGTTCGGGCGCACAACAGGTGGGGACGTGCGCAACACCCTCTCTCGCCGCGTTAGGTTCGCGCGCAAGAACAGGTGGGGCGCTCGCATCGCGCTCTCTCGCCGCGGTCGGTTCGCGCTTAAACCACATATGTCGTTCGCGCGCGCAGCGGTCGCTAACATCTGTGGCGTGATCGTGACGTCAGCATCACGCGTTCGCGTGGTGGCGATTTCGGCGCTATAACACTCTCTCGCGAGGGGCATTGGATTGGATTCGATTGGATTGGCTTGGATTGGCTTGGATTGGCTTGGATTAAAGTGGATTGTGTTGGATTGTGTTGCGTCATAGCCGCGCCACGTTGCGTCATAGCCGCTCCACGTTGCGTCATAGCCGCTGTAGGGGGTTCACGGCACGTTTCACCATCGACTTCATCGACAATGTCTACGCTGGAAGACAACAATTACAACAACAACAACCAATACGTAATCCATACGACTTGCAGGCGCGCCCCCCCCCGCAGAAATGCTCTGCATTTGATCGTGCCCCTCGCGAGGGGGATGTTTGCTCTCGGCCGTCACTGCTTTGGCTTTTTCTTCAGCTTGAAAGGCCTCCCGAGCGGCATTTTCACCGATATATTTCGCCGACCCTTTCTTGCCACTCTGTGCCCTTTACTTCTACGCCCTTAATTTTACCGGCCCCTAAACAGCCACGTTGTCCAGCCGGCGGGCATCGTCATCGAGAAGGCAGCGGCCGGTCACCGATCGCATCTTCTGCTGAACTGTTCATCATGCCAAAGGACAGGCCAGGCATCTCCATTGAAGCGCGACTCGCGAGAGCAGCGCGTCGACGTCTCTACGCGTGCGACGAGAAACAAGAACCGACATCCTATGCGGAATGGGCAAGTGCCGAACCCCACACGGCTAGCCGCGGCGGGGCGGGTCTCGAGGCGGCGGTGGCCGGCGGCTTCTGATCCTTCGCACCGATTACTCAGGGGAGCTCCGGTGGCTTCGAACTGCAGGTGGTCGCACGCACAGTAAAAAAAATATCTAACAAGACAGAAACGCCAAAGGCGAGGCGCTGACCTCGACCAAAAGGGGGAGCCTGAAGCCGAAAGCCGGTCGATTTTTCTGCATGATTAAGAAAGCCCCGCATCAGTGTTTAGGCGCTCCGAGAGTCTCCTGGTCCTAAAGGTCTTCATTGGCACGTGGGGACAGGAGTGTCACGTCGGCAATTTGAGCAAGGTTGCGTGCAGGGAAACATTTGTTTGAAGGGAGTGCTGTCAAAAATTTACTAAAGGATATTTAAGCGCAGTGTTCATTCATCCACGCTGTGCGGGCTTGTGTCGGTTTGCAAAGTGTAAGCAACGACTTCTTTTGCGGTTTTCTTTGATACGAAGTGGCTTTGCTTTCCTGGAAACTGCGTGAAGGAAACTGCAAAATTTTCGGCATCAAGAAACATTCAGTCATGGTGACCCCTTCTGGCCTTGGGAGAGATGGTGGGCCTCACCACTGCGACGATGTTCCAAAAATTAAATTATCCTAACAAATTCGCGTGTATCGTGGTTTCAGGCAGTTTGAAATCGTAGCTGTGAATATATATGTTACGGGCGTTGTTTGTTTATGAGAGGCCTCGCTGTGAACAGCGCGAAAAGGGTGATCTCCCGGTACTGCCGATCACCGAAGAGAAAAGTACATAAATTTCACACTTTCTGGTTAGTCCGCATCATTTCGCGGAACCACAGTCCTTCTAAAATAGAACAAAAGTTTGTAAAACCTTATTAGGAAAACAAATTTCAGTTATAATGACCCCTTAAGGGTTTTAAACGCCTCCGATGTAAAAAAATTGTTAATAATTTACAGTGTACCTACGAAACTATACAGCCTGAATTTGTAAACACCTGGAGTGGGCGCCCCAGTTTATACATATTGACTGTGAAGAAGCGACACATCTTTCTTGCGTTGTACGCTCCTAACAATTCTATAGAAAGCGTATAAAAAACAGGATCCTTCGAATCGCCGAGGAACATGATGTTCCGCAGTACCAACCTAAGAAAAACCTTACGGCAAGAGCACGCGAAGTAAAGCACTTTCAACCACGAAACGCTGACAAATGGGGCACATTGAGTTGTAACCATTAAAAGCTGACCATCCTTTCTGCACACAGTCGCTACTAATAAATACCAAAGCCCGAATAGACAGTGAGAGATAGCCCAGTCCTGTCTCCACGAACGTGGAATTTCCTCGCCTGAAGAACAGCTACGCCAAGTCGCATGTTATTTCGCTTTACAATGCAGCTCAGTAGCAAATATCTAAAAAGGATGCGAATCCAGAAGCACGCTTTTCGATGACGGGTGGGAGCCAAGTAACCGAAACATATACTTTATGCTTGCGCTATACAATCTTCAGAGCAACACGCTGACGCGGCAACACAGTTTTTTGTGCGCTTCGCTATTAGCTCTGCTGGATCACGACTCGCCGAGCTGTCAAGGAATTTAGTGGAACTAATTGGACCCGGTGCTCCTGCAAAGCGAAGCCAGAATAACGTGTGGCAGCAATTTGCCAACCCGCTTCTTCGTACCATGTCGATGCGGTTTGGTGTGAGCTGGCGAGGAAGCCGGAATTAACGTCACGTGTGCTGCAAAAGTATGACCAGACAAATATGTGCGAACAATGGAGAGGGCGCAAATATTTGCGCATGCAGTTCAGCATTCTTGGACCCCTCAATATGCGGTCACAAACTCTATGCAATTTTAAAAAACCGTATTGATGCAAAGCGCAGCGTATTTCAATAGTGAGAAAGTGGTATATCGGTATTTTTATGACCTGTGGGGACGATGTCCCAATAGAATAAGACTATTGAAGACTTGAGTTCTGACTTTGATTCTGAGCAGAAAACTCATCCTTATTGTGCGAGTAAAATTATGGTAGCCCCATAGTCATGCAGCCAATGCCACGCAAAACTGTCCAGAGTAAGTTTCCAGTAAAAAGGCGCGAGGAGGCCATTCTGGGATGAGTAGCCTCAATCTGAAGCAGTGCCTAGTTGCTCAAAACTGCGTTTCGGCATAAGATTTCATTGTAGCATCAACCTGATTAATTATTTTCACATAGCATATGTAGACTGTGTTGTGTATACCGGATATATTTAGTGCAAACTGCAGTGGAGAATATCATTACTGCCAGTTCTTGCATTCATGTAGTTTTTCTGTTTCAGTAGACTGTGGAAGAGACGAAGCAGTGATTGACGACTCAATATGAGAAACCAAGTGTAACTTGAAGAGGAAGGTAAACGGGCCCAAATTTGAGGAGCCCACGGTTGAAAAAAGCTGCAAGTTCCTGCGGCTCCACTCCAAACAAATGTCAACAGAAAAACGCAGTCATCGTAGTTCCTAAGGGTTGGCACGGAGGTTAATAAAATTTTTTTGTCTGAAAACTCGTCTGCCCAAGAGAGACTCCAAATTGGCTCGTGAGCGAGAGAGGGACAGAACAACTTTATTTGTGAGCGAGAATGGCTGCTTTTCATTCGCGTTGCCCTAAGCTCCATCGCCTAAGCCTATAACATTTCAACATAGACTGCCAGAGTGAGAAGTAAACACTAATACTGTCTGTCTGAATCGCACATTGCAAGCAGGCCGTGATACTCTCTGCCTTCTACCAGGTATCTAGACATCTTATACCGGGCAAGCACGCATCTAGGCTGTGGAGCTCTAGTGATCGTGTGTGGCATTAATAAGCACCTGCCAAAATTACTCAAAACCACCGGCCAGAAGCTGTCGTGATGGATATAAGTTGATGCTTACACTGCAAAAGCGTTACTAAGAAGCACGGCTAAGCCCTTTTCAGCTAATAAGCATGTGTAGAGAACGTGGCGGGATACGTTCAGGATTAGCCGGAAGGCATAAACATTCGTGATGTGCCGGTTAGTGCATAAGCGCTTAATCGGCCTGTCTCCGATTCCTTATCGCGGCTGCTGGCTTGCGTGTTGCTCAGCAATGATCGTGAAGGTGGTGGAGTGAGGCAAAGTTGGAAATATTTCGAGCAGGTTCGTCTTTAATGGCGATAGTCTCTCCTGGGCTCCCTATACGCGCAAGTTTTTGTCTGTCTGTCTGTCTGTCTGTCTGTCTGTCTGTCTGTCTGTCTGTCTGTCTGTCTGTCTGTCGGTCTGATGTCTGTCTGTCCCTTCGACCACCCGCCAAAAAAGGTGTAGAAGAATTCTTTAACACCAAGTATATATACGAAAGACAATTCCAAACTACTAAAGATTCGTCGAGGGATCAGTGCGAAAGACATTTCATGCGTATTTCACATTAAAAAATAGTGTACAGAACCGCGCGTACCAGCGTTCTTTTCATAATGGATGTCGGTTTGGTTTATAGGATAGCCGAAAAAATACCTCGGGAGCTACAGATTCCTTATGTAGTGTTAAGGTGAAATCCTACCTATTATCAAAGGCTTTTTTTAATGCTGCATCATGTTTTCGTCGCTTTCTTCGCATTTGGCTGTCATGTTTTGACGTGAATTACTCCAACAGACCGACTTACTGCATCGCACGCGGCAGATTTGCCACAGCACAAACTCTCCCCCTCTGTACGTGTTCTACTTACGGGCCGTCACATTCACGTGTCATGGGGCTCGCACCAGGTTATTCTTGTTCCATTCTTGCAGGGTGCACATTTAGCGCAGCTGTCACAGAAATCATTAGCGCACTTGAATTCTGAGCCGGCGACCCACGTTCGGATCCCGCAACAACACAACGAAGTGTTTTGTTTCCTTACAGTGGCGGGCGCTTGATACAAGTCTTGTTGACACCGATGACGGCTACAGTCTCTTTGGGTTTGTGTGTGACGCCTAGGGCCTTCGCCCTAAAAATAACGCTTTGAGGACGGTGCACAATAGACGTGAAATAACAAGAACTCTAACGAAACATGCCGGCTTGAGCTTTTCCAGGCACAACAGAAGCGAAATGCCCGACAGAGGACGCCAGACCACTGCTAACGTGGCGAAATGTTATTGAAATCAGCCAACTCTAATGCAGTCATCATCGGAGAAGCTCGAAGGAAAGGAAAGAGCGTGAGGGTTGGTTGGGAGGGTTGGAGAGCAGAGGGCGTTACGTCGCACAGGCGTCGGAAGGCAGTCATCCTTCGACGACATTTTCTGCAAAGCATGCGGATGCGAAGCCATTTTTTCTGGTGACGAGTTCAAGCCGAAAACGGAACTCTCTGTTGAAACAACAATACAAAGTTTCAGGACACGTCCATCCGTGCACCGGTCTGTCAGTCGTTCGCTCGTTCGTTCGTTCGTTTGTTCGTTGGTTCATTACTGGTTATTGATTTCTCTGTAGCTTCTATGCGTAGCACATCGTTGTGCCTTCTTTTTTTGTTTCTTCAATGTTTCTTGTTTCTTTTTTGTTTCTTCTACACAAGCGCCTCCAATTAAACCCCGACCAGTCGACATTACAGAATCCGCCAGTAGCTAAAGAATTTTGAGTGACGTAAGAAAAGGGTACGTTTTTCGTAAAAATTAGGAAACCACGCAGAGATGACAAATTTAAGCAAAACCCACAGGTGAAGTAAAAATAGAATGCTTCTACAAGAAAGTGAGCGCACAAAAACGCACACAAAACATACAACTGTTGAAGGTAGACGCCTTTCATTGTAGTGCGAGTCTTGGTGAATAAAAAGCACGAACTTAATTGTACGCTAGTATGGATCCGCGGTGGCCGCCTTTTTTGGCTGACCTTTAGACCTGAGCACGATTCGCTTCCGGTCAGGGTTTCCTGCTCTTGCCCGTTCGTAGAATACACGTTGAGGTACTTTCTTTATCCGCCGGCATGACTTTGCATCGCTTACTCCGTAATCAGCAGCCAGTGGTACGCCATCTACGCACGACCTTCTTCCTCGCACATCATCCTGGCAAGCACACAGGTGGTCGGCGTAAAAGTGGCCACCGGCATGAATGAACGAGTACGCGCGGTGGCACAGGTGCACGGTGGGTGAAGTTCTGCCACTCTAAGCGCATCAGAGCGGAACGTCACGGGCCCCCACGAACTGAATGGGCCTTCGCGGCACGTGGAGGGAAAGGGGGCGAAATTTATACGCGAGCATGGAGTGTGCCAACTCAGGGGATGGTGCTCCATTGTGTGCACCTGCAGAGGTCATGTACCCCGTTGGCGCGTGAAAGAGGAAATTCATGTTTTTTTGGTTCTAACATGTTTTTTCTTTCTTTGCAAAAGTGCCTACCCGCAGTTATCATTGTACAAATGGTACCAGTAGAAGCAACACCGCCGAACCATTTTGTAGCACTAATAAACGTAGACCGACATCTTGTTAGAGCTCTCCTAAGAATTTGAGTTTCACGTTCGACAACCAGTTTTCCTAGGGCATCCGGCATGTGTGTTTCCAAGACAGTGACGTTATATTTGGGACACATGAGGAAAAGCGAGGAAATGGTGGACGGACACTGATAAAAATGCAAGCTTTAATTTCCTACTTTGCGCGTATATACGGTCAAATCTCGTTACTACCTACCGCGTATATAATGTCAAATCTCCTTACTACACACACCACAATAACGATTTTTTTTTAATTTACGAATATTTCAAGAGTACCGACCAGATTTCCTATAATTCTAATGTAAAAATATTTCAAAATAACTAATTTCAATATAACACATATTTAAGAATAAAGGACGTAATCTATTTTCACCGTATAATCGAGGAACATCAGTATTTAGAGTTCAGCCAAAAGTAACAGTGCCACAAGCCTCGTGTGAAACAGAAACCACCATTTGTCTGTGTATTCTCCGCATGTAGTATCTATCACGATCACCACGTCCAGTGCTAGCTGCTAGCGGCACCACAAAGCTGGGGTTTAAAGGAGCCATGAAGGCAAAATACAAGTTCGGTTTATTAGAAAGACTGCTTAGTCACGATAAAAATGATGCCAATATCATTGCAATCTTCGAACAAATGACGGATATAATAAAAAAAACGTGTGAAGCAGTCGTGACCCCCTAGCCAATTTCCCGCAACTTTTCTATGATGTCACTGAACCTTGTTTGTGCGATTGGCGGCCGCCTAACTGACCTGTGGCGACGACACATGACTGGACGTCTGTAATGGGGCCTCTAGTTCCATTTGACCGCATCACTTGAAAACTAACGTGCCGTTAACGCACTGCAAATTGTGTTTTATTGTTGGCCCGTATGACGTCATTCTTGCTCATAACACGTCACTGTGGCGCAAAATTTGAAAGTTTTTAAATACTTCTTGCTTTTTTTCGTTAAAAAAACATCTTTTGTAGCTGTAATGAAGCTGAGCGAGATACTGAATCCTAGTTCTTTCAAATTAAACAAATTTGTATTTTCTCTTCATGGCTCCTTTAATGTGCAGTTGCCTATCAGCGCTAGCCCCGTTTGCCTCTCTGCTCTCTCGTGCTGTGTGTCGGTGGCCAGCTGGTCGTTCTTCACGGTAATCGCGTGTGCGTGCACTCTTGCTGCGAAGCTCGTTCGATATCCAAAGATGGATTCAGCTAGCGACAAAGAAAAGTAAAATCGAAAGCAGTGATCATCTTCAGTGACGATGACGACGCTAAGAATGACGACTGTGGTTCCTCGAATGTAAAAGAAGACGAGATTGTGTCGAACATTGATTTTTTTAGTGCCCATGAATAAATTCCGCACTTTCATTGCCCGGTGCAATGACGTACCCGATGAAGTATTGTGCAAGATGAAGTATGTAGAGGCATTCCTAATCGGTCGTGCGTGCTGCACGCGCTATAAAAAAGTAACCAATTTCTTCAAATAAAGCAGCTTTGAAGTGAGCTCAACGTTTTTATTTGAGAGTTTGCCTGTCTGCAAAACGCGTCTGTTGCTAACGTACGTGATTTTGATTTCTAGTTATGAGCACTGGCTTATAACCACCAGCTTTTCATTACAGGGATATTTCAAAATAACGAACAATTTTCGGTCGTCCCTTGTGATCTGTTATATCGACATTTGATTGTATAAAGCACTTTTACTTCGTCTGCAGGTTAGGAAGCAATTACCGAATTCGATGTTTAGTGAGAAGGTAAAGCTACTTCCTGCAAGAAAACTCGCTTAGGACCCTTAATTATAGCCATACTTTTACAAAAAATCGTAGAGAGATTCAGCCCTAGAAAACAAGCACAACTTCTATTGTGAGCCCTAGACATGTGCCGGCAGACAGCCTGGGTTCTGCTTAGTACTAAAGTACTACAAAAAGCCTATAACAAGCGATTCAACAGATGCAACCTTGATCAATATGATTGTTGCACCGCATCACAGCCGGTGAAAACATACAAACGGCAAGCTATCATGCTTATCTTATCAGATACTTCGCATGGTATGCCATTTAAATTCTTAATCTGCTATAAACAGTTCACTATCAAGCAGGGCAGAAACTGCTACCACAGAAACCATTTTCTAATAAACACTGTGTCGGCTTCTCTGATCAAGCTCAATAAAAATACGGCCGTGTATCTGATCACTTCGCTGCAAATGCCGTCGAATGACAATTGTAACCTGCGGGTACTTGCCACGCAAATGCCTCGCTTGTTTTTAGTGGCCACTTCTCACGCTCCTTTAACGGTTAACACAGTAGGGGTTTGCTCAACCCAATTAAACTTCCTGTTTTCCACTGTTTGCGTGCCGTGTACTTGAACCATTTGTTACTTTTGGACTTCCTAGAAAACCACCATGAGGGGGCGCTGCGAGCACTTTTTGTGTGGGGTATGTGTGGTCTGCGGAAAAGAAACAGAAACTATGCGGCACATAGTGTTAGAATGTGAGGGTATCTATCCAAATTTACATTAGGGGAATATGGGGCTTTTAGAAGCCCTAGGATTTAAGGGTATCACAGAGAAAGTTAACTTCAAGGCTGTCGAGGGGACGAAACGACGATTAGAATGCTGATGGACGAAAAGCAGAGAGGGCAATATTCCCTAGGACAGTTACCCCCTGTAACAGGAAAAAAAAGTATTTTGTGCCTAATAAGCTTTTGTGCCTGCCCTAAGCAGTGCTCGTATTAAACCAAGAGTTTAAACATGGGTATAACAGTCCTTTTTGGTAAGATGACATGTCATCACCCCGCTTCAAAGGGGAAACCAATAGGAATCATCATCATCATCACCATCGTTCATTTGGGTGGAAATAATTTTTGCACGACGAATTTCTGTTTGCTGTGCAAGTATCAAGCGGCGATGCAGATTTAATTAAAGGAAAACTGCAAATATCGCTCATGTATGGATGTGGTGCATTAAATATGCCTAATAGTTTCTTTTTGCACAACAATGTTGAAAATTCAAACATTGCCACAAGCTTTTGCAGCTCGGAAAGGTTTTGCCTATAAGAACGTGTCGTTCTAGAATTCGTATGTTTTTCTTCCAGGTGGGTGAATCGAAGGATAGACAGACAGACCGACAGACAGGCAAACAATATAAAGGGCTATAAAGTAAAATAAAACCCCAACATGTACCGCATACGTGTCAAGGGTGACGCCAATTAAAAATAAACAAACTGTACCGAAGTCAAAGAGAGTTTTTAAGAGAAAGGAAAAGAATAAAGAAAGAAGAAAGAAGAGAGACCGACAGACACACAATCATTGCTGCCTGCCCAAATTTTTGTGTTTAAATAGTTTATGAAAAACTATCGCCCTAAAACCGCACAACCTGACGCCAAGCGTTTTAAGCAACATCCTAGCGTCCCACACACACCGTCGAAGAAATTAGAGAAAAATAAACTCTAGACCAGAGGATGATGGATCATAAACAAATTTTTTTGTCACACGGTGGCCTTGCTAAAATAAATAGACAACACTGAAGGATAACAGAAGGCGAGACACGATATAGATAACATCTCTAGGACCTAATTAAAGGGCAACGCATGGCGTTCACCTGCTTATTGGTACTAGAGCCAACAGAAGGCGTATATTACGCTACACAAAATCGCTGACAAAAAAACGACTTGCAGGCTATTCACAACAACTTCATGGCTTGTATACCACTGCAGGCAGCATCTAACAATACGATGACACTTAAATGGAAGTGAATAAAAAGGAAAGCAACATGCACACACGCAGAAAGAGAAAGAGGTTCGGAGGAAGTGGAGGGACTAAAGGCACGACCGGATCGTTCCGCCACATTGACTGATGGCTCATGCTCACACGACTCGTTGATTTGTGAGAACAGGGTTTTACTCTGAAGCGCGTACTCGACGAAGCAAAGGTAAAGAAGGATTGAATGAAAATCGCCGATCGTTGGTACTTCTTCGCTAGCACACGACTCATCACTCATGGGAATCTCCGTAAAAGCCAGCCCGTGCGAGTCCCACCTTTGAATTGCAGTAGCTTGAGACGAGGGCTGTTGTGATGACGTCTTTCAACATTCAATATTGTTAATGTTAATATCATGGTCAAATGCAAATTCACCAAAATGTATGAAAAGACAACATTGGCTACAAACTACGACACGTTTCGCTTTATTGTAAATATTCCAGAGATAGATCACGTCGAATAAAGACAGGGACCTATGACAATGGCTATGCTAAAAGATCATTTATTTCTGTGACCAACAACGTGCAACACTGTGTTGGTTTTGTGGAAATTATGTATAAAGAACAGTTCGAATGCATTTTTAACACCATAAAGCTTAGCATATTGTTGATCACAACATTGCGGAGTATAGTTTTCGGATGCGCGCAGAAAAATATCGATCACGCAAGAAAGTCAGTGAATGAATAAAGTAAATATCAGAAAATAGATGGGCTCGCAATCATAGGGAGTTCTTCCTCACCCACGTAAAATTTAGCCGTGAGCAGCAAGCGTCTGGGCAATTGAGCGGCGGCGGAGAGAGGGCTTCAAAAACAATCGACAAAGGGAGCAAATACACACAGCCGGATCACCGCTCGCTAAACAAGCACGATGCAGTATAACGCAACGACAAGTAGAGAAAAATAGCAGCGGCTCAGCTCGGCTATTCCAGGTAAAACGTAGCGTGAGTTGAGGTTCAGCTGGTAATTCTTAGCTTTTCTGGTTGTCTAGGATGAGCTTGATTATCATGCTTACTGCTGCTTCAATTACACACACACGGTATGCGCATTATGTGAGACATGTATATTTATCAAGTGGCTCTGGCGCTGCGTCACCAATCACCACCGAGCTGAGCTGGTTTCACAGGCGCACGCCGGTGTTGCTGCGATGCACAAGCCATCGGTTCCACAACCGGCCACCCCTCGAATGATCATCAAATGGACCGGGCAACCACGTGCGGAACGGAGGTCGATGAAGACGCTGGATCCGTGGGGTGTGGTTCCACAGGCGCACGCCGGTGTTGCTGTGACGCACGAGCTATCGGTGCCACATTCGGCCACCCCTCGCATGATCATCAAGTGGACCGGGTGGTCATGTGCTGCGCTTGCATTTCACGGTGTTGCTGCGTCGCACCAGCCATTGGTTCCACACCCGGCCACCCCTCGCATGATCATCAAATGGACCAGGCCGCCACGCGCCGCGCTTGCCCAGCACGGCTTTCCAGGAGCCATGCGAAACTTCTCAACCTCGGGCAGTGTAGCTCACGCTACAAAACAAATATCAACAAGCGCGACACCAGCCTGGATGTTTCCCACAGCTGAGTCTAACCTGTAGCACCGCCTTTTTCCCTTTCCACTTAGGCCTCTCTGCAACAATTTTGTGGCGCGTGCTGCACCCGCAGGGTAGTTATCTCTCCGTGGGGTAAGGGGGCAACGCCATTTATCCTTGCTTCCAATTGTATGTGGCGTCATGTCCTTCGTTGCTCCTCCTCTGAGCATTGTTCACCCAGTTCTCGGTTCACAAGCACGAAAAACCACCACAGTCATCGCAGTAGGTGTCTGGCCTACCACAGTAAAACATCGTGTCAAACCTACA
The DNA here is from genome assembly GCF_048455015.1 of Haemaphysalis longicornis. Taxonomy (NCBI): domain Eukaryota; kingdom Metazoa; phylum Arthropoda; class Arachnida; order Ixodida; family Ixodidae; genus Haemaphysalis; species Haemaphysalis longicornis. Next base: position 85,201,288 of record NW_027526407.1, on the reverse strand, counting down.
CATATGGGCCCATTGCGAGGACATCGTTTTATCATCCGCTTACACCTTCGAAATTGAATTGTCCACAACAGCTACGTGATTGCCGGCATTCTGTATGGGGTAAGGAAGATTTGGCTTGCCATGTCCGAATCATCTGTCTGCTAATACGTTTAAAATACCTCAAGAATTCGGCAAATTGCCGCCAATGCCAATTTATGACCCCCTGGCATATTTTCTGATCCCCTCTATTGTAGTACCGTTGTCGTCTTTTTGTCTTTGCCTTTGTATGCAACGTTGACTTTTCGCATAGCGTTTGCATTACTGTGTACATCAGTTCAGGCGCTCTGTAGTTAAGTCCGGCTCGTTACGCTTGTCTGACAGCGTCCATGTACAAAATTTACCATTTGAAACGGAAGCGGGTCTCGCAAACAAGGTATTGCGACAAAGCCGATAATGCTTGACTTCTGCTTTCTTGTTGAAATTTTAAACGCAAATCTCCTTGGGTAATGGAAAACTCTTCCAGTGCTCGGTTTCAGGAACGTAAGCTGCCGTTAATCATAGATTTGGCTAAATACACCACCAACCTTCCATTTGGAACGGGGCCATTTTAGCCTAAACTAATCGCAGACGTAGCTGGTCCCAAAACCGTTTTGGTTCCAAAAGCCAATTCTTGGCACTTCCCTTAGACGCAGGCCTCACTAATGTATACACACTGTTCTAAAATGCTATGGGTTGTTCCAAAAACCAGTTTAACCACTTTGGCAAAGACGCGCACGCGTTTATACATGTAGGGATGAGGTTTTGGGTATGTTTTTTGGTTACCAACGGCAAGAATCACAACATTAGTTATGTTTTTTCTTACTTTTCTTACTTTTTGATAAAAAAAAGAGTAGAAGAGTGCCTGTGATTTTTAGAAAACAATTCAGAGTACCCTGCCAGTTACTTCTCGTATATAAACACGAAGTCTGTTGCATAAATAGGGGGATGTAGAGTACTTTTTACAGCACTAGTACAGATTCCTTTTCTAGAAAAGACATTGAAAAGCCGGATATAATGGTTTGCTAGCTCTGCACTTCGATAGGTTACAGGGATGTGTATCGTAAGTGAGCAAGCCGTCCCAATTAGCCTAATAACAAACTAACCCTTGCTCTCCTTCGTTTGGGCAAAAATTCAGAAAACAATCACGTCGCACCATTGGTACAAGACACGAGTAGGCGGAAATTGAAGGACTCAAAATGTCTGGTGGCCTCAGTGTAATGGAGGAGCAGCAGTACTGAAGTGTTTGCCGTTTGAAGCCAGAGCGTTAAGCCGTTCTTTGAATGCTCTCTTTGAGGGAAACCAAAACGCAACGGTTGTTACATAAAATAATCATGGTCTTCGCCAAGTGGCCGCCGCATGGAATGCGAGATAGGCGTCGGCTTGTTTGCATTGTATTGACAAATGACAACTGTGAGCGACGTGATAATGATCTTTTGGTAAGACATAACCGAGGTAGATTGAGCGAGCCCTGGCAGCATTACCGCGGGCTCGCAGTCAAATAGTGGTCCCGCGTACAGAGCCCGCACAGTACTTCCAATGTAACTCTCCATGCGGCAGCGCTATTCCCGAACACCAGTGAACATAACATTTATGCAAGGAATTATATGCGCTAGCATCAATGTTTTTGTTATTTAGGTAAGCAGCAACAGGTGGAGAGTGTATAGCGTTCTTCAGCACTTCTATAAACAAATAGGCTGCTACATAAGAGAGCAAACTTGACGATGCTGCGGTGCACACAATAAATTACCTAGCGTTTTCACGATGCGTGTGCATATTCTCTGAGAAATTGTTTGTGCTAGCAAACTAGAGGATTCTTAGTTGCTAACAGTTAACTTAATAATAATATTCAGCCACTTCATGCCTTGGTACCCGATAACAGAGCTAGTCTCCGGCATCTGTGACTAGCGTACTCGCATTTGAGCTGCCGACGCACAGGCACAAAAAAAAACAAGGAGGAAAGTATCCATCATCTGTTATGAACTGATAATTCTAAAGTGCCATTTTTTGTTAAATGTACTATTTCTTCCCTATTGGTACAATTTCTCCGCTATTTCTATCTGTATACAACTGTATTAAAGCTGTACTTAGGTATATATAAAGCTCAGCTGAAGCTGTACTCAGAAGAAGTGCGCGAAGATGAATACGAAAGCCAGAATTGAAGCTGTCCTTCATCTGTACATCGCAGGTATACATAGAGCTCTACTTAAGCTGTACATTGAAGAAATGGTTGAAACAGTACTAAAGCCATACATTAAATCTGTACTTGAAGCTGTGCCCTAAGCTCCACTTAAATGTGTTATCCCAAGCCTTGGAGAGCATGGACACGGAAGCGCCCAAGAAGCATTTTGTTTTGGCTTGCATCTGTTCGGATTTGGTCGACAAGAGCTGGTCGCATATGCCCACATCTACTATCTTCGTGATTTTCAAGGGCACATAGAAAGCCCCAAGAAGCCGCACGCGTATTGCGCATGCTCAATCAGAAATCCAGGTGCCATGAACGGGCGGGCAGTCACCGTCCAGGTGACAAGGAAAAGAGCAAAAGGGTCGCAACGCACGCTCTGAATGGAGGCAATCATTCATAAAACAACGTAGTGAGCTTTAAACAAAAACACGCGCGTCGTAAAAAAGCTAATCACGCACACCCAGTCACGTGCACGCACGCCATTATCTTCGACGTTGCCACCCGCAAGCCTGTCCACAAAAATACAAACGCAGGCAAGGAAAACCGGCCTGAAAACATACCGCGTAGGAATACCTAAATCACACACGAACGCCTACGCGTGCCCTAATTGATAGTAGGCTTTGTCTCCCCGCAGCAAATAAAAACAGACAAGTTAGGGAAAAGGTGAAGACTCGTGCGCAATGCTTCTTCTTTCTCGCAGTGTCTTGGTTTTTCCGTCTAATATCGTCAGTTGTGTAAATGCTGAGGGTGCCCGCGTGGCGAGAAACAATTTACCACGACGTGGGGGCTGGGTCAGACGCTTCTAAAACATAGACAACCACCACGAGAGGTGCGGAGAGGGAACCCTCAAACTAGCAGGGGAGGCAAGAGCCGTTCACTGCACGTCACGAGTTCGCGTGCCACTTGGGAAGAGCAAATGCTCCAATAGTCTCTCTCTCTCTCCTTTCTCCGCAGATGGCGCTATGCATGGTGAAAGCCTCTCAAACGTGATACCGAAAGGCACCAGCCGGCCCATTCAGCTGACTTGAGCTGACCCATATATTTGCAGCAAAGGGGACCACATCTGCGATGAATATGTACGATAAATAGAAGGCGTCCCGAGTCTCCATTTTATACAGACTGAATACTTTCATTTTTAAGTTACCTCTGTAATATTTTCTTGCTTAAATGCAATGTACGTCACAGCGTGAGCAAAACAAGACAAGCGTCCCCCTCACAATTTTTTACTTGCCTCACCTTGTGAAGTATTGGTAAAAAGTTTCAATGGCATGCTGAATGTTCCTTGGCCAGGAATAAGAGAACCAAGAGCTTAACAAAAACCGAAATCTACAATTTTTGCAATAGCTACAGTGAATACCGATTCCCACAACATTTCTTTTTATGTTGATAGTAAATTTAATGATTGGAAATTTTTGTAGCCAGAAACGTTGGGTCGAAAAGCAAAAACGCCCGTGTGTACGAGATTTCGGCGCACGTTAAAGATCCCCAGGTGGTCAAAATTAATCCGGAGCCCTCCACTACGGCGCGCCTCATCGCCTGCGTTGCGTCGGCGCGTTAAACCCTAAAATCAATCAAGAAACGTTGGGTGCTGCCTACGACTTCTCACCAAGACTGCAGGGGACTGGTCTGAGTTACTGGTATCCGGAGGATCCTTACCCATCAATTATACCTGAAACATGTTTGAGTGTGATCAAAGGGATATTTTGGGACTTACAGAAGATGCAATTCGCGGACAGAGACGTAAAATATCTCCATAGATTGGAGAAAATTAACCGTGTTGATATGCATTTTGCTAAGTCAAGCAGTTCAAATTTTTTCAAATTTCAGTGAACGCACATTTTCTCGGGTGGGTTAGCTTTACAACTTTGGTGGTTTAAATACGAGTAGCAAGTTGTGTTTTTAGGGGTAATACCGCGCAAGTGCCACATATTTATTTATTTATTTATTTTTATTTTCAATACCCTCAGGGCCCAAATGCAGTACAGGGGGGAGTGGTTGGTAAATAAAACACAATAGTTTTACAAAATACAGCTGTGAGTTTGTCACCCAATAAAAATATTTCTTTTAGAATACGTGAACTAGGACGGGAATGGCTATAAAAAGCAGGTTAACATTTGTTGTTGGTAACGATATTCCTACCCAGTTATTGCCCTTCACTACATTTCTTCTCTACAAAGCTATTGCATTCAAGCTGTTACAATAAAGAATTTCTCTTTCTGTGAAATTAAAAGAAAGTGCGATTAGGCTACGCGACGAGCTGGGTGTACCGAGAATACAACTAAGGGTTTTCACATGATGCAGTTTTAAAGCAAGAGAAACGGCCATGCATCAGTGCCGCATTTATCCCGAACCACTAGTATGACTTCGATAAATGCATTAAAAATAACTCACTGCGATGTCTCAATAGAATTTTTAGCGGCTTATGCCATGGCTTTATAAAAAAACTGTGCACTAGATACTACAATTTTATTTATTGTTGCAAAATTAAATTAGCGCGTAGCTGCCAGTCACAGAACATACCGCTTTTTAATGCTCTAACAAAAAGAGGGTGGTATATAGTCTTTCTTATACATTGGGCGGATCACTGCTGCTTTGTTTAGTTTTCTTTGCGTAGATTTCCGGTAAAGCACGGTGTACATGGTGCGAAGTTCGACTGCGAAAGTGCAGATTCTGCACCATTCCTGCGGCATGACTGTCTGTTTTTCTGTTTTCACTGCTGCGAAAAATTAGCAAATGCTAAGCAGCCTTGAGAGAAGTTGGACTGTTTGAAACATTTGGAAATCTTTCACACAACAACATTAATGCTTTTGCCACACAAGCAGCGCGGAATCTCCGGATTTGGAGGCGATATTCACACCATGTAGGACGAGCTTGAACAGTACTTTATGTCATCGGTATGTTCATGGCGGCATGACAATATTGCCGGAAATGTATAACCACTTCCTGATGACCAAAAGGCTTTTCTAACAATACACATTCGAAAGTGAAGAGAGATAACAGGCTTTTTTATGTTCGTCTATGACGGAATGCGCCCATTTCGTAACACTGGCATGCGGAAGCAAACACTTCCGGGGTCAAATAAGTCGCTCGGCTGCATTATCAGTCCTTATTATTCTCACTCCGTAATCAGGATGACAGCGTCGACTGCATCAATTATTCAGTTACTCCTTGATCGCGATGCAGCAGCAAGCAGGATTCCGCATCGCAACCAAACTTCCGGTTCCCCGCCCTTCGCTCCTCCTACAGGCTAAGTGAATGGCCGCCAGTGCCATCGTTCTGCCAGGGAAGAAGAAGTGCAAAGGTCAAGGCACCGGCGACCTCACCAGGTATGGCCGAAGACCGCTGCGGAGGGAGCTGCTTTGAGACACGAGGGTATATCGCCCCGCAAACTAACGCGGTCGAAGCACAACAGAAGATCCTCCGCTGCATATTGCGGCGTAAGCGCCCAGGAGTCGTAAATATGTCCGCCGCTGAAAGGAAGGTGCATATAGTACCGGCAGCCGTATACCCTTCCTGATCGTTTTCTTTAGCTGTGACAGTGACCTCCGTTGAAGGCGGGTGCCATTGACCAAGCCGCATGCGAAGAACACTTCCGCATTGTTATGATTTCAAAAATAGTGCAATTCTACACAAGAGGCTCGCCAAGATAAATAGGAAAGTACGTAGGCGTTTTAACTGCTAACATGTCAAAGGCCGATTGCCTTTCGCGAAGTAGCTGGAGAGTGTATTTTTGTGGGAACCTAGGGGATTTATTGCTAATACAATAAACCGTATCGACAATTATTGTCAAGTCCGTGATTAGATGAGCTATATGCAATAGCTGAAAGTGCGATCTCGCATACACAACGTGACTATAAAGTTCTCATTGGAGCCAGGTTCTAACACTGCGAGCCATTATATTTTGTGCAGCATCGATTGAAAACATTTTCAAAAAAAAATCAATTTAGGTGGCCTGGCATGCTTTCTTTTCTCGAAACTATGGTAATGTTATCGACGCTGCTGTATTTTAGAGATCAAAATGTCATCTTGTACTCATAACTTCTTGTACTCATAAAAAAAGCCGAAAAAAAGTAAAGCAGATATAAATATTTTACCCTTCACTTTAAATGGGGCGTTGTATTTATTTTGTTTTGTTCCGATTAGGCAAGAAGTTAGAAATTTATTTTCTCAAGGGATTGTGTCTAACGCCTCTAGTTCCTCAAATTCAATATAAATATTCTCACTATACACAGTTTCTCTTTTTCGAAAACTGTTGGAAAATAGTTAGTATTTCTTGGTAGAAAACACCTGGGGCAATCAAACTCTGGAAACTTATATGTAATTTGTTACTTTTCTACACTCTTCTTTGAACCTGTGTGGAGGACAGCGATTACTTGGAATGTACAGTCACCACAACAGTCGGGTTGTTGTAAGAATTTTCTAACCAACTCTAGAAAAATGAGACTCACGAGTGGTGGGCCGTAGAAACAAGTTCTAAATTGCGCTATTGCTATCGTTGCAACCCGATGAAATCTTGAAAGGAGAAACGTCTTATACAGCAGAAACAAATTATCCTTCGTTTAGACAAACATTTATCTCTAGTGTGTTTATGAAATAACGTTATTAGTCGGTTTGAGAACATTTAGAACATCCACAAATACAACATGAAATAGGATGGTTTGAATCATAATGGAACCGTTTTGATCATGATAGGAGACAACCTAGCCCGCTGGATAACATAATGGTTATTCATAAAATAGAAAGCACCACTTTAGAATTTGATATAACACGTGTTTCAAGTGCATTGACCCGCCGCGGTGGGTCAGTGGGTAAGGCGTTGCGCTTCTGAGCATGAGGTCGCAAGCTCGATTCCAGGCCCCGGCGGCTTCTTTTGTGATGGAGGCGAAAAGCAAAAACTCCCGTGTGTACAAGATTTTGGCACATGTTAAAGATCCCCAGGTGGCCGGAATTAATCCGGAGCCCTCCACTACGGCGCGCCTCATCGCCTGCGTTGCGTCGGCGGGTTAAACCCTAGCATCCATCAATGCAACTGCATTGTATTAGAAAGCAACGCTTTTTCAGTTGGTGGCCCACGTGTTCCAAATGCATTGTATTGTGTGCGTAAGCGGCGATAATAGTACAACAGCAACGACCATAACAGCAACGAGGACCACTCCTGGGAACGACGGTACAGCGAATGATTTGACGTCACAGATATGATGCCTGATTCTACTTTTCCGAGGAGACTACAAGTAACACGCTGTGTGTGATTTCAATCTCACTTTCACTGCGCATTTTATTGCAAAACATCAATAAGCAGTGATGCTTCAGTGTGTGGCATTAGAGGACGTAACATCGCCCACGAACTCTCAGTTTGAGAGTTCGCTGACATCCTGTTTAGTTTACCCTTCAGTAAAAATGAACTCGTTTTATCTGCACGAATGCACTCCCATCAATTTGCTGCTACAGGAATCACAGGTGTATAAGCTCGAATCAATCCTGGTTAAACACTCTTCACTACCGCATCAAAAAAAACCCCATGGTGATTGCTGAATTAGGCTTCTAAACGCGGCTACAAACCCCGAAGCCTACATGCATTTAGTGGTTGTGCTAACTTTGGCCAGCAGCTGTCGGTCAACCTGCCCTCGTCGTCCGTAGAGACAGCAGATCTAATAAAACCCCGTGCACCACTATATGGCCACACATGACTGTTCACAGACACGAGAAGGATTCGCACCGGTAGAAAGTGTTCTGGCTCGTCGTTTTTCAGATGCGGCCTTGGAAAAAGGCCGCGTTTGAAAAAGGAGAGGTCTATTTTCTATTTGAGTCGAGGGAGTCTACTTTCTTCCGGAATGCCAAACTGCTGAATCAGAAGACCCATGCTTATACAGGGTGTAGGGAGAACTGCGCAAAAGCTATCTGTATGACTTATTCCTAATTATTCACGACGGGATTGAAACAGTGTTTTCCATCTTTGAAAACCACGCAGCGAGTGTCGATTTACGGACGTGCCCACCACTTTTGCCTCCACAGTGACACAATGATTCAGCAACCAGTTTCTGGACGAGTTTGCGACAGCTTACGATGAACGGCATGCGCACGCATTCACAACGATACAAAAATTACGAAAATTTCTTGGAATACTGCTCCTGGATTGGGAGTGTTGTACTTACTCCTGTTAGTTTTTGCTCCGTAACAGGGTTTACGCAAGAATAGAGAAGACTGCATAATATAGAAAATTGTCGCACTACCCCCTGGGTTTGCTAATGCGTTATCACCATTAGCAAATGCGAAGCCTGTTTTAACACCGTCAGCAGTTGCAACTAATAAGGGCGCATAAGGGCAACCTGCGCAGCTCCCGGGAGCATTCGTGCGGCGATAGATTAGTGGGCGCCCAGCTAGCCACCGCCTGCTTGCCGCTAAGGACGTCGACTTTCCCGCAAGGTGAAAGAATTGTGTTCAAAAGGTCGCCTTGTTGCGTGCGGAAATGGAGCGCCCACACTGGACAAATGCACGCATAATAGCCGGTGAATATTACAGCAGTAGGACTTAGCTAATGTCTTTACAGTCAAAACCGGTATGGTGCGATACCAACTACACTACCGGTGGGGCTGATTACAGTCATTAGGGTCGCATGAAACACAAACACGTTACATCCGTCAAAGACAGCCGAAGGCTCAGGGGACAAAAGCAATGCAAATAAGTTAAGTGCACCGCGTCGGATATGCAGTTTCGTTTGGGCGTGTAGCAAGGCAAGCACCTTGAAGTGTCATCTGAGCCGCCTCTGATTATAGCAGTTTGCTCGCCTTCCAGATCATGGGTAGCGGCTTATGTATTCACCGTACCATTAGGCAAGCAGTTGGTGATGTCGCGAATGATATCACGAGTGTTTGCGTTTGCTTCCGTGTCCGCCTTAGGGCACAAGGAGTGTGGCGGTACTTGGAGCCGGAAAGGTATGCGATAATCACTGACAAGGTAGGAAAAACAAACGACACAATTCAGTCTGTATGATTTCCCCTCACGCAATGTAAAGGCGGCGGCACAATACCATCGCCACGATCCTTTTAATTTGTGTCGTGTTCTCCTCCCCTCTAGTATTATTCACACTCCCTAACACTACCTATCCCTTTTACAGCATTAAAGTAAACGTGTGTCGAGGCTTTTGCAAAGCGTCTTCAAAATAATATTTTAGCTTTTAGTAAAGGTCACTAACACACCAGTTCAGAAAGAAGGTCACAAAGCATTGACTATCGTTTTTCGAGCAGCTGGATGTTCATATTTGCAGACCAAAAAATGTTGTTGATCCTTTTTTCATGGGATCGGTGGAACACGAAAGTGAAATGTTCCTTCAAAGGAGGATTTCAATGTTTATTGTTGATCCATGTGAAGTTGCACATCACTATTTATATTTTGTCGGTATGGCGCCGTTAGACGAATTAATATTATACACTGTATTACACTCGCCGGAGCATTGCGTAAATCCGATTGGAACTCCAGGCACTCGCAAACCGTGTGGACGAAACTGAAAGGGCTTTCAGCGAATCCTTTGGTGAAGTCACAGTACGCTACAGCGAAAGGAGCATGATTTGCGCGTCGGCAGCAGTCATGTGGGTGTGCTTTGCGAGCGACGTCCTGCTGTTGGGTAGCTTAAGCAAAGGTGAGACCACAGTGGTTGTCACGTCAATTCACCAAGTAGACAGGATACACAGAAAAAACCGTTTAATTGACTGGGACTATCTTTAGGAGCACACGACAAGTACGTAAACAGTCAAAGTGTTGTAACAATTCGAGCACGCCTAAAAGTTGTGAACGAAGGCGTCGCCTCACGTTGCAGCAGATGTCTTCCTGTTCGGCGCAGAAGTCAAAGTGACGGTCGCGTCTCGAAGAGGCTTGCAAGACGTGGCCGAGCCGGCGCTGCCAACAGCCAAGGGAGCGTAGCCCTAGTTGCGGTGTGTCGCAGCGTAGCCCGAGCGTCGCCGCCTGTAGCACAGCTGGTTCTCGTGTCTGGAGTCGCCGACGGTGCGCTGCCGCGGGGTCTCCCTCCAGGATCGCAGCCTGGAGCTCCAGTCACTATGCCTGAGGCGTCGTCAGGCCCCGATCACGCTGGGGTCGGTTCCATGAGCGTCGCCTGGTCTTCTCCTCTTCTTCCTTCCCCCACGCTCGCCTCGTTCCTCTTCTCCTTCTCGTATCTATGCTCTTACCCCAACGGGAGGTTGCTCATGACAGTGGTCCTGCTCCGTGGCGTGCCCACCAGACGCTTGCGTTGCCACGAGCTCAGTTTGTGGAACGCGGCGGCGGCGTTCCACAAGCTGAGCGGTGTTCCACATAGGCGGCGGACGGCAAACACAGCAGCTTCTAATTCTACACACTGCCCTATCGAGGCGGCCACTATTCGCGCTCATTACCGTCATGACACACTACTTCGTTTCACCTCTCCTAGACCGAAGCACTATCTGAATGGGCAAGTTAGAGGGAAGCCCAGCCTAAAGTCACAAGAGGAATACCGCAAATACCTGACAAGAGTGCGTGTCATACGAAACAAAAACTTTGTTGTGACAACAGAAGTCCTGTTGTTACGACAAAGTCATCTGTCGTTACGACAGATATTTCTGCCGTAACGACAGAGTTAATTTTTTCAATGACAAACATTTCTGCACTCAAAACAGTACTGCCATTTATTTACGCTACTCTTCACAATGAGCAATAACATTCAAACCATGTGCAACTACTGTTAAAACATCAGGATCACGACTAGGCAGGAATTTGGCAGACGGAATATCAAAATCAAGACAGGAATACGACAAACAACAGAGAATCAGAATCACGACATGACAAGAATACGACAGTACGACACGGGTACGACAAAATACAGATTTTTTTCTTGTCGTCTTTTTTTACTGGGAGGTCATACGGCGTGTTCGTACAACTTCCCAGGCATGACTTAATGGCTCAGTAAGTAGATCATTTCACACCTCCCGTTTCGGCGAGAGTGATCATGGGCCCGAAACCCAGCACTGCTGCGTCATTGAAATTTTTTCTGGTGATGTCGTTTGCATGATGTATTTGACATCGGTGATGTTGGTGTACCCCGGCATAAAACGCTTTACGGTTAAAAATCGAAAATGCCAAGAACCCCAACTGGCACGTATGTACAACTACTTTAGCAGGTTCGCTGGGAAAATCCCACGTGGGTACATGATATAGTGTGCTGTTCATAACGAAAGACGTAACATTGAGTGTTGAGATGACCCACAAGGAATAACTCGCTGCGGTTTGCCTTTTTTGTTTCCGTTGCTGCTTCCATTAGAGACAAAACCAACATACCAAGACGAAATTTTTCACATTATTGAATTAATAACACATCAGAAAGTCTGCGTAAAAATCTTGGACTTGCACTCAATTCAACCACGTGCTTAGTCTTCATAGTGAACGGGAAGTCCCGCCTGAATGAATCCCCACTATACTTCTTCCGGGGAAAGCTTGGTGCAATGGCACATTCATCTGATACTGATCAATCGCAAAAGTTTATGGAAGAAAAAAAAGACCATCGCAATACAAATATTGGTTTTGTGCTGTATGCCGATGGGAGGGGTACGATAATAATCTCCCAATTTTATAGTACTTAAATCGGGAACATTGTTGTGCGCTTCACTTGAATAAACGAAGAAGACGAAAGATGGAATTTTTCGTTATCAAGCTGCGGTACAACAGTCCGCTGGCAATCACCGCGACAAGCCATTTCAATCCGTCTTTCGCACGCATCCTTGCTAAACACAGCCGGCAAAGTGCCCGAGGATGCGGCTGGTGCAACGTGGTTTGAAACGTGGCATCGTTATTTCTCGCGGCCCACGATAGTATAACACCACCGCCCGTATTTTAGTCTCCTACTTCAATACAGGCCCTTAATGCGTAAATTAAGTTCTTCTAGTTGTCAATATTAATACCCGCAGTGTGTTCAACAAATAGTGACATCAAGATTCAACAATCTTGTCACACGCACATATGACGAAAGGAGATTTTCCACGTTGGCACAATTGAACCATCCTTACGGCAGAGTCCTGGCCAAGTAGTGCTAGTAGTCCAAGCAGCATGTCCGAAAAAAAACCACTGATGTCATGCCGTGCACGCTTGAAGGGCTGTGTAGGATGTTCACCGTATTCATGTAGGCGGACAGCATTGAACACGACCGACTAGCGACGGTTCTTCGGCGTCGTCTGCGCGAGTAAACGTCTCGTTTAGGGAAAGGCAAAACGAGGGAGGGCGGGGCCCAAGGCGTGGTAACATCACGAAGTCTCGCCTCCGCGTTTTTCACCATCTCCAGGTGCCTTCCCATGCCTTGGGGCTACGTGACTGGAGCGGCCGTGCAACTGAAACTGCGCCGCACGAGCGGGGCACGTGACGCCTGCAACCGCTGTACGCCCAGAGGAGGGAAAAATTAGACCTTGGCATGCCGGTTATGCGTCTCCTTTCTTCCTACACATTCTCATGTACACTGAACCTCCTTTTCTTTTCTTTCTTTTTCGTTACGTGGCGGTTGTGGTAATGCCGACTTGCGGTGTATCGCGAATACCGTTTGGCTGTATCGGCCTTGCAGACGTCTTGTGTCCTCTAGCGAATAGCGAATGGGGGCGCTCCTATGCACTTACACTGTGGTATCAGCCAAGCATGCAAGGACCAATAGAAAAAGAATCCTGCCACCTCTTTTCTCGCAGCTGACTTCCCCGGTTCGCCGGGGGCGCCCGCAGGTGGTGACCGTCTCGGCGAGGATTTTATGATCGATGATATTGGCGGCGACTGAGCCAAGATGGGGGCAGAAATGAGACACCGGGAGGATGTTTGAGACAACTGGCTGGTGGGATTTTTAATTCTAGTCTGAGCGCCTAATACACATGCCTTCTCGATGAAAAATGGGGCGGTCACAGTAATTTTGGGCTGTACAGCTACAGCATAACATCAGTTGATGGCAACGGGTGACGATGGAAGGGATGAAGCAGTGTCTCTTTGAGGTGGCATTTTTTAACTTGCAGACGCGTGGTGTGCTACCGCAAAAGAGATACAAATGTCGTGTGATGGCAACTTGTATCCGGGCATCATCCTTGCCAGAGCAGAACCTCGCTGCTTCTGCGTAACCGCACCTACCAGATGGAGCCGAGCAAAAGCGGTGGGATACAAAGAAGATTTGACCCTCACACACTAGCCAGACCAAAGGTCAAATCCACGTATTCTTCTAAAGTTATCATGATTATTAAAGCAGGCCTTTGATTTTCATGTAACATTTTTGCATTTGTGATAATCCGCGAGCTTTGTTCTCGGGGTGGTGCAGCTGTGTTGTCTCTTTTTGTATACGCCGCAGTTAAAAGAGCCGCGAATTGCTATGACCCACTCTACCTTCAACTACTTGCAGCGAAGGACATTTTCGCAGTTCCAACGATGCGCGGCCCAAAACCTCGCCTCGTCGACTTCTCTACGCTAGCGACGAAAAGGTGGGGTCTGACCTTTTAAGCGGAGCAAAGCGGAGAAGCTCACACGTGGCGCAGTGGAGAGGCGGCGTTCAAAGAGGATAGTGGCGGCTACCGATCCTCAGCTGATATAGGAAGGCAGCCACCACGCACCGAACGAGGGTCTCCGGCAGACCGGCACTGCGGGTGGTCAGGTGAAGAGGTAGAAGTACGGAATCGCTGACCTGTCTACGGGGGGAAGCTGGCAGTCAAGACTCGGTCGATTTTCTGCACGGAAGAACCCGCTGCTCGGGTTTCTGGAAAGGCACACCTGTGTGCGGGCGCGTGTGCTACCTTTTAAGGAATTTGTTGAATTGCAGATTAGTTCGGAGTGGGATTAAACGAAATAAAAAGTAACGGACCTAAACGAGACCACAAGAATCCCATCAACAATCACACTATTCTTCCTTCTTGGTGCTTGTAGTCTAACAAGTCGACTTTATTTGTTGTAATGGAATTTCAATTGTTTCTTGAGCATATTTACCGCCTCTTTCAAACCAACGACGAAAAGGCGTATAACTAAAGCATAAGAGGGACCGATGGACGAAAATAGTACGATATTTATCTTACATAGCACAAGTCACAGATGCCACGCTAAGCTTTCAAGCGATAAAGGCAGGCAGCAGTCGCGTAAAAATAATTGAACATCTCTGTCTTTCGCTGCTTAACAAGCGATAGCCACAAACCAATCGATCTTCGCTATACAGCCCGGCATGCAGGGAAATTGCTGGAATTTGCATCCACTTGTCTCTCGTTCAATAAAATCTTTATTGGTTACGTTACGCAAACAAGGATTACAATTGTGCGTTGCCTGAACTTTCGAAATGCCTGCGCGAACCAATGCAAGAAACCGCGCGTAGACTATAAGGGCGTGCTTGTTTCACGAATACCACAGAAGACAATCACGATCGTGACGTGGCATCCACAGTTCTGCGGGCAACCGATTATATCCTTCGCGAAAGCTCTCGGCCCGTCTCTTGTGGTGCCCTTGAGTACATGGGATGAAGTAAGAAAGGGGAAAAGAAAGAAGAAAGAACAAAAGCGAGAGGGGGATTGGGCGCACCACAAGAACCCCGACCTTGTATATTTTCTTTGTACTGGCATGCACCACAGGCGGGCGAGGGATGCCGCAACAATTTGCCACGAGAGGCGAAGATTCATTAATAACCTTGTTCTGGCCTTCTACATCTCTTTATTGTGAGAGTTTTATTGCTGTGTGTTTAGGTGCGCCGTGCTGTACCACAACTAATTCAGTCTCGCGAGCTTAGTACAACATTCGCGAGAAACCAGTAAGATGTGGTGTAGGGGAAAGTGACGGTTTTGTTCTACCGGCACACAATGTGGACTTAAGTGAGGGCGGAGAAAGCTCTGTGCTGACTAATTTATTACCTGTCAAGCAAAACACTAGACAGGCATCAAGTTAGAACAGCAGAAACCCGCGTACTACGGTAGAACAGTGGATACTTGGCACAACTTAGTCACGAAGCTCGAGAAAACGCAGCATTATAGGAAGTACACGTAAACGAGTCGGGCATCAGCCCCACAGAACTTACATACACCGAAATCGGCGCCTCGGGACAGTTACAAGACGTACTGAAATGACTATGACCGCCATGATGACAGGACAGCGGCCGTTATTTCCCGTCTACGATTGACTACGTGTCTAATAGTAGAAGTAACCAGTTCACGAAGTGCAGGCGCATCGAACGTAGTCAATGGTGCTGGAAACAAACAAACAAAAACAAAACAGATGCACATAAATGCTTGGGTAACCCTTGTACAGCGGAATGTCAATATGAGCACCGGAATTAAGTGCTTCAAACAATGCAGAAAAATTTCAGCACATACGTTTTCTGATCATAGGACACTCCCAAGTTGGATAATATAGAATGAGAATGTATGGTTTTGACTCCGGTAATAGCGACGATATCATACCATCACCGATGGGCAAAAGAAAGAGTTCCGCCGCTAATAGCGGCCTTATTCAGATTTGCAGGCCCTACCTTCTACTATATACACACGGTTACGCTAACATTACATTCGCGTAATGGAACAACTCACGGATGTAGTGTCAAGGATATGCTACGTGGATGTAGTGTGTAGGAATGCGAACAACCAGTCGTCACTTGTGAATAGGAATAGAGGCCGTTGAGCAAGTAATTAATAAACGGCCGCTTCTGGCGCATACTTACGGCCTCCACTCCAATGACAGACGATATACTTAAATTAATTTAAATGGAGCTCGATTTGAAAATGTAGAGGGCACCCAAAATATCTACTGAATTTATAGTGTAGCGAAAATTAGTTTAAGTTAGGTACACTTAGGAAACTGTGCATTGTGCCACCAAAGACAGCCTACTGCTTATGTATACCTAAGCATCAAATAAATAAGAATATGATTGTGATTCATTTTATCTGTGGAAAAGACTTGAGAGACTTCAGAATTTTTAGAGTTGCGTGAATGCGTCAGCTGGCCTGAAAAACTAAATTTTGCTTGTCACTAACAGGGCTTCAAAGTATGAAGGAATGAATAAAACACTGCAAATTAACCTGAATACTCTTTACCTATGTAATAAGGTCCTTATTAAAGCGAAGGTTTCTTTGACAGTTTTTACTGGTTTTGCGCGAGTTACTGCTGTTCCTGCTGTTGCTGCTGCTTTCTGGCATGGTACACAACTGGGTTTTATCTTACGAAGCATAACGCCAGCTGGTCTCCGAAGGTCGTGCCCGCGGGGCTCGATGCGAAGACATAAAGTGTAACTTCTGCAGCACCTCTCCAGGGAGAGGTCCTGGATAAGTTACACTTCAAAGATGGCAAAATTACTTCTAAAAAGTAATAAAACAATATTACTTTCCGATAATTTTCTGTAATGTAATTAAATTACATCCGAAATTACAAGCAACCGAAAGTAATGACATCATATCACTATTACTTTTCAGAAGTAAGGAAATTACTTTGAAATTCCTTTAACAAAAATTCATCACTCTTACACACCAACTCATATACACTTTATTTACACGCATATAAATATACATTGCAATCTCAAAAATATTTGTTTACACACCAACTTTTGCACAGTTTATTTATAGCGCTTTACATTGATATGTTAGGTATCTTTATTACATCTCAGAAGGAGCTGCGATTCAATGTGGGCATCCGAAAGGTGTCGTCGTCCCGGGAAGCTAGCCTAGCTTCCTGGGACAGCGCCCGATAGATCGGCAGGGGAAGCGACCTGTGGGAGAAGGGGCGTCTGGGAAAGTTCCTGTTCCCGTTCTCACCACTTGGAGTCAATGGCTTTTCCGCCAGGGGCGTTCAGAAGTTCAGCGTTTCTGCTTGCGTCTCGCACTTCGCGGTGCAGCCGCCAGGGCGCACCTTTTTCAAAAATCAGCAGCATTTCCTAGCACAACAACAGTGCAACGAAATGTCACGCCAATTCTGTTCAGCCCAGGTAAGCCACCTTGAAAGGCTCGAGTTGCCTCGACTCCCACCTATGCGTAAGATCCGTCGATTTTAATGGATTTACAGTGGATATTTACATTGTTCGATGCGGGGCAGTCAGCGTTACAGTGTCGCTGAAATGGGATTTTTGGAAGTTTACGCTATACATCTATTTATCTCAAGCCGCAGCCTCCAACGATATATATGCATTGGCATGCAAGGTGCTAATCCGCTGTCATTATTTCTCACAAATTCGCTTCAGGCAACGCTTTCGGGACGCGACGGAACGATAGTGATTAAGATACTTCAAGGCCCAACTTGTCAGCTTCGCCAGTTTGCTTCACAGAAGACTACATGTTACAAAACACATGTGGTATATTTCCTATAACCGGTGTTCCTTGCCCGGAAAGATTTCACATGCAAGGCTTGCAGCTCAAAGCATAAGGTTGTAACAAACTCTTGTTACGCCCATGAACATCACTTGTAGCTGGGGGCTGGCTGGCCGCCTTTTGGAGGGGCTTTTTAAAGTGACCGTGTCCATGCAATATCGTTGAGAAATTTTGAGATGAATGGTCCCGAAAAGAAATTGCTTAATGCGTAATGCTTCAGATTTAGGTGAGGTGAAGAAGTCACCAGAACTTTCTTGATAAAATATGCTTTTGGTATGGCATATTTATCAATGTGCCATGTACTATATACGAGTAATCAAGCGATAAAACGGGGACTCCCTAAATTCTTCTTTGAAATGATGAGCTCTTACCTTGAAAGTTGAAAGTTGAAAGTTTATTTCCAGTAAAGCACATACAAATCTTTATCAAGGGAAATCGGGAAAAAGTTGCTCAATTGCAACTTGACAAGTTACGCCTTGACAAGCTAACCTTTTGTTGTTAGCTCAGTTTATGTGTTGCCTACGAAAAACACGGGGCGTAAAAATGCTTCTTCATTACTTTGGCTGAACGCGTTTATCGCATTAGGAGACAAGGAGAATTTCTGCAAAATAACAAAAAAAATTAAACGAACAAAGAGAAAATAATGAGAAATTACCCCGACGACGTTTATTCTTGTTGCCTGGCGACTTTTAATTGCTGACCGCCCTCCACAACCAAGCCCTTACGTCATGAAGCCGCACGGGCTAAGATGGGACACGGGCGACCACTTAACGAGAGCTAGGAGGCGATTTCAAGTACACCCGAACAAAGGACGCATAGCAGTCTACTCTTCTCTTCGTTCCTTACCGGCACCAATTAGCGGCCAATAAGGCAGTAATTAGAAGGTTGGAGTTGTCTGGAGGCAAGTCGCAGCACCCGACAAGACGCCCTTCGCGCCCGCCCTGGCTTCCGACACTGCCTTTTGATCTCTGCGCTGGCGACTTCGGAAGCTACACGAGGCAGCGATAAATCTCGGGCTAATTCGCATTTTCTTCGCTTCCTGAAGGAACTGCTGCCGTCATATATAATTCAGGTCATCAACCCTGCCTTGATACTTTGTTGGCGCTTAGTGTGAACGAACGTTCAGGCAGGGTATGGCTGAAGGATCTAGTTTAAACCTACTTGCAAGACCGCTGCGTGAGGTGAAGACAGAACTTTAACGGAAGTAATTCTTGCATTGTTCTCAAAGAGCTGTCCGTTTGAGGAAAACATTGACGGATATCTGACGAGCGACAGTATCTCCTTGCGCTTACATTAAAACACTTTCAAGCAGCTCCCAATGAGCGGATGTCAAAAGAAATGGTTGAGTTCAGTCTTTTTTAATCAAACATGCCCTGTTATCCTAATTGGGAAATTGTAATGGCGTATTACCATTGCTTGTGGATATTGGGGATTTCGCGCCGCGGCTACACCTGGGGTCTCAGTCGCGCCGTAGTGGAGGTCTCGGGATTCCATTGGACCACCTTGTTGTTTTTAACGCACGTCAAAATCTAAGCACATGTGTGTTTTCGCTTCTCTACCTCATCAGAAAAGCACCCACCGCGACTGGGACCGAAATCGTGTCCGCGGGCTCAGCAGCAAAGCATCATAGCCACTGGTCCATCTCGGCGGGTCCGTCTTATTACTGCGCGTAAGATACAGGGAGTAGCTGCAGAAAAACCATGTGTAGGTAAATCTCGTGCATGAGATTATTTTGGACTTGCCTACAATCACGATGAATTATTTTTTTTTTGGTTTTCACACTTCCAACCAGCTCGGAGATGCCGATTGGTGAGTTTGAGGTTATATTAGAGTGGCATTTGAGTACCACAAATTTAGTGTAGCATGATAATCACGCAACAGAATTGCATGGCTTAAGAATCAGCAATACTGAGGTGAAAACATAGGCTAGCTCCAGCAGCTACAGCGCTGTGAGACCCACGCTACGTGCTCTAGGCGTGTCTTATATAGCGCTCAGGAAAAATTAAAGGAATGGAACATATTTGTACACCTTAGTTCCCTGCAAGAATAATATATTACGTTTTTCGCATAATGGATGTCCACCACATTGAGGAAGTACCGAGCATTGGTTTGAGCCATCAGGAACAAAAGGGTGAGTACATGGTGGGTGAGTACTTCGTTTTATTTTGTGATGTTTTGGTTGCAGACCAGAAAAGGTTGTTGAGAATTATTTAAAACCAGAGAACCCGAAAACCCAACGGCCTGTTTATGGCTTTGCCACAAGTTTTATAGTTATGGAAAACCCTTATATTGTGCCGATGGTGTTGCCATTGAATGGTGTTTACTCTAAAATTGGTTTACACCACACGAGTAAGTAGTTCAAACATGGTCAGCTGCAGTAACTTTCCCCACAGGGAGGTGAGCACGGTTAGCGATAAAAGAAAAAAAAAGCTTGTTTAGGCTTAGCCGTGACCTCTCTCCTGTTATTTTTCAATAATGTACTGCTCCATGTTCATATGAGCGTTGGTGTAAGCCTCTCTCAGAAAATAACAGAGTTTAAAGATACCGGCGAATATTTTTACAAAATATATAAAAAAACACAACTGCATCCGTTCAAGCATGCTGAAAGCCTTCTTCTTTTTATTGTTATATTCCATCGTTTTGCAGAATTGCAGGTTGACGTATAGCCATCCGCGCATTCATTTCATTGAGCGCGTGGCATTGCTTTCATTATTGCGTGCAAAAGCGTCCGGCTGTCTTGAAGAAAACAGTGCTCTGCAAGATCCCACTCCAACTTTTCTAAAACACTGCCATCTTGATAATTCCTTGATTTCAGCGCAGTTGGCCCGAAAGCAGCACAGACGCTTACACCTGCTTCAGTTTCGCAAAGCCCACGAGGACATGCCAACTTGGAAGTGGCACAAATAGAAGAACCAGAAATTTGGACGCGAGTGCCCCTCGTCGGGCTCCACTTATACTTTACGTGAGAGTAAGGCAAGCATCAGTCATATCACAGCAGGTGCCATCGCATCGCCGCTTAATTCGAGGTGTGCTGTTACGCTTGGCGGACCAGGCGGCTGCACGCACCCCAGAAATGACGTTTACGTAGGTTACCACTTTTCTTAGGTCTGTTTTATTTCCTCGGCAACTCTGTCTCGCTCACGCTTTTGCTTTAAAGGGCGCTGAAGACAAATACAACTTTATTTCGCTAAAGAAACTACTTCATTACGAGAACAATGACACCACTTTTTCTCTTGCACATCACAGGAATAATCGAGATAATAATTTAAAAAGATGAAACCGATACCAGCATGACGTACTCGTCATGGAAATAACATTCTTTAGTCCGTATTTTTCTCCATTCAAATGCTTCCAAATATAGTTCTTTTTTCTCTAGAACTGTGAAAATTGAGAATTCTTTGCTGTCTGACGTCTTTTATTCTAACAGTTTTAGTCATGACTTGTAGCGTCACCTTGTTTCTTAACTTATGTTTCTGCTATATTGTTGTCTGTTGTTTTTAAAGTTGTTTTGATGTACCCACTCCTGCTTGGGGATTTGCATTGGCCTGCCGCATTCAGAAATAAATAAATAAATAAATAAATAAATAAATAAATAAATAAATAAATAAATAAATAAATAAATAAGAAATAAAAAATAAACAAATAAATAAAAATAAATAAATAAATAAATAAATAAATAAATAAGCTGGCGCGACTCTCAAGCCACTTGCAGTTAATATCTCTATGTTACTAAAGAATCCTTTTTGTGTGATTGGCGGCCGGCGACACAAGCCAGCGGCGAGTGACATAATTGGAAGATAGTAGTGGGACTTGTACTTCAGTCTTATTGTATCCCTTGAACCCTTACGCGCGGTTAACTCACAAAAACTGTCTTTTAGTGCTGTCCTATATTACGGAACCGCTGCCCATGTTCGTAACTGTAGGGCAAATTTTGACATTTTTTCAGTATTCCTTGCGTTATTTTTTCGGTCATAAAAGTTTGTCGTGGCTTCCATTTAGCTGAGCGAACTAACAACGGCTGGTTTTTTTAACTGAATGAAGTTGTATGTTGTATTCGGGATTGCGTTACTTTACATTTGTGCATGCTGCTGATCCGAGCCTTTTCTTTTAAGCATGGGTTTGTGTTACTTCGGAAACGTGAAATGACGAGGACGCGTTAAATATCACGAGTAGGGGTGAAGAGTAAAGGTTTCGTTTGCGTTACCAGTAAACAGATATTCAGCATCTCTCAAGCATGAAATGCGAAAGTAGCATGAGAACATTCTGAATGACCTCGCTACTAACTGCCCAAAGCGCATCGCCACGGTTATTGATTCGTTGGCTCATGTCGCCTAAGACATAAATAGAATATATTTTCACTTGAACTGCCGGTGCCAAGAGGACGCGGCATGGCTTTTTGGGTTCTTGAGGGGACATGATCCGCGTGGCTCACTTCGGGAGCGCGGCTACCGGCGTAATCCTGCGGAGGTCTTAGAGGCACTTATCATTTGGATTTACGTATGCAAGCTCGTGGTGGTTCGAAGACCCAAACCATATAAAATAAGAGGCGTTTCATGGATATATTGGGTTGATGCTGTTCTCCGTCATGGCTCCCTGGCCTCCTTTAACAAAAAGGTGTTTCTTTTGGATTGAATAATAATCACTTTACAAGCTACCTTGGCCATGGCTATAAACAAGGCGGACAAATCCCCACGAAAATGCAATTGTAACATTAAAATGTATTGTTTGCAAGTGTGGTTAGTGACTTTCACGCACCGGCAACGAAACAAGGCGAAGACCGGCCATCTTACGGAAAATAGTGCATTTTATTACATTGTGGTGTCGTAATATTTTGTGCTTCCGAAAGTAAAGTTATTACAGGGGGGAAGAGGGGGGGTTCCGGTTGTCTAATTTTGTTGTAAAATGGGAGAGTAATAACAGTAAAGAAAAGCGCCGAAAACCAGAACCTATCAGCCAATCTTCTATGCATATATACTCCAAGATATTGTCGCGAATCGGTTCGCAACTCCGCTTTCTAATGCGTCCAATTGTATCAACGATGGCTGGCTTAGCACTCTGATGCTATATTACCGAAGTGTGAGGTTTACATTGTGGTAATTGCATTCTACAAAGTAGCATTTAAGTAGCTCTGATAAGAAGCCGCCATAGAGGGCGAATCGCCTGCAGGCGGGCATCAAAGGCGGGCATCAACTGCAACTGAACATTCGTGTCCCCTCTATGTTTTTCGCGGTTGTATAGCTGGCGGGAATCCGAAAAAAGTGCTAAATGTGCAACTGGGATGCATAAAGTGCTTCGTAAGAAATCTGCGCGCAAAGTATTCGAGAGATCAAACTACAAATTTTCAGAAGAGGCGAAAAGAAGAGTGTAAATGCCAGAAGGCACCTGTTTCTAGCCAGCACCGAGGGTGGCGCGTGTGCTCCATTTAGCGTGCTTGCCCACAAGCGCAGTTCCGGTTGGTGGACTTTCAACTGACCTTTGGCCCCGGATGATTGCTCTCGCCAACCTGCTCGGCGCTCGTGATCGTCGTAGGCTCGGATACAATGCTTTCACATGTTTATTTTGGTGCATTCATGTGAATCATGCGTGCGCCAGTGGATGGTCGCTCGTGAGGCGAGGCGCTCACGCGTCCTGGTCGCGTGTGGGGATGAATGAAAGAGTAGGCGCGGTAGCGAGGTGCCACCACGCGTGAAATTCAGCCAGCGTAGGTTCACCCAACCGTGACGTCAGAAGGAGAAAAAAAGGCAGCATCTCCATTCCGTGGATGATGGCGAGGGTGAGGAGTACGGGGACTCGAAATGACATCCAAGTGGCGCCCCGAGTGTCATTCGATTTGCGCCCCCACCGTCAATCGATTTGAGCCGTGAGTTGTACGTTGATTATTCCCTAAGTGAAACTGCAAATCACGGCTCAAATCGAATTTTGCTTGATTTTCGCTTCATGGTGGTGTGCGCTCGGATGGACGCGGACGGACAATGGGAGGTTCTAAGGTAGTACACACCGTTACAGGTGAGGGAGTAAGACTCTCGGGTACTAACTCACGGTCGTAGCCCAATGGGTAATTCGACGTGACACTAACTCTCTATGGACTACCAGACACCGGCTCGAATCCTGCCTGCGCCTGTGTGATTTTTTGCGATTGTAACGGACGCAGACGGACATTGTGCGGTCCTAAGGTGCTGCGCACCTAAAAATGAAAGAACGGGAAGGTCACGTCCACGCGTAACGTGAAATTGTTCGCATCGACAATATAAAATACATGCAGCTTGCACCCGTACACTACCAGCTGTTGAAAAAAATAGTTCAACCCGTTGGAACAAACTAGCCGTAGACTGTGGTTGCTGTAGTCGACGTGTACCTTCCGGGGCTCTCCTAAATACCCATGAGGCGCAGTTTACCCCAGCGCAAGTAACCGTCCTTTGACGTCGTCAATGTAGAAGCTTGTTTGCTAACTTCCACACTCATGCGCACACAAAGCTAACACAAGAAAATTCGACCTGCTTGACTCACGGAGAGAAATGACATGTTCAGTGTTATCAAAACGCTGCTTCGTTCCAATAAAATGATGCCATTTTTTAAAGAAACAATAAATAATTTATTTTGACAATGACGAACAGAGACGAAAAAGTGGCGACTTTTTACCCACTTTCACGTCAAGTCTTAATGCCGTCGAAGGGAATTCTTGGCGTGATTGACAACCGCTGAAGTTACTGGTTTCCCAAGATAGAGTGAACCCAAGGAGTCTGAAACGGCTTGCTGCATATATTGATGCGGCAACCCGCACATCCTGCATAGGGTAAAGCAATGCACATGGTCTCATTTACCCGTAGCTTGGACGTTCCCACCCTTTCCTGTCAGAACTACTGGTTGGCCGATAAAAGTACCGAAGGAACGATAGTCCTCACGGCCCAAGCGCAAGCTGTCAGTGTGGGGCACCCTGGAAAACGTCGACAAATGTTTTCGGTGTTACTGTGCGACCAAAAAAGTTATGGTAGATTGCTGACTCTATCGCAAAACTTCTCAAAGCTAGCAACAGGCAAAGCCGAAAACTAAAACCCGCGTACAGAAATAGACGTGTTGACACGGTCTGTCAGGAGCTCTCTGGATTAGAAAAGATCCACAGAAATAAAAACATTGGGACTGTTTATATTGGTCATATTCTTGTTGGCGGACACAGAAAAAGTTACATTAGCTAACATGCACTTTAGACTCTCCAAACGTCATATTCTAGTGAGGTAGTGTACCGCGATGATTGGACATGTGCAGAAAAATTCTTTTTCGGGGTTCGTGCTTTATCGTTGACCGGACAAAAACGGTTTGCTTATCGACGTCTTGAGATCACACTAATTGAGTACAATAAAGCTAGGGGAGTATTGTTTCTGTCTAAAGACTCGGGACGTACTAAAGCAAGGGCACTCGTGTGTTGTTGTGCTTAAGGTAGCCTGTCACGCACAATGGAGATAGCATCATGCTCTTTCACCTCGATCATCGCTCTGACATGGCAGACATGCACAACTGACCTGGCAATCGCAATATATTTTCTGGGACTGCATAAGCCCATCCCCCCCCCAAACATGTCACAATTACAAAAAAAACATCAACGGCAGACTAAAGCAGAGGCCTCCTGCCGGCGACAAACTGCACGACCTTCTGTATACCTGTTAGCGATGAGTATTTCACGTGGTCGCATGTCACTGGAAAATAGTTTTCGCCTCCGACAATACGACACCCCTGGACCCAAGTGCCCGCGTGCCGCACTATTCTATCACAACGCGCAAAAGGCTTAATTCTGACAGCTTCAAAAAAAGAAAAGATGGCTGCCAGGCGTGACTTATTTTTGTACTCATGGCGGAAAGCGATTACCTTTTTTTCTGGAACTGTCGCAAAATACCGCCCATTTTTTTTCTTGCTCTCTATGTAGTTGAGAAGCTGATCTGGGGTGATTTTAACAAAAACAGCAGTCGTTCTCTGCCGGGGTCAACTCTCCAAAAATTATGAAAGCGAAGAAGTGGCAGTGATGAGTCATTCTCCCTGCGTGGACATTTTTTTTATCCTGAAGGCGCGTATTGGTTGGCGTGTGGGCTCCACCATCGAGAAAGAAATCGGTGATTGGGAAACGAGTATGTAAACGTGGCTTGTCTCTTGGTCAGCACACTGAAAGAAAGCCATCCTCCCCAAAGAAACAGGAAAATGAACAACGGCAAAAGGCATTCGTCCCCTCATCAGTTCTTGAAGGATATCTTATTAATTAACCCAAGATGGCTTATGGTAAAAGCAATATTCCTTCTCACGAGGATGTTGGCAGTTGTGCCATATCCAGAAATGAGTGCCACATCGCTTAGAGTTTGCTCCAGTCCAATTTTTAGGCTGCAGTACTGCAGCCTTTATTTTTTTGCCTCCAAAATTTATTTTGAGTTACTTGACATTCTTTTTTGTAACAAACGAATCAGTGGGGCCTTTTTGTTAGCCACTTCTAGCTTCCTCATTGCAATGTTTACATTCGGTCTTTGCGTATGAACACAAGCAAAAAGGAAGTTTGTTTGATATTTACTTTAAAACGAGTTATTGTCACCTTGTAATACCCATCGAAAGGAAAAAGAAGCAAAAGTCAGACATAGCAACAAGCGAAGTGTTAATCAGTGGTAGAAACGTTTTCTGAGTTCGTGATTGACTTGTAGTGAGGAAATGGATAAAGATGGTAATGGCCCCAGTGATAGGAATCATGCCAGGTACAAAAGAACGTCAAGCGCTTTTGCCCGCTTTCAATTACAGGTAGAATGAGCCAAACATCACTTTTAAAGTGTACAGCACCTGCTAGATGGAAATACCTCCTTTAACTGAGAGCGCAGCAGTCAGCATCGATGTTTCCATCCTCTACACTACCGGGGAGCTTTGCAGAAAACACTGCAGGGGCCAGCTTACCCAGCCGCACCCCAGCTCGTTCGCGTGCTGAGGCGACGTGTGGCAGACGACTCATGTTTCTGAGGTGATCCAATCGAAAAATATGTGAGGATCTTATCGCTCATAAATAATGTTTTTGCATCTCTGAGCGCTTCCCCCTTAAGGGAATTAGAATTTTGAGAAGAGGGTAGCATCAAAGGGATCTGTAAATAGCCCGTGGCTGTCTTTTACGTCGGCTGCCAGTAATGCGATCACCTCGTGAAAACGTCTGACCGCCGACGGCAGCATTACAGAACTCGCAATTATCTCTTTCTAGTAGCTCGTACATAGCCCTACAAAATTAGTGCCTCGCAGTCGAGTCAGTCGTTGCGTTCTCACCGGCAAGGCCAGTTGTGCTACCGGGTCAACGCAGCAGATCGGGCTGACGAGGGGGGAAGAAAGTGTCGGCGTTTTGCCCATTTTGAATTGGTACGCTCCGTTTCCTATGATAACAATGTAAAGTAATCAATTTATCCCCATGGCTCGTGCGTGACGGCCGTGACAACGAGAAGTCACGTACAAAAGCGGAAACATTCCACCCTCAATGTTTTATGATCAAAACGTGACTCAAGCTAGCTCCGTTTGCTCGGTGTTATCAGTGATGGTCGTGCAAGTGCTTGGAAGCTTTGGGTGCAATAATCACTGCTGGGTGCTGTATAACAGCCAGGAAGCATTACACGAAGGGGTTTGGCTCTGCTATATACTTCCGGCCTATGCCCGGCAGCTATAGACCGGGCGCTAAGTTGAAAATGAATGGTTCGTAAAGGAGATAGCTTCAGGGGTGTTGCGGTCCCACTTAACATAATTTTCCTGAGTGCCCATGGCTTTTCTCACAATGCACGACTCGAACTAATTTTAAGTAATTACGAAGACGGGTGCTAGACAGTACGACTTTTTATTGTGCGGAATTACATGAATGCTCCTATGTTCATTTTCGAGCTCCAAAAAGAAAGTATCGCCATCCGTCCAAACAAAAAAGTTCATGTCCCAGGAATTATTTATGCAAGGTGATTGCTCTCCTATGTTTACGTGGTCGAACTTATTTCTTCTGCCATGCACGATCGTTATTGGCGAATGGGCTCACGTCATGAACCCGCATATATCATGGACATTAATGACGCCTTTCTTATCCTATTTAAATGCAAATTGTTACATTACTATTCAAGCAACCAATCGGATCCGGTGTTTTGGGTAATTGGGCATTGTCAAAGAAACAATTTCTGATAAGAAAAATAATGCATTGCATACTTTATGGCCTACGATATAGTAAGCAGCTACTTCTGAGAGGTATAATTACTTTGGAAGGCTTTTAAACGATACGATACAAATCAATGCACTCACCGCATCGTTTTAAAATACAATGGTAAATTTATTTCTATATTGTTGTGATATTTTTTCGTGTCGCCATTAGTGACCATTCGCCGAAAAAGTTTTGAGCCTATTTCAGTTTAAAATTAGAATGTAAGATTGACGGAACGTTCCGGATATAAAACTTGCATGGTTTCAATCGTTGCGTGTATTTGTTAGCGATTCCCGCTTATAAACATATTATAAATGAACAACGCAGGTAGTAATACAAACGCAAGAAATAGAGAATCCGCGTAGAGACCCTTGGAAGGTTCTGCGTAAGTTGTCTTATTGGAACTTTGTATAAGAAGGCGGGATTTTTTCCACCTGAGTGTTCGAGTGAAAGAAGTTTGGCAAGGTCGCAAAGTGGTTTTTCGTGTACACAAGTACTGTTGTAGTGTGAAGCAAACTCCAGACTACACGTTTATTGTCGCAACGGGCAGTGATGAGAAGGTAGCTCTGAATAGGATGCTACACGAGACGCTCCGTTTTGTTTATATAATACAGAGGGGACACGAATCATGGTACGTATATGATAAGCTATGTTATGATGATATGTTGTCATGATGTGATATGAGGAATTTTTGTTCCTTTCGGGAAGAAAGATAATTTAATGGCGAAGCTTACTCGACACAAATGCAAAGTCGACTTACCAATCAGCCAAAGCCCAGATTCACGACAACGCTTCGGAAACCGAATGTCAAGTTACGATTTATGGTCAAGTAGTTTGTGATATGGTCATCTGAATGTCCTGATTTAGCTAGCTCAGTGTTGTAGTTGATTTGAACTTGGGCCGACTGAACTGCGAACTTTCATTTGTATCAAAGAAAGCTTCGCTTTTCTCCATCACCATTATGTGCGCTATGTATAAATGCGTCGTGTAAAGTCGGCTTTTCTGCAGCACATTTCTATTTGAGGAAACCTAACTTTTTAGTCCCGTCATCACCATGCGCCTTGTGTGGAAGCCAATTATGCAAAGTAGGCTTTCCTTCAGTGTGTTTTTTTCCGACACCATCACTAGTGAGGCTGACACAGCTTCGCTTTATTATTTACAACGTGGCCGTGCGAATGGTGTATACCCGCACAAAGCTTCTTCGTCGAATGGTTGGGCAAGGGCGTTAGGCATCACTACGTTATCCTCTCGTGCTAATATGACTCAAACATCTCGACATGTAGGGGCCATAATATTGTTTTTCCTCTGAAAAACAAAAGACTTTCACTGTCATTTGTGACTTGATAACCAGTTTTATTGCTGCTGAGTAACCATAGCTTACTATCCTTTAGCTATCACAGCACGCACGTGTAGTCTTGGAGCATTTATGGAGTTTCTAGCGCTAAACAGAAGGAGCGGCATCCCAAGAGTAATCTTTCACGGCAATGTCCTTAGTGCCTAGTCTTGCTTCACTGCAAGTCTCTATCCGGTGAGGAAAAACGCAAGGCATGTGATTAAGCCGGCGCTTAAGGGCTCCACCTTAAAGATTGGAGGTGATTGCCATTCATTTTCGTTCGCACGTGCAGCACAGTGGGTGACGCGTGGGAAAGTAGGACCGACTGGTTTCCCGGTCACCCGTCCTATCCTCGGCATTGGCTGACAATGGCGAGCAGCCCCGCGAAGATTTGATGTCATGTTCCCAGGACACGGAAGGCGCTGTGTAATTTCTCTTTTTTGCAAGTGCAATACATAAGGCGTCGTAAGCGGCGAGAGTGGGGTCTCTGTTTGTGAAGGTGAGAAAAAATGTCATTACAGCGGTGACGCAATCTGTGAGGTTTCGAGTTTTATACCCACCGAGAACAATGGGATGGGTCAATGTGGTGCGTCCATCATTCCTTCGAAAAGCGTCGCAGTGATCTTAGTTATTTTGGAAAAGCCAGAAGAAGGGAAGATAAAAGCAGGCCTGCATCGATTTAAGGGGAGATAGAAGTCGGCATGTCGGAGTAATATTTGTGGCGGGATTGGTAGTTTAGCTAATGCAATACTTTTCCCAGCAGTCTTAGAGTAGTGGAGAGGTGTTGGCTATCTGCGAATTCGCAAATTTAATGCACATTTTTAATGCGATGCCTTTCGAAATTATAATATTTGGCACGCGATCACTTTACAGGGTAGGAGCTAAGAGCGTAATGAATGAATTGAAAGTTCCACCAACAGAAACACACGGAAAGCAATAAAGCCCACTGCGGCAAACAATACAATAATGCTTTCTGACCTTCTTCTTAGCGGAGATGTTCCAACCGTATCAGCTCCAGGATGCAGTCTTTTATGGAGGTTAAGTTTATAGCTGCCACCCAAAATGGAGTAGTGGTTCAACGTGGAAACAGTATACAGGCTCATTTATAATTTTTGAAAGCGCTCTTTTTTGTTTTTCAGCAAGCAAGCCTACAAAAACCGTGCTGTCCTATATTTACAATACCCGCTAGATGTCGCCACCGTAATAGCTCCTCGTTAGGTTGTTGGGGTTTATTGTTGCGGTTCGTTAGAACATATTCAAAGAAAATTTATTCACTGCTTCCATATTACTATCATAACTCGCATACTAAGTGCGCTTCGTTAGAGACGGAGGATCCCCGTCATCAATTTTCCTAAGGCGAAACTTTGCGCATCAATCCGCGGTAACTCTTATTGCAGAGTTCGTATATGAAAAGGGCATGACGAAATCACTATGTCTGTTTAGTACCGGCAGCGTGTAATCACGGGCGCAGTATTACAGCAATCTTAAAGTATATAGTCGTTTATCATGCTACGGCAATTGTTAGCTGCTGAAAATCCTGTAAGCTAAGAATTCAATCGCGATAAGAGAATGCCGCGCAATCTATTGCTGCACTATTTGTCAACAACACACATTTTGCATAGACGCAGGGGAGCATTTGGACACGACGACAATAGTTTAATAATTCGGCGTGGTTTCTTCACAAGACACCGCGCAACCATGAATGCTGGCCGCTCGTACAATGAAGTTCCACTAACTTCAAACTTTTAGATGCGACTGCATCTCATTCACTCGCCTTGTCCCTCTATACGGCGTTGTTGTTGTCCGTCCACACCCCTCCCCCATTCCCCTCGCCGCGCGAGCTGCGCTCTCCGCCGCTCACCCCCTCTCCTCTCCGATAGCGAACTCTCTCGCGAGGGGCATTGGATTGGATTCGATTGGCTTGGCTTGACTTGGCGTGGATTCGATTGGATTGGATTTGGGTTGGATTGGATGAAAGTGGATTGTGTTGGATTATGTTGCGTCATAGCCGCGCCACGTTGCTTCATAGCAACGGCAGGGGGTTCACGGCACGTTTCACGCGATGGGAGAATCAACCTACCGGAAACAACAACGGAATCCCCTATCCGTCGCATCTACACAGGGGTTCCCGCGAGGGGAGGTGGGAGAATTTTTTTAGAAATAGGAGTAGTCTACACGCCTTTGTTCAGTTACAAGGCAACGCACACTAAAAAAACAGAATTATATTTTCCAGAGTGGTAGTGCATATCTCATCTGGAAAGTAGAAATGAATCTTGAACGAAACACACACAGCGCGCAAAACAACAGGACGAAAGACGGAGGGATGTACAACACAAGCGCCGACTCTCAACTAGTTTTTATTAGAAACCCAAAGAATATATACACGCAAGTGTGCACATGCGCAGAGGAACGACAAACGATTAAAGCGACACATCACACCGTAATACGCTAAAAGAATAAATAACAAGCACACAGTTCCAACTTAAAAGGCGCACGTGGCGAGTAATTGACATTTCACGCAAGCATCCTCTGCGCATGTGCACACTTGCGTGTATATATTCTTTGGGTTTCTAATAAAAACTAGTTGAGAGTCAGCGCTTGTGTTGTACATCCCTCCGTCTTTTGTCCTGTTGTTTTGCGCGCTGTGTGTGTTTCGTTCAAGATGATTTACCAACTCGCCCAACTTTCGGTGTTACTTTAGAAATGAATGACACTCCAAAGGTATTTTAAATACAGCACAATTTATCTACGTATTGCCTCAGGTACTGTAAACCTATAAGCCACAATTTGAAATTTTCTTGCGGCCTTCGAGCGCATGGCGTTCTTCTCGTTCCAGAGTGCCCCCGTCTCACCTTCACCAGTGTTTGTTTACCACCCTTCACTCACGTGACTGACGGCATGAATGACCGGCCGCAGCACCTCCTTCATGAGGAGGAGCGAGGGAAAGGTCAAGAAACCCCTGTCACCTCGCTTGGAAGAGGATGGGTATTTCAGAAAGTGAAGCGCTGGTTTGGACCGTACATAGCATATGCCTGCACTGGACCCAACGGTGGATAGTGGACGACACCGCGTGCCACACTGTTCGAGACAAGTCTTAAAGAGGCCTGCTATAAAAAGGAAGCCGCGGTGTTGTCCCGGGGTCCCGGCGCTGACGAGTTTGCCGATCTTGAAGTCACATGCTGTGCATTTCTGCCTTCTATTATGACTCAAGGATGAACCTGACGTTAATAAAAATATTTCCACTGCCAGAGAAAAATTCTCAGGGTACCTAAATCTCATTACGTGCTTTAGACGTGAAAACGTGCAGATAGCACAATTTAGAGCGCACTCGACTGCTACTGTACCATTGTAGCGCCTCATACCATTGTATCACTCATGTTTTTTATATACTCTTTACATCGGTGGCTTTTTCTCGAGCGACCAAGAACAACAATAGCAGCAGCGTCTACATCGACAACGAAAAGGACAACTACAGCAGCAACAACAACAAAACAACAATAGTAGCCGCAACAGCAACCGCGGCAACAGTAGAAACCACATCAACAGCAACTGCAACAAAAGCAATAACGTTTTTTTGGCGTTCGTAACCGACACTCGTTGCTCAGAACGAATCGATGGAGCCGGGGGCTGCACTCCGCAGAAAAACTCTGACTACTCGGTTTTGCCAAATTGCCTCCTCAAGACACCGAGAATAAAGGAAAGTTGTGGAAGAGGGCCACTGAAATGTGTTTTGCGGAAAGCATCGGTTAACGATTCTGCGCGAATGTTATTGTTTTTTTAACAGCTGAACACCTCTTTGGCTGACGTTTACGTTGAAGAAAGGTGTGTATAGTATCTCATAAGTAAAAAATAAAGCTTAGGGCTTAATTGGACGTGCCGTCGTAGGCTGTAATGGTGCGCTGGAAAGTTCTAGACAGCTTTTCGAAAATTGCTAGCATGAATGCCCTTCGAGAAATACGGCTACACGAAAATTCAGTGAGTAGTGACAACTTACAATCTAAGCAATACACCTAGTAAAATCACGGTAAAGTATTAAACTAGTTCCACTCAACGTGAAAACTGTCAAGTGCGGAGCAGTAATTCCCCACAGGGGCTGTGACGCCCTCTCTTGACTACTTTTAGTATCACTCTGGCACTGATACCGAACTTGGTTTACAATGGGCTTCGCAACCCCATAAAATGCCTGTAAAAAACTGGATTAATATTTCGTTATTTTAGGGTACTATAATGCGTAATTCGTGATGTTTGCGTATTTTATGGCATTGTGCACTCATTTGCGGCCTATCAACGGCAGCCGTCGTAACAACGGCTCAGCGCGAAGATCGCCCCTGCATTTTGCGTATGAGTAACGTGTGCATCTGCAACGGAATTCGATTGACATTGGCTTCGTAACGTGAGGGGTCCGGGTTTCATCCCGACCAGGGGAAGCGGAGATCTTTCGAAGCCTCTGTTTCGGTGGGTGACGCCGCGTTAACGTTATGCGTTACTACTGTGGCTGAATACCATGACCCCGGACAAGATCCGATGACAAACCGGGCCCCTAAATTGCTCCGCACCTAAAATACTGTTCACCATGCGACAGCGAATGTCAGCTCTCATTCAAATGTGTTTTGATATTTAATATATACTGCACCGGTATTGGCCGACATTATTGAAAGTAAAGCCATTTGCTCAAAGATTTGCTCAATAAAAACGAACTTATCTGCAATAGGTTTCCCAAATTTAGTTCATTTTTTTATTTTAGAACCGAGACTTCCACTAACTGCTCAGCAGTAACCGCTCCCAGGGTATATTGCGACACTTCATTGAATGAACAGACACTATTGTCTCCACGCGCTATTAGAGTAGAAAATGCATGACAGCTCTTCTCTCATTCTTTTACTTTGGTTCACAAACATGTCAATTTTAACATATGTTGCTCGAGCAAAATGAAAAACTGTTCATATCACCAAGTCTATGGCGACGGGACTTGGTAATAGCAATAGCGATAGACATTTTCTTTTAAGTGCAATGCACTTCTTAAGCGACCCTGAACCTGCGTCCACCGGCGATGTCCGCGCACGTGGAGATGGGCGCGCGCAGCCTGGCCGCTGACATAGCACATACCCACGTGGGGGATTGGCCAGGAATCTCCTCGTCTTCCTTGGCAACGGGGGGAGATGGGCGCGCGCTGCCTGGCCGCTGACATGGCACATACCCACGTGGGGGATTGGCCAAGAATCGGGCGTGAGAAGGGCTAATGCACCTGCTTAAAGGAGTACTGACACGAAATTTGAAAGCTGAGATCCGCTCTCGCAATCAAGTACAACGACAACACAAATAGGTGTCTGTGAATAAATGCATCTTTCTTTCTTTGTAGTTGTGTGTGTGTGTGTGTGATCTCTCTTTCGCAAACATTACCGAACCGCGCAAATTCAACTCGTGCATTCGCACTTTCACATTCTTCCCCTCGGGGAAATGCGGGGAATTTTTTTCCCAATCCGTAAGTATAAGTTTGTATTTATGAATTTATTGAGCACTCCGCTAACTGTTGAAAAAAGCACATGCATTGTTTTTTACCATCGCTGTTCCTTAGGCGACACTGGTGCGGCGGCAGTACGGACTTCTACCCAGGAGAAGACACGTGGCTCGCGCACGACGCACACGCGATCGACGCGTGCCGGCGCTGTTAGTCAGATGAAGCAGTCGCAAGTCGCCCACTTCTCAGTGAGAATGAGCTGCCTTTGTGGTTTAATGTCCATTACGCTTATAAAATTCTGAATGTTTGACCTGCAGTATCCCCCGCGTTCACGACCATCGTCAAAAAAAGTACCGCTGTCGACGAGGAGTTAGGGAACGTGTATCATGCTGCTTGCCATGGTTACATTTACAGGCAAAAGCTGGTCGTTTCAAGCAAAACAAAACTACGCATACAGATTTCTGACAAAACTGAGATACAGGGAAGCCGTTGCGCCACTGATGCAGACTTAACCAGGACAACTAATGAGACATGTTCACTGCATCCAAGGGCTTATTTTGAACGCGACAGTCCGGACAGATCGTAGTTAAGGTTGTTTTAAGAGCTTCACTGCAATGCGCTCACAGGTGTAAACGTTTTCAAGCGGTAGCGTGCCGCGACTTCATGCACCGCGAGAAACAACCTACGTTGTACTTCTGCCCTGCTGCAACTCCTGTAGAAAGGAGTTCACCGTACGTACAATCAAAGGTGACTGACCGAGGCGAACAAAACTTCGTACCATAAGACTAGCACCTCGCAACCCGGGGGAAAACCGATAAATCAAGATGCGTTGAGGCCGAGCGCCCCGAAAGACGAGCCTGCTTCGTCATTGGCGAAAGTAAATGGCTATTGTCTCTGAAGGTAGTGATGAACACCCCCATATGCCGGACGTAGTAGCGACGCTGAAAAGACGAGCCTCATTGACGAGCTCGAAGAAAGGGAAGAATGTTATATGCGGGCAAGGGCCCCACCGCGCAGAATAAGCGATCAAACTCATTTGAAGAATAGAGGTAGGATCGTTAAGATCTCTTTACGAGGTAACACTCGTTTGGAGATTCATTATAGTATTATAGTTTCAAGGATCGGTTTATTAGAAACACTTACGAAACGCCTGAACGAATGAGTTTTGCAGACAGAGGAGGTCAAAAGCCTTAGGGAGAAGAGAGAATGAACTGGGAAAGGCAGCGCAAGCGAGTTTATTATTCGCGTAGACTGTTTAACAGCAATCATCAAGGTGGGAGCTTCCCGAAGTCCACGTGGCATCACACTACGTTCGGCACTCGCCTGTAGACGAAAAGCTGTCCGGCTTATTTCTTGGAGGCCCTTCATGGTTGTTAGTGTTGGAACAAAGCACACTGGGCGTACTTTATGAGGAAAAGGGGTATAGTTGATTTATCCAGAAAATATTTTTGTAGAAGGTGCTTAGAAAGGTGAAGATTGAGATCGTTTATAACGTGTGAGCGTTATTTCTAACTCACTCACATTTTTAAAGCCACCGTAAGAAGCATGGAAAGAATTAAGGCATGCGAAGTTAAGGTATGGCTCTATTGCAGAAAAGTTCAAATTTTGGAGTTGCAAAGAAAAGCCAGCGCGGACAGCATGCACGCACGGTTCGAGCAAACGTGTTCGAACTTTAAAGCTTATTTTACCAGATGGCATGCTTTTATAACGATTACATTTTTCAGGGCGGAAGCTTATCAGACGCAGAAAAACCACGTTGCATTGTAAAAAGATGCTCAATGTTTTGCAAAATGTAAAAAAAAATATTTAATTAAAAGGCGTTGTTTTGAGCTCTTGAGGAAATGACACTCAACGTAGTTACTTCACGTTATTTTTATGAGCCAACGTTTCTGTGCACTCGGATTGCGCTTTATCCAATTGCAGTTAGTTATGCATTGTAACACGGTGTGCTATTTGCATATTGTTGAGGACTAGACCTAGTGAGGCCAGAAGGATAAGGGGAGTTCAGTGCCAAACATGACAAAGGATAAGTGCAGCCCACGGTATTGTTTATTAGAACGAATCAAGAAAATTATCTGGTGGCTTTACGAGCGAGCACCATTATAAATACATTTTCAGAGTACTTCGAAAATGTTCTAATCGAAGAGTCTTTAGTGCATCCAGCCGGTCGCTTTTGTCTCTGTGATAAACTTTCTTGCCAATCAATGAAGTACAACAAACGTTCTGGGGATGACGGTAGACGACTGTTTCTTTTTACAAGGATCTGAACAGCAGTATTATGAAAGGCAAGGAAATGCACTTCTTGTCGCATGATGATGTCACGCATGCATATAGCCACCATCTATGTGTAGTTGTGTCGCCAACCGTTCTTCAGGTTCGTTTTGAACGCATAGAGGAACAATGCGCACATTAGCCTGTTATATTGCAGCCTCACCTGTCGCAGTATTTTAGATTCTGACCATTTTTTAAGTGTGAGTGGACCTTAGCATTTTTTAAATATTCGAACAAGTGAATACGCGTGTTTAATTCGGAGATAATAAAAATAAAAGAGATGTCCTCCACGGCTAATCCTGATATACCGTTTTCTTTGTTTTCTTTTATTCTTAGGCCTTAAATATTCAGGGTCAGTGGTGGCCAAGACACAGCCACAATAATTGGCTGCAATTACCGCACCCTACCAAACCACTCATTCTTAATATTGGCGTTGTTAACGCTGTGTTCGTTATGTGGATTTAAGCAGCCAAATTTATTAGGCGCAAATAGGAAGCATAGAAGGCCAGCCTTCCCTTTCGCTTGGTTGACCTACTTGAACAAAAAGAAAACCGGCGAAACTCCCTGCGCCTGCGAAAATCAATGTCAATCTGGGTGCGGCTCCCGATAAATGTAAGCATCCAAAATTATTTTTATTCACTGCTGCAAAGTAGGAAGGAGTCACAGGCAGTGTGTCGGAACGGAACGAAAACGAAAAACGAAAAAAACGATATTTTTGACCGGAACGAAAACGTAACCTAAACGTTATATATTATTTCGTTCCGGAGTGAAACCGAAATATTTTTAATGGTTTTCCGTTCACGGAAAATGTCTGCATGGCCCCAAGAAATGCACGGTCAAGGTAACGTTGTCGCCCTTTGTACGTCCACATCGCGTCGCTAGCACCATCATGTTGAATTCCGGCAGTATCATTTGCCTTGTCAACAGTGTGGTGGATTGGTGTCTGCACCATTGACAGCTTGCAAAATAGTTACTGCACATGCGCGAGCAAGTTTATTTTCCACCAGATAGCTTCGACCATAGAGTAGCAGGCAAACTACATTTTTTTCCATTCACCACTACTGCCTGCCTTTTTTTATTTCGTTTTTCCTGTTCGGTGGAACATGCAAAGAGGAGGCGTGACATTCCTGCAGTGTGTTTCGTTACCGACGTTGTTACTGTCTCGTGCGCGTCCACTACGTTTTTACGACTGACTCCAAGCGAACATTGCTGATGTTCGGCCACCTCCCAAGTGCCTCGTAACAACGTTTGCAGCTAGTTCAGATGGGACGCGACAGAACAAATCGCGCTCGACGGTCTTTCAAGTATGACAGCGTCTCAAAGACATCGACATGCCAGATTGAGGACTGTCAGCACGTTGTGTCGAGCGACCATGGTGGGAACCTCGAGCGTCATTTGCAGCGACACCACAAGGAAGTGTACGACAACATTCAGGCCGACAAAGCCCACTCTACGAAGCGTGTTGCGTCAGACGAGGCGGAAGGCTCTCCTGCGGCAAAGCACAGGCAAGTGGATATACAGAACATGTTTAAACCCATTTCACCGAAGTGTGTTTCGCTCGAAATAACAGAGGACATCATCATGAATAGCTGCGTTGAACTAGTCACAAGAAACGGTCGGCCATTTCGGCTAATTGATGACTCAGGCTTTCGGAAAATAATTGATCCGGTCCTAAAAGCGCTCAATTCTAAGCGAGCCATCACAGCAGAGACTGTAAAGGATAGGGTCCAGGAAGAAGCAAAAAGCAAGCGAGAAGAAAGTTCGCAGTCGCTGAAAAATCGGATGTTTTCTTTAAAAATCGACAGCGCGTCGCGACTTGACAGGGCTCTGCTTGGCATCAACGCACAGTATGCCGAAAATGGAAAACTAATTCTTCAACCTCTGGCCATGAAGGAGCTTTACGATAGGCACACTGCAGAGCATTTGACATCACAGGTGAAAAACACTCCGTCTCGCTACGACCTCAGTGTCACCCAGGTGTACAGTGTCACAACTGACAACGGTGCAAACATGCTAAAGGCTGCTCGCCTTCTCAGTGAAACAGACGATGAACCCGACGCTTCCAGTTCAGACGAGGATGATCATAGCGGCTACCCTGAATTTGGATATTGCGGCTCTCTTCTGGACGATTCAGACCACGCCGAGTGCCTTGGTCTTGATGGAGCCGATTTTAAGTTAGGCGTTAGGTGTGCTGCGCACACGCTGCAACTGGCAATCAGCGATGCTCTTAAGGACTCCGGTTCAAACACCCTCGTTGCACAGTGTCGCGCACATGTGAAGAAACTGCGCGTACAAAGTGCAATGGGCTTGATAAGAAAGCTAGGGCTAAGGAAGCCTGTTATTTATTGCCCGACACGCTGGATGTCGATATTCAACATGTTGACCAGGTTCGTTGAACTGAAGGACTTCGCTAAAGACTTCCTTTCAGGTGAAGAGACCGCAAGTTGGACTGACAGCATGTGGGCAAAAGTAGAAGGGCTGATCCAATCCCTTCAGCCAGCACAAGAAGCCACGAAGGTGCTTCAGACAGAACAACTGACAATTGGAGATTTCTATGGTGCTTGGCTGACGTGTTCCATGAAGACAACAGCGATACCGTCGCCACTGGCACAGGCCCTGGTTCAGTCCATGAAGAAACGAGAACGAAATCTCTGCAGTACGAATATCTTTTGTGCTGCATTGTACATGGACCACCGCTATCG
The DNA here is from genome assembly GCF_048455015.1 of Haemaphysalis longicornis. Lineage (NCBI taxonomy): Eukaryota > Metazoa > Arthropoda > Arachnida > Ixodida > Ixodidae > Haemaphysalis > Haemaphysalis longicornis. Next base: position 85,161,842 of record NW_027526407.1, on the reverse strand, counting down.
CCTTCTGCTGACACCTGATCAAAAATATCAATCGAGGATGCATCTGTGCAAAACCTGGAAGCGAATCACAGCCTTCACAGGCCTTCAGCAGAAGCAATGTAGCAGCTGCATTTCAGAGAGCACCGCTGCGCCCACTTCTGAAGAACCGGAGGATGCCCTCGAAGCGTTTCTGAAAACGAAGGAAGCTGAGGCTGAAACTGTATCGCATTTGACAAGTGAGCCAGGATTATCGGACATGGTACTTTTGCTAGAAATGCTGGACAAAGAGCCGCGCCTTCCAAGAAGCACAAATATGTTGAAATTTTGGGAAGAGCGCAAAGAGTGGCAACCGGAGCTATACATGTTAGCACAAGTGGCCCTTGGTGTGCCAGCCACACGAGTCAGTGTGGAGAGGGCATTTTCTGCACTGAAGTTTGTTTTGTCGGATCAGCGGTCTCGCTTGTCGGAGAGTACACTCGATGATCTGCTGCTTCTAAAATCGTGCTCACTTCCTTAAAGATAATGCGGGATTCAAATAGGAGGAAAAATAAATACTAAGTTTTTGTTATTACTTTTCTTTGAAGTATCTTGCAGAGTCGCTCCTAATTATATGGTAGTTTTGGGACGTAAACACCCAATTATGAAGTTCTTAATTAATTAATTTATCAATTATTATTATATAAATTTTATTAAGTATTTTATTACTGTTTATTTTATAAAAAATACCGTTACGGAACGGAACTTTTTTCTGGGGAACGAAACAGAAAACGGAACGAAAAACATTTCGTTCCGACACCCTGAACAGGACACGTAATGCACCCAGAATTACCGTCGAAAGCACAGAACACGCTTGCGTAATTAGCAGAACTTTGTTCATTACCCTGAACCAGCACATCCTCTGAAGGGACAGTTAGCGAAATCGATCTGAAGCATCACCATTGCTATTCATTTCAGGAAGACACTGTATCGCGATCCGAAATGAACGGGTACGGTCATACACCTTCTTTTTGAGAAATCAAGAACTCATTCACTTTTTTTTTCATATCAATAACGTTATCAGTAATTCTGAGTTGAAAAACTGGTGCATAACGATTGATACAATGTGCGCCGAGCACAAACGCGAACACCGAGTAGCGTTTACAAGTGACGTAACTAATTAATAAAGAACTTATCTTTAAAGGCTGGCCAATAAGCTACATGATAATATGGGAAGTCCCCATGAATCCCGTAGGCCGATAGGTTGACGTGTGAATCGGTTTTCTGAAAGAAGATTATGTCTGTAAAGAAACTGAAGGTTCTGATGAAGGGATCAGATTTTTAACTCTACAGCAGTTCCGCAGTCACAGTATTGTTCCTTCCCTCCCTCCCCTGTGGTCCCCAAAGTTTGATTTGGGGAAAACATTCTAGGGAAGACTGGAACTAGCAAACATGGCGCATTACACGAAAGGCCTGTGAGCAATTACACAAAAAGCCTGTTAGCTGTCCGTAAGGCGCACGTATGCGAAAAATTAAAGCCCAGCATGCCGTCTTTTAATATTGCTACATGACATGCATTTCTTTAAAGTAGGTTAAAAATACATATAAGCACAAAAGGACACTAAAAATGGTCGGTGGTGGTATCCTCCGAGCTTGCTACGCTAGTGCGCGGAAAGCATCCAGCTGGTGTATATCTGCAACGGGGCAGGTGTTTTAGACACCGGACCCTCACGTGACTGTGGTACCTGTAATATTGTCTAAAAACATAAAATTTATGGCGCGGAAGCTTGTTTGTAATATAAGCTCACAACCTAGAGGAAAGAGATGTGATAACTCTGCCAAGCCGGGTGTTTCTGGCAGGATTGCTGTCTTAGATTGCAGTCGCAGGAACGATACAAAACCTGTGAGAGAATCTTTGTGAACGGCTGGACGTATGCAAACGGGAAATGAATTGAGCGACAGGGGTCGAAGTTCAATAGTGCCCAATAAAAATGACAAGTGTGCAGATAGAGGGGGAGGTCTCAGATGCTAAATGATTCCAAATGACCTCGGTTGGACGTTTCTTGAGAAACACCACTCCTTTCGTTCAACTCTTTCAGCATTCTGTATAATGGGTGTGAGCGAAGAAATAATGAGTCGCCTTGTAACGCCCCCGTAGGCGCTGTCCGATCAGTAAAAGGCAGCAGGAGACGCTGGCAGGACCAATACCACCACCCCGTGGGTGTTTTCGCATGGGCGATTCAGTAAAGGCGCATAAATCTCTTATTTGCCCACCGGTGAGCTTTCTTCGGGCAATTATTCCGCATTGTGTCGTAAGCTGGCCGCAATTCGCTATGAGGAAGTCCCAAACATGTCTATTTCACTTTTTTTGTCACCGTATCACACCACGAATGGTGCATACCGCATTTGTCATGATCGCCTTCTGCTTGGGCGTTGATTACGCATGCAAGTTTCAGCTGGCTTATGTTTGAGTATGACGGAATTTGAGTGTTTTGATCTAGCCTCCGTTGAGGAGTCTTAGAGTTCCTGCTTCTTCGCAAGACGAGATGTAAATATTTTTAAATGGCAGGTCGAGCTCATTCACTCTTAGAGGAAATGCAAGCAAAGAACACGGGGTGAATGGGTTCTGGCTTCGTAGAACTTAGCAGCGAATGCTGAATACGCGCACTTAAGTGGTATTGTCCGCTCAAGAAAACCCGGATTCAGAGATGCTTGTTGCTTACTGCGAAAAGTTATTGTAAAGAAAAAAAAACTTGCAAGTCATAGAATCCGTTGTGATTGCAAAGCCATACATTGCGAACCGTAGCAATGTATTGTTACAAACGAAATATATAAAACAATTAGAGTTGCAAGCCAACTAAAAGGCCAACTAAAAAGCGGAAATTATTTCTTTCTAAATCAGCCACAAAAAATCCGAAAATTATAAGTTTGGAAATTTTGACTGCCAGCAACAGCCCTATTTACCCTGGAGTGCGACCCATAACCACTCTAGCGTCAGTAAGAGGTGTTTCAAATTCAGCGTTTTGAAAAGCTGGCCAATTTTGGGATATGCCAACAGTTTACACTTCACCTGCAAGCTTACCCGCAAGCAGTTACTCTGCGTTCTTTATTTTGTATATTTTCTTGGAGGCCAATCTCAAAACGGATGCTTGGCAAAAAAATTATGTTGTGCGAGTGGGAAGCTTTTGTGTCATCACGTAACACGTGCATTAGGGTTGGGCTGCTTGTACCCTTGGAAGTGGTTGAAGCGTGAGTCTTGGGAGTCCAAAGAAAAAAGCGTCTGACATTGCCTTGCTTTGCCTTCCGATGTGTTTGAAACATCGGATTTTGTAACGCTTTCTTCTCAGAAACATTGAACCTTAGCTTTCGGCATAATGAACTCAACAGTGTAGCAGTTTCGGTATTCTTGGTATTGAAGAAAATATCTCCCTCTAGAATGTAATCCCAAGTAAACGCAAAATGCAGGACCTTTATTACACTTTCTATTAAGTATTTTAAATAAAATGCGCAGAAACAAACATCAAGAGTGAGTATAAATCAAAGACTGTGAACGCATGTAATGACCGACCGACCGACCGACCGACCGACCGACCGACCGACCGACCGACCGACCGACCGACCGACCGACCGACCGACCGACCGACCGACCGACCAACCGACCGACGGACTGACTGAGTGGCTCATCCTTCCTGCACCTAAAAACATAAACTCGATACTGGAAATTACGGAACCACGATCTTTTCGTAAAGTGTGGGGTAAATAAATGCACATTTTAGCGAACCAACAAAATAATGTAAAACTGTTTATGGGGCGGGAATATCCATCGAAAGATTAGAAGCAAAATTGTTGATTTCTTAGCGGGTGCCGTGGCTTATAGCGCATAGATATGTCTTTGACAGTGTGTTTTTTCTGATGGGCTTATATCAATAAGCTGTTTATATAGCTAATTTATTTTCTGTTGTGGAACTTAACCACAGAACCATCTAATACCTAATTTAATGAGGTGAAGAAATTACACCGCTAAGCATGTGAAAGGTGGTAAAATGTGCTTTTACGGTTAGCCCCTTACATTTTTGGTCTGTATGAATATCTAATTAGTATAAAATAGCTGCACACTCCTAAGACAAAAAAATATTTCTCCGTTTTAGCACTTAACTTAAATTGGCTCATGTGGTTCTGTCGAGAATTTGGCTTTTTCCCTTTTCTTCCTTCATTTCTTGGCACATATAAATAAGTAATTCTTCTCTACTTTAAAGCCTGATCAGTGAAATTAAAATTGCCCACCCAATATTCACACTGCCAGAATTTCCAGAACAATTGCACTGACTCTGCATTTTTTACATGTGCTTCAAACCACCCAAACCATTAAAATTGCCAGTTTCCTTGCCACTTCATATCCAAATTTATTGACGCTCTAGATGTAATAAACTTCATGTGCTTTATTGTGTGTGTTCTCTAAAAAAATGTGCAGCGTTTTCAAAATAAATGTCGTCGGGCTGCTCAACTTACATGACCAGGCGACTGCGTGTAGAGGCTGGGCGATTTTTCATCGTGTTATACTGTACCACTAGCGTGTATCAGTGTCCACCCATAACGGTTTGTAAAAGTTCATGACTAGTGGAAAGAGACCGTGAATTTTGCTGCACGGCAGTAACGCAATTGTCGCGTACCTTGCCTCAATTTCCAAATCGCGATCCCAAACTACGCCTGTCGTTCCTAAAGTCTGTATGAAACGCAACATGGGAAGTGAAACGCGCAATTCTTAAAAGGATACCTGCGTAGATAGTTACTTTTTATGGTGAACAGTAGCGGCTGAGTTTAACTCTATCCAACAAGACCAAGAACACAAAAATGGCAACTTTTCAGAACGTTTTATCAACTAAGACAGAGTCACGGACGCAATCCTGTGCAATGAAAAACGAGCTCCTCCAAACTGATTAAACTTTGTAGCATCTGTAACAATGGCAACAATAGCAGAGCCGTGATAAAAAGTTTAAGTGAGTTTTTGCTTGTGGGAGATATCCTAATCGCAACATTCTCCACAAACAGACAAGTGCTGAGGTTTCGGCATGTTTAGTACAAGTTTCGTTCACTATATCGCGAAGTTAAATAGTCACAATTATGCGCAGAAGACTGCTGTAACAAAGTGCATTGAGCTAGGCTGTTTGGGAAAGCAGTCGAACTAGAGTGTTTGATCTTACCACTGGCAATTATTAGCATTGAGACAAGAACGCGTTTATCTGTGCAGACAACCGCAGCGCCAAGTTTCTTGAAAACCAACCGGTGACTTTTGGAAAAAGAAGTTTCAAGAAAAAAAATTGCACGAAGATTATAAGGTTTTCCGAAACGGAAGATCAACGTTAAAATAGGCGCATGTAATTGCGAAGGCTTGGCCGACATAACCTTGTAACAAGCCTTGATGTTGAAGTGCTGTAGTAATACTATACCGGAGGCTTCGCCCTAATTAAGAAACTGGCCTGTGACACATGTTCTCGACTCAGTGTGGATGGGAGTGTCTGCCTCGTGTACGGGGCGTTCCTGCACCTCGGAGGGTCCAGGGATAGAAGGTTGCAGCGCAAGACACTGCCGAAGCCCCGCAATTCCAGTCTGGTGAACAAAAGGGGAGCGGTTCAATTATGCCTAATAAAGTCAGCAATTAGTGCGACCTGCTCCGGGCTGCGTTCACCAGTTATTGCTCCGGGTCCGCAGGGTTTGATGAAGACATCCACTGTGGCGGCAAATACGAGGACAGAGAGTGGGTGACGCAAGCGGAAACCTTGGCTACGCGCGCTTTTCACGATCATGTGCTTCTGAATGATGGCTTCTGATGTTCGTTCTGCCTGTACGGATATGTGGTGAGAACGCGTATTCAAACGGGAGGCCCGGTGAGGCCACGTGAAATTATCAGCGCCGGCCAACGTGAAGCCACTCCCTCCTCTTCTGCGTCTTTGCATCCGTTAATAGGTAGTATAAATAACAGGTTTTGGCCTGGCTTCGAAACGTAGCGGGCTGGACTTGCGAGGAGGCATTTGCATTGCTTCGGTCCCATAGCGACGCGCATTCTTTTCAGTAGCGAGTACTTGCACACACACACACGTGTCGGTCCACTTTTGAATATTGAAACATCTTTACTGCAAAACAGCTGTACCCATGGACCGATTCTAGCGGAACGGAACGCTCGGAGACGTGGGAGTTTAAAATAACCTGATAACAAAAAAGCCACCTCGCAGTGATAAACACGAAAGACCATTAACATGTCTACCTAAAGATACGGGTACTGTGTACGGATAACGGTTTCGTGAAAGGTTTGAGGCCAACCTTCTCTTCACTTTGATAACTATGCAGCCAGAAATATTGCAGCCGTACATGTACCCGGATGCGCTTTCGCCAAGAAATTTGCTGTCCTGCTCCCGGCTAATACTTATACGGTTATACAGCGTTTTCTACGTTTCTACATATTCTACAGCGCTTTGTGAGGGAGAAAAACCGGTATGCAAGAAAGTGCGAACATACACGCGGCTGCATCTTGAAACGTTGTACGCTAATGCCTCAGAATTGCCGCTCCATAAAGATTGAGCCGCTTTAATTATCTGAGCAAAGCTGGGGCTTGAACGGGTCTTGTGCTCGCCTGAAGCTCTTGGGCGGAAACCCAATTGTGATGTGCTCTAGCTGCAGTGTCCTGCATATATAAGAAGATCGAGTGGTGTAGAGAGCTGTGAGACGCTCCAGGCATCCGTAAATGCCACTCCGCAGTAGTCGCATAGGGCAGGAGAACACACACATTACTGCCACGCCCTCGTCTGGACACCCAGTAGAGTAACTGCCATATTACGCAGAAAAGGGGTAATTATTGCCGGCATGACCATTTCGGCCCGCTTCTTCATCCATTTTTGTTACTTGAAGATCGGGAAGAAACAGGTTCCAAGATATGCGCGTAGGTCATGCGGTGTTACACGAAGCAGCGTGACTATCACTGTTTTTTCAGAGCTCCGTGAAAAGATCGATGGCCACGTGCAATCGATTGGATGCTCATTTATCCTTCATATTGAATGTCGTCATAGCGCCTACATAGTTGTACATGTTTGCAACTCAAATCAGGGAGAAAATGAAACATCATTCAGCAAGAAACGTGAGCAGTGCAGAAACATCACATTTTACGTGAATGGTTGTGGGGCTTGTGAGATTTCGGGTACACACTTTATATATTTCAACCTTAGCATTAAGGTACCTTGGGGTTACTGTTCATGTAGTAATACAACAAAAAGTCTGCAGAAATTTAGACAATCGGTTCACTAATGCGTGGGAATCTTATGCCGCTTGTGTAGAGTGGGACCTCTTTAAAGCCCTATTGTTGGTTTTTCATAATCCTGTGTTCCCTAATAATTTACATTTACGCTATTTTACGATTGCAGGTTGAAACTCCGCCAAATCTGCATTTTTGTGAAAATGGAGATTATTACACTATTGGTCACTTCCGCTGTTTCTTCTTTTTTTCTTCTTTATTGTTTTTCAAAATTGTGTTGGACCAGCAATCACTTCTTGCCCAATTATAGCGATTACACGTGTAACCTCGGACAAATCGGCATTTTTGTGGAAATGCAGCGCGTTACACGTTCCGTCCAATTTCGCCATTGTTTGCATTTTCAATTTCATTTTTCCTAATATTTGTTTTTTCAAAACGATGCTTGATCACCAAGTAGGCTATTAGAAACAATACATTTAGAACTTCCGCCAAATCTGCATTGTTTAGGAAATGCAGGGCGTTATGTGGCTCTGGCTGGGGGGCTTGTCTGGAAACAATTCTACGCATTATCAAAATGTAGAATTACAATACAATAAAATGAAGACATGAATATTTGTTACAAAATTTGCTGACACGTCACCCCCATTGCGAGAGCCAAAACAGAGACACAGCAGTCATATACTCTGCCCCGTGTCCCCCTTTTGTTTTAAAAGAGGTCGTGGAGTGTAAAATATTATTGGAATTGGGGAGGAGAGTTATAAAAGCAGCGACTCCTTTCGCCTCCCTTTTTTGGGAGTAAAGAAACCTAACATCTGGTCTTAGCTCAGCATTTTCAGCTGGTTCTGCAAAGTTATATACGACAACATTAGTTTCCGCGTGTAATGTTAGCCCAAAGGTCTACAGCAGGCTTGTCTCCATAGTCGCTTAGCAAATAGGAGGTGATCGCTTAGCTGTAGCCAGGAACAAAACTGACGCCGCGCCGGTAGTTATACCATATTCCCATAGTGCGTTGCTTTGGGCGGTGTATCGTTCTGTGTTGTATAACTATGAGTGCCGAAAGTGCGAAAATAGCAGATGGTAATTCTTGAAAAACGTTAATTAAACCCTACTTGATGTCTATAGCTCGACTCCGACTCGCCAACTGAACGCCGATGTATTAAACTGCTGTTCAGTTGCAAAAGAACCATCCAGCATAGGCGCACTTCATGCCTTTGCTGATCATTCTCCTGAAACATTATTTCAATGCGTTCGTGAAGCACTTGCTTCCTGAAGCTACTACGCACTATTCGTGAAGCGACTACCCACTGAGGGGAACAATCGTATAGGTATAATAACTACAGGAACTGTCAGCATGGTACCAGTGGAAGGTCAATAATCAACCAAAATTCAAAATGGGATATTGTGCGTATCTCATGACAACACATTTGGATGCAGTAGAAAAATGCAACACAAATGTAGAAAAAAATTACCATTCCTTCCTTGAGAAAGTTAAGACAAGCGTGAAAGCTAAAAATGCGCCCAAGCTTCGATGAAAGTGCGTCCAATCGTAGTTATAAATTTCGAAGACAGAAATCGCAAACGGAAAACGATCCCATTCGCGGATTTTTTCGCGCCAATGATAACGCATGTACGAACGATCTACATGTATACCGATACGTGAGTTATGTGATAAACGTATGCTGTTGTACTCCTTTTTCATGATTTAGGCGTGTATTGTCCGATCTAGAACCGTTATTATTCCGCGATTTTCAAGTAACCGTTTTGACACAATGTAAGCTCGGTCGGACGCATGCGCTGTGTGTCCAGAGATCTTATCAGAGCGTGTCTGTCGACCAACAGGCCTATGGGAAAATTAATTACTTTGTTGGCAGAATGCATTCGGCTCCAGTAAGAAAGCTTTCACTGTAAAACGTCCGGTACCTTTTTTGAAGCATGCAACCACAGTTCAGTGCAGGGGTCGCAACCTTCTGGATTGGAGGACTGAGTACCAGAAAGCCGACAGTGTGGTGGTGGGGGGGGGGGGGGGGGCAGAGAGGGGGTTGGACGGCTTTGCAAGGAAACAGAAGAAAAAAGAAAAAAATGCGACGAATTCACAATAATGTAAAAGAGTGACAGATAAATTACGTTTATTTGCAGCACGCCTATCACAAGGTAGGAATTTACACACGGTACAAGCGGAAATATCCCTCTAATGTGACTTAGAGTGCTCAAAAATCTTAGCCTACTCGCATATATCTAAATAAAGGTCGTTTTACGCCGGTCCCTCCGCTGTTGTTTTTTTAAAGCGAAGCTTTTTACCTACACCCTCCACGGTTCTGTCGCGGCCGTTGATGTAAACAGTAAACTCCCGCGACAAAATAAAAGAAGTTACTGGCACAGTTAGGAATCGAACTTGGAACAAATAGGGAAGTGTTACCGCATAATGTTACCGCGCGGGCCATAAGCTGCCCGCGGGCCGCATGTAGCCGACTCCTCTTTTAGTGTATTTAAAGCTCAAACTGTAATAAAGCCGTTACAAAACCAATAGCTACTGACATTTTATAATGGCCTTCCTTTGTTGCTGACCTGCCTCTTGCCACGCAAAAGTCACTCGGGTTCGGGTTAAAGAGCAAACCAAAGAAGGTTCTACTCTCAAAGTCTCCCGCTCTTGTAAATGAAAAACGATAGCTGCGCGTGTTTGTCGCTAAAATAGGAGGGCACAAATATAGCAGAGCGTAAGGCACTCATGCGCCGCTCCGGTGTCACGACGACGACAATCTTGGCAAATGGCGCAGAAAAACATCGATGCTGGGGACTATTTGCGGATGAGTGATTGCTCTCTACAAACACGATGGCGGGGAGATAGGCACCACTTTCGAGCACATATATCTGCCTGCCGATGTGTGTAGGTATCATATGTATGCACGCAGATTTACAAAAACAATGTTTGTGCTTGATGGCAACATCTAGTATTGCACTTTGAGACGCATGTTTTATTGCGCCAATTCCCAGAAAGTTCTCGGGAAGTAACTTTAACAGTTTATTAGAGAAAATGGTTATTAGTAATTTATACTCAGAGAAGCTTCAAGATAGCCCTTCCCTGCTTCAAGTATTAGCGGTCACCTCAAATAAAGCACTCACATCGGTTTGATTAGTCGTTCTTTTACTTTGTTATTGTAATCGTTCTGTTTTCAACAGTGCAGTTAACCTGTAGCTCAACTTTCCATTCTGCCTCGAGGTAATAAAAGTGCGCAGAAAAATGATGCATTCTTATTTACTTTTACGCCTCTGTTGCAGCTCAGTTTTGCCGTTGCTTCTCTAATAATTAGGAACAAGCAAAGAAGCTCTGCGAAAAGTATATTCCCACAGTTGAGTAGGATGAGCCTTATATGGGCGTCTCGGAGATGCATTATTCTGATAATTAAGAAACAAAACTGAATTACCAAGACGAGTTGGAAAGAAATTCCCGTAATATAAACGATGGTGTGTGGCTGTAATTATGACTATAAAACTTTTTTCGCACGATAGTCAAATAATTGCCTATTTTTCTGGACATTCACACAGCTTTTTGGGCGTGCGGTAAAGGTGTTAGATACCAGCAGTAGGTATATTAAAAAAAGGTGGAAAGGTGTCAAGAAATGATTAGCGTGGTAATACTGAATACGAAGATTATTATTGGCTTTACGAATGTGTACAAAACTGTAATGGGAAACGAATACACAAAATGTGTTCACATTCCAAGCAAGTTATCCTAGTGGAAAGGGGCCCCCTACCTCAGGCGCTTGTCACGAAAACCGTCTGCTGCAGATATAGCGAGTATGGTTTTTTCAACATACTAAATCCTCGCGGTCCTGAGTCTCAGGCAATAACCCATTTATAAGTATGCAATCTGTTGTTTCGAAAGCTGTGCTGTTTGATTATAGATCGTGTGAATTCGTCAGCTTTTCACTATTAGTGCGAGTGGAGCTACATCATTTGTTTCATTCTGTCTTTTATACTGCCCGCATGTCTCGTTACCATGAAAATGTCTTACGATATTACGACGTTCGAACGCCGTGACAGCCACGAAAAATTATGAACTTGTGACCCTGATTGATTACCGGCATCATCTCTATTGATGAGCGATCGTAACACCTGGCACACCAAAATGCTGTCAGGCAGCAGACTCCGTTCGTTGCACTCATGACTATTGAAATTGGAAGTCAGGGCAATTGTTTTTACTTTAGCGCTGAGAAACCTTACGACAAAACTCCTAACTGAGAGCTCTGCAAATTGCGTGGTTAGCATTTTGAAGTCATTTTGCGCTTTTATGATAATTCTCAAGCGGCTGAACTACTTAGGGCACTGCCCTGATATCCCCGCATCTCTCCGCCGCGGACAGCTCACTGGCTTCGCCATATCATTCAGGCCTACCAAATTGGGAATTGGGAACTTTATTTAGTGATATAAAGTAACTCCTTATACAAGAATGTGTTTGGTTGCTTTTTAGTGTTGAAAAAGGTTCAACGCGGCGCTTCCACATAGAGGCCATGTATGCAACCATATAATTCGTTCACCTTTTATTCACAGCTGTCGGAAGCTTTTTAAAGAATATTTCTAAAAACAGGACATGCAAACTGGAGTAACTGAGCCAAGTCGTGTTATTTAAGCATTAGAGAATTCTAGCATTTCTTTTATGATTAAAAATTTACATTATAGAGAAATAGGGTGTAAACACAGACTGTGCAAAACGTTTGAGCCGCCGAGACGGGCTATATTAGGCCCTACACCTAATGAGACAACTGAACAGGCTGCTAATACCTGTTCGTCGGCCTTATTTCTATGTTTATGAAACAAAAACACATATAAAAACTCTGCATTATAGATTAGGCAAGAAAAATTTCTGGCAATAAAAACATGCTCAAGTCAAACTAAAACTAACCAGGGAAATTGGTTTCATATACCGATTTACTAGCTTGTTGCCGCTTAGCCGCAAGCGGTAAAATAAGAGTACTTAAACAGAACTTGGAGGACATACCATGCCGGCTCGATGGGGCAAAGTAAGGGATGGGTGGCTTCAAAGCGCGCTGCACTGATGGGAATGCCTTAAGCAGGTATCTTGTTGTGTGAGGCTTCGGTGTGCCAGGTCGGCTCTCTCCGTCTTAACCGGGCAGTGGTAGTCGCCGAGATAAAATTTTATGAAACAAAAAGCCAAAGGAAATCATCGGACGTAAAAGTGTAGGCGGGAAGACAAAATATTTCTTTATTTAAATGGCTGAAGTTCAAAAAGACTATATGAACGAATAAAACATATCTTTTTAACTTCGTCTGTGAGCTTCGAAAGCACTTCTTTTAATAATGGCCGTTTAAACCGCATATCATACCACGTGTAACCTCGGGGCCCCTCAGAGGGGGAGGAAGCTACGAGTGTCTATTTTTTACATTCTCACCCTGCCATTCCCATTTCCCCAATTGTACTGTTGTTTTAAATGAGGGGCTGTATACACCCCCACACTAACCTCTTTTAATATCGTCACATTTACAGCACCATTTTACTAAAACATCATTCAAAAGGATCAACCACTGCGTTGGCGCTCTTTGGCCATCGTTGCCCTTGCGCATAAAACAAACAGATACTACTTAATAATGGCCGTCTCGTGTTCCCCTAACCCATTTAAACTATAAATCCGTGCTTTATCTAGATGGCGAGAAGCTCAGGCAGAAAAATTGCCTTCCTGTATATTTGAGCTGATGCGCCTTGGAATGGGCATACCAGTTTCAAGAAAAAAGTAAGGGCGTGTTTTTTGCTATGGGTTTTCTTTGCTGCTCAAGAGTAGGTATTGCCATCATACGAATTGTAAAGCTTCCGGAATTGTGATCCTAGGTGCACACTCCACATTTTAATGTGCTTTATACCGTTGTAGCGTACATGCTGCAACTGATCGAACATGTATTAATGTCGTTTGTTCTGCTCCTCAATATTGTTTTTTTATGCCTTTTCCTTATACGGATATCGTTTTTCAACGTTGGTCTTTGACATTTTGTAGCCATACCATTCAGTTTGGTTTTCTAACTTTTTTGACCGTAGCAGAAATGTCCAATAGGTCAACTTCTTACAAAAACGCTGCTTCGACTCTTGAAAGAGTATTGATTGCGCTACGAATACACTGTATCTTGTTTGTTGTCAGTCGTCTTTTTCGGGTGCCTGCGGAATCCACCTAGCCCTGAGATATGAATGTAAGAAACACGACATCGCATAAAATATTCACCTTTACCCTGCCAGTGAACGTGCACAACTAGTTCGTGCTGGAAAACGGGTCCTCCACACCGTAAGTTTCAAGGCAAAAAAGAAAAAATGCACATACAGTACGAATTACGGTGCTTCAAAAAAACGAGATAGCTAGGAGGAATTCCTGTCTTTTTATGTGGCCATGGTGCGCCTGCCTTGAACGCCTCCCTACACGAAGCCGTAGAGGAAGTGCGGAACACCTCGATCACTCCCTCTTCGACACAGCACTCTGCTGAGGTCTGATTCAAGGGAGCGTCGGCTAACGAAGTGCCCCGAACCGCTGAGATGTGTTGGTCTTCAGGTATATAGATAACCGAAATGCTGCCGCATTTTCACGCGCAATGCGCGACAGGAGCTTTACGTCGTGAGCCATAAATCACGTTGTATACGCCCGTACACGTCTCCCGGGGAGCAGTTTCACGTCACACGGCAGCTTAAACCTCTCGATCGTCGCCTCAAGGACCGGTTCCGTGATACGCTTTAGAAGGAGCATACCATCGGCAGCTACCTTGTAAAGATAACAGACGCCTTCAGAAACTCGCTGATCGTTTGAGTAAGCATAATGGCTACTGTGCGTGAAGCCTATTTGGTGGTTACTATGATTAGGAGAAACTTCGGCTGTTTAAATGCTGGATAAGGAAGAATAAGGAAGAATAAGAGTAGGAAAACGTTTTTATGTGGGTTTAGAATTTACAATGGATATTTGGGGGGAAAGTCCGAAAGACAAAACAAATTCAAAGAAGCAGTAGCTTCTCTTCACTAGAGTCTTTCCTGGTTAATGTCCACAGTTTCAAGAGCCGACGTTACTCAGTTTTTTTACTCGTTTGTCGGGTTCATGTTAAAAGCTGTTTCGCTAAAGTGCGAGCCAACTTGCTCATTTGATCGACGAAATGGTTCTTTTTTTCAGATAATTGTCACACGGAGTGACACCGACATTTTTATGTTCTCCTTTGCTGTGACATTTCTTAATATCCCGAATGCCAGTGTAGTATAAGGGTGATGTTAAACACTAAATGATCAAGCTGCTAACCCATAAGGAATATTGGGCGCCCCGAGAGAAAGTGTATAGGAAGCTGGAAATTTAGTAAGGCCCACAATGTAAAACCACGCATCGGTTTCTTCAGTATTCAGCACATGTCGGGCGGTCCACGACACTCAAAGTGGATGGAAAAAAGTGCCTTTCCAGTTCACGGAAATCAAGATGGGGACGGCGGACCACATCAATCGAAGGCGTCCTTGCACGTCCAGTGCAAGGGAACTGGGAATATCGCCTGAGGTTGTCGTGGGCTCTTCATTGGGTGCCTCATTAAGAGAATAACATGGTCACTTGGTAACACTGTTGTCACTTTTTGTATTTGTCAAGAAACCGCGAGCCACTGAACAATGTGCGACAAAGATAATAATTGCCCTATGAAAAAGTCAAGACTATAATTTCCCGCAAGCTAAGTAGTGAAGGCGGCTTATGGCAGGAGAACACGTGCAATAACAGTGATGGACCTCACGAAGTTGTGCACAAAAACAAATACAGGCACACTGCCCCCTCCCCCAAGGTCATACATACTCTTGTACCCCTATAAAATTCTATCTTACAGTCCGAGGTCACACCTTCATACGAGAATGCACTGAGAAAGTTGTACTTGTAAGTCAAATAACAGTTTATTTTCAAACTTGGGTCTACATTAACATTTCTTTGTTCACTGCTGTTGTTACAGCCTTCCTATAAAATATCTTCTAATTAAAGCGACGCCATTATATGTGGATAGGATGTTTAAAATTTTCCGCGTCGAAACCATAAAATGATGATTTTGAAATCACAATAGCAAGATTGTTGCTAACCACTGCATGCAGAGAAAGATGAATAAACGTGTCTCAAAGCACTCAGCCCAGGGGAAGCGTCCTCATTCCTGGACCCGTTGAGTCCATCCGGCTTCTTTGGCTCTCTGCGCCAGCCGAAGCTGACCGTCAGTGTCCCAGCTGGACAGCGCTCTCTCCAACTGCTCAGGGAAGAGGAAGGACACTTGGGGGGGGGGGGGTTTATCACAGCCCCACCAATATGGTAGAGGGTGCCCAGAGCCTATCAGAAGGGGCATTGCGAGGAGTACAAAATATGGGCCAAAACGTGAACTGTAGTGGGGTGGGGAATTGCGTTTGTTTGAATGCCTCAAAGGCGGCGTTCTTTTTCTATAATCAGGCGTTTGTGCGCCGAAGTACATAGTGTTTGTTCCAGACGGTAATTCTGGGTGATTTCGTTGAACAATAAGAGGGGGAGACCTGCCACTGTTCACCGAACTCTTCGCTTGCTCGGTGGGTCAACTCTCAGGCACGCTAATGGGCCGCTTTCTTTCCAGACACAGCGGAGGGGGCTGGAGCCCAAATAATTCTTACGGGATGTCGAGGATGATGCTGCAGGAGAATTGTTCGGGGAGGTCGTGATATGAAACCGCTGGTGAAGGTTCGACATGCTTGTTGACGGTCTAAGATGATTATTTCTGCATAGGTCTGTCCAATAGCGAAGGAAAAAGACACTTGTTCCACATGTAAAAAGTGGATTTTGAGAATTGGGGCGCACAGAAGGTATTGCGAACGAATGAGTGTCAGAGCCTGGTAAAAGCAATGAAGCTGACTTTCTATATGTGGTGACACTTGGAACTGCGACTTTCTATCTACTTCCATAAAACACGACCAACAAAGGAAACAGAACGGAACCCAGGTATTCGGAGTTGGGAACAAAGAGCATACGAACGTCGGTTTTTTTGCAGTTCTATGTTTTAAGAGAATGGGAATAATCGAAGCATCTGAAATAAAAATAGGAAATCACATCCAGGATATATTTGGCTGCCCTTCCTTATAATGGTCGGAAAGCAGTTCGCGTACTTTGTTTTATAGCTGTTGGTCTTCAGCGAGGTCGCGTAACCTGGCCAGTACCTTTTATTGCCCTTGAAATCAAGGTTCACTCGAAAAAAAATTTTAAGAAATGTTGGTAAGTGCAATGTTTCTCCTGGGAAGTAATTTTTTCTTGCGGACGTGCCCTTTCTGTTGGTTTAAGGCTTTTCGGCGATGATTTGTCCTGGCAGTTTTAATTCAATCGGGTTTGTAACAAGCACAGACAATTGTTTCAGGTATATATGTAAAGGGAAACGAAGGGTTCGGCATTCCTGACAATCCTAAAGTGCCGAAAAATGACTTCCTTTTAGAGTGCCTAAGAACGGCTGCCTAAAATATTTTCACGCTCACAAAATGTAGTGTTCACAGCAACGAGAGGACACAAATTTTTGAGGCACCCTCTATCTACAATAGAGTTTGTTTAATAGCCTATGAGTGCTTGCATGGGTAAACCGAAACTGAGATTGGCTGCATCTTGTGGTCACGTTGCACTCCGGCGGTTTCTGTATTGCAAGTATGCACCAGAAACGAAGTGAACATCATTTCGTCAAATTCTTTTTTTCTCTTCTAACGCCAAAGATGAATACGAGGGGGACTTTTCGTTAGAATAATTGAAAGCACACTAAACTACTGCGATCAAAAACAACCATGTGTGGTGCAAATGCAAGGAAGCCTGGTTCAAGATTAGTCGCAAGAGAAAAAAAACTAACCCGCACGCTCCAATATTAAATGAAGCCCGCAGTTTCCACCGCTTTGCGGCGAGTACGTGAGCCTCTTCCCATCCGCCGCGTTTATCCCTTCACACTCGCAGAGCACGCGACAGGGGCTCCGATAACTTTCCAACCCCAAACACCTGGCCTCTTCCGCCATCTTTGCATGTCTAAGTAAAGGAGCGGTGCCTTTATGTGGTACAAGTGTGCTGGCCGTAGGGGGCTACCACACTAATGGCGACACGTATTTTACTTAAACGCGATTTTTTTCTCCCCGCTTCGCTGAGCTGCGATGCAGGCACTATGATTCAGATGCTTTTGAAATCTGGTATGCAGAGATTTGGGCCCAATTGTAGATGGGAAAGAGCCTAACTTAACTTCAATGACACTTTGCCGGAAATTCAGGGCAAGATACAACCATGCAAAGCTTTACTGTGGCCGTGCAATTGCCCCTCAAATTCTCGTCATCATGACCATTCACACTTACCCTTTATTTCTCATGTGGTTCGTCTGTTATGAGAAGTGATGATCCTGTCATACTTCTGTGCTTCTCTAAACGCCCTCTTGCAGAAAATAAGCTCCAGTCATCTAGGTAGAACTTACAGTATGCATTTTCGGACAGACATTTTTTTTTCATTTCCGTACTTTGAACGAGTTTGCCATGCAGTGATGCGAATGCGAGTGGCTACCGCAACGCCAGTACGTTCATGAAAACTTTTAGATTAGTGATCTGAATGGACGCAGTTTTTCTGCTTTTCTATCGCGAGTGAAACTTTTGTGAGTTCGTACATGGGGCCACAAGAAAGGGCTTTACAAATGAAGTTATACTAAATGCGGAACGAAAAGTTGGACAAAAATAAAACATAAAAAGAAGGTGAAATTCGATTTCTGACCATGTCCACAAATTCGCAACAAACTTAGACTGTTAATTAAAAGAATGTTCCTTCTAAGGGTGTACACAACTCATTTGGCACAACTGTGCTACCGACACGCAAGCTATTAGCTATTATGGTTGCAAGTTGTGGTTCAGGGGAAATGTAAGCACGAACGGCGTCGATAAGTAACGCAATGTTCAAGAAACCGGGCACAGTATTTTTGAGGTTATAATCGCGGGGAGACGCTTGTTATATTACCCAAAACTGACCTTCAACTTTCTTTCACACACTATAAGGTAAGTATGAGCGTGTTATCTACATACGCTTATACCTAGGGAAAAAAATGCCTTTCATGGTGAAGAAGTTTCATTGGAAAATCCTAGTTGTGGAAATTGGCGCACATCCTCTCCGGTTGAAACCGTACACTGCTTCGCGGGAAGCACCCATGGTTTAGTTTAATATTGATCGTTGTCGGGTCACATGCGTGAGTCACTAAATGCCTACTCGTTCGTATGTTCACGTGTTTGAAGGATCTTTGTGCCACACAGAATAATTTTGTTCGTGCTACGATTGCAATCGTCCGCCGTATGTATTACCCAACATATTTTCAGGGTGTGTCTAATGAATATTGCGTAAGACATATGAGCCTAAGTGCGCAGTTTAAGCAATAGTCGTCATACATTATCGTGAAATTCTACCTTACGTATACGTGAGTTGGCTGCCAAAAGGTTAGTTTATCAGCCACCCCAACACACCCGCGCCTTTCTTTAGCTCGGGAAAAGAAGCGCGCGAAGAAAGAGAAAAGGTCTACTAATTATGCGGACGGTAGCCATAAGCAAAGAGTGCGAGCTTCGCTCCGCTTTGTGTCTGATCACGGAATTCAAAGCATGGTTATAAAGAGTTCATGGTCAAGCAAACAAAAATGTACAACACCGAAGGTCTTTATTCTCTATTTTAGCATGTATGTTTCGGATTTTAAAGTTCGCGAAAGATTTCACAAGTACTTTGAACCTGTTGAACTTGCATGCTACTTTTCATCAAAAAGGCAAGAAATGGGTATGTCAAAGAAGTAGTTCAAGTGGAACATACTGGTGAGGTAGAAGGAAGCTGTGAAAACATTTTAAGCATAATGCATTGCTCATTCGACCGTAAAAGCTTGAATTACAACGTTTTCTAGGGCTAGCAAGATATTGTGAACGCGCAGCTCCACTCAAGGGGTGAGAAATAAGAAAAAGAACAGACGGAAAAGCTGCTCCTTGCTCCTATTGGCTGACATGCCTGTAGCGCGAGTTTTAATTCTGCCTTGTCCAAAGGGTCGTCAATGCTTTAGATTCCTAATTTATACTGTGTACACAAATATATACTCACACATGCATGCTCACCACACACTTAGACAAACGAAAAATAGCTATCTTGGCAATGTTTTCCTACTCCAGCAATTGTAATTCTAGTTTTCTAACTAATCGTGTATATAGACACTTCACGAGAAGCACGAGAACGTTTTGACCGACCCTTCTCCAAAGGAAGAAAATTGCAAAAAACATAACGAGTAACCATTCAGGTAGGAGAACGGCTCCGCAAAGGTGAACAAAACGAGAAGAAGGGGAAGACAGATAACTCGATGGAAAGATGATATAGAAAAACTTCTGGGGCAAGTAATGAACTCAGACAGCGTATGGCAGATATCGTTGAATGCCCATGGGACAGATCATAGCCGGCCTGTGGACATAAACAATCTGATGAAGATAAAGATGCAAGTAATTATCTTCTGATTTCTCCAAAATAAACAAGAAAAGTGCAGGTACCTCATAATACAACCATGGAGTTATCATGGCTTCGTACTAACTGTGTGGCGACGTTCTCATGCGTGAAAGCAGAAGTGATGATGGCACGTTTGCACGTTGAATCGTTTTGCCCGTGGCCCGGTGCAATTCACATAGTTGGTATGGCTAGTAATATGCGATCGAATCACCTATGGAATGAATGAGCGAGTCTGCCACGATAGATGGCATGCGTGAAATCCTACGCCCTAAGCGCATCGAACCGCGACGCCAGGCCTCCGCACTGATGAGCGATCACTCTTTGCACGCCGTAACCTTTCATCCGTGTGGCCCCAAGATACGTGTATTGGCGATGTTTATAAGCGATCGTATACAAGGTATGAGAGCTTCATAGAGCGCCTATGTTTCTACTTCGTGTGATCATAATTTTATTTTGCGCGGTATTCTAATGGTTTGCTTAGCGCGGGCCAACTGCTTCGAACTTTCCGCCAGTCGAAAAGTCGCACCAGCTTTATAAACAGCGTATGCTTAGAAGCGGCTGCAGGAAATATTTTCACGGGAACTATGTCGGGACAAATAGGAGAATTCTTCGTTATGGTGAATTGGGGATTTGTAGGAGTTGCTTCAATTAAATATGTAAAAGTTTTAAAAGTTTTTCCCCTAGGCATATGTATCGGCAAATATCACTTAGAGGAACGCCTCAATGAACCAAATGAAATCAATGCTATCCCTACAGCTTGAAAAACTTGCATTAGTAAGCCTAGGGCTGACCAGTGCAAAGTGCCCGTTACAACGGGAAAATGTCTGAAATATTCCTAAGAGTGTGATAAAAATTATAATTTTATTTTCAGCCGCCCCAGATAACTGTAGCTCAAATCGAGTTAATGTGATTCCCATTACTTTACATACGCAGTCTCATTTGTAAACACAGCATGCCCTTTGACAAGACCTGTGCTTGCGATTCTGGAGTAAGCATATAATGTGTGAAAATCCTACAAGCAGATGAAGTCTTTCTCTGGCGCAAACGTGTAGTAGTGTGATTTTTATTTTAGCGCTTACACTTTAAACAAGCTTTCAGTGACCGGCAACTGTAAGCAAAGTTCTTTCAGTGTATACCACAGGGCGTGGGGCGTGTGTTGGCACAAAGACTAAATCTGGCATAAAGGTTTTCTCGTACGTTGCTTGAATGCAGATTGCCTCACGCGATATTGCTACACTGAGCCTTCTAGTCCCAATGCCAGCGCGACATACGCTGGGTTCCAAAAGCGCAGTTCAAGGTACATGCATACGTGTTTGTATTGCGAAGTAGCTGGAAAGATGCAATGGATCCAAATGGCAGGTGATCTGTTAAAAGACCGATGAATCGAATCCATTTGCCAATGGGAAGTAGGAAGCCTCTTGCAAGACTTACTTGAAGCCGTAAGACACGAGGCAAAATTCAGTTCTAATGGGTACTCCATGTTCCCGGTGTACTGTCGCAATGGCCCGAAACTCCCACTACGAAATGAATGTACTTCACAATCGGCGGTTTCCGATATTGGAGTGAATAACGATGCCAATTGAAGATTGCTGTGCAGAATATTACAACTGTGCAAAGTAAGGGGTGGGTGACCCCTTTTCATAAACGGATATTGCTACTTTCACGTTTATTTTAATCCCTTCTTGATATCTTTTAAGCTCACACTGAGGGGAAACTTTTAGTTGCCGGCCACCCGCCGCGGTGGCTCAGTGGCTAGAGAGTTGCGCTGCTGAGAACGAGGACGCGGATTCGGCTCCCGGCCGTGGTGGCCGCTTTCTGACGGAGGCGAAAAGCAAAAACGTCCGTGTGTACAAGTTTTCGGTGTACGTTAAATATCCCCGGTGGTCAAAATTAATCAGCAACCTTCCACTACGGCGCATCTAATCGCCTACGCTGAGTCGGCGCGTTAAACGCTACAATGAAGCAAATCAATGTATTTGTCGGCCGAGCCAAGCTTTAAGCCCTTCAATGCTTCATGTAGTTGCACTTGGAAACGTCAAGATTATCTCGTCACAAGAACAACGTGCTATAAATAAATCTTGAGGAAAATCTCCCTATGAGGAAGCTGTGGCTGATGATCACAAAAAAAAGGGCAACAGAAAGACAAGAGGGTGAGCTCCCTGTGATACGAGGTATAATCTGTAATGCAAACTGCCGTGGTTTCACCTGTCTCAAATCCATCCTTGTGAATTTTAAATTTCAAAAACTTACAATGTGGAAACGTTTTCTTATTAAATAGCCATCCTTGGCGTAGTTCTTCACCTTCAAGGCGTACAAATACAATATGATCTAACTAATAAACACCTATTTGCTGACAGATTAAAAAAAACCCAAGATTCAGCAGAAGAGCCAGTCACAGAGCCTAAAACTTTTGTTTGTAATCATAGGACGAAATGTCTTTTTTGGGTTTCAGCAAGTTTAAATCATAGCCCCGCGTTGTCGACCAAAACGCATTTTTCTACTCGACGATTTTTTTTTTCTTGGGTCATCGGCACTCCCAAAGGGCGACCAAATTAAAAAAGAAAAACTGCGGCTGTTGCAAAGTGCGCATTCTTTTCTCCTGTTTGTACATGTTTCACAGTACAAGCCCTCAATTTGGTTGTCCAGAAAGTTCAATCTTGTTTCCTTCGATTTCACACACAGCAATGTAGGCGTCACCACAGTGGGTGCAATTTTCTAAAAGCACATTGTTTTACCGACATCCCTCCTCCTAAACATTATAAGGACTAACGTAGAAATACGTAGAAACATTTTGTCTGTTGTCTTCTTATTCAAACAACAATGACGAATGGAAGGAAAAACTTAGGAAGTTAAAAAAAAACTTGTTTGAAATTTGTAGTAAAACCTTTTAATATCATCCCAACAAGCGAGAAGCGATGACACAAGCGGCCACATGTCATAGCTGAAGTTCTGCAGCAATTAAATGCCTTGAATTCTTCCAACCCATTTTAATGCCGAAGGACCGAAACGATAGTTTAGTGTTTGTGCTATCACGCCATATATGCAGAGGGACGGCCTCGGTTTTGGAAGCCTAGGGGTCATAGGCAGTGTAAAAGGGTGATCTGATTGCAGCCAGCGCCTTATCAGTCATTGATTGAGTGAATGCCCGCAGGTAAAACAGAAGATCCATTGTACTCCGAGTTTTCCGAGCTACTGTGGCCACCCCCTCCCCCCAAGCAAACGCTTTTACAAAATGCTCCAAAAAATGGCGGAAATTCAGCCGTTTTGGTAGCCGAATTAGCAAGCCGCTTCGATTCGTAAGATTTGTAGGTCGCTCTCAACCCATCCTAAATGTTTTGGCAGTGACTATCGCAACATTGTACCACCCTTCATTGTCCCAGAGGTGGGTGCGTTTTTTTTTCAGTAGAGCAGGCAACACTTCGGTGGAGATCTTCCGGTTGTTGTTGTATGCCACCTCATTACATATATTTATGGAACTGATTTAATTGAAACACTTATTTAATTACGAATGCTCAGGGGGAAACGACAACCTTTCCTGGTACAGTCGGCTACCCAGGCATAGCAGACGACCTACAACACTCGGCGACGTAACGGGCTGCAGCCACCACTCAATACAAGATCTTAAGAAACAGTACGGATGAACGTGTGTAAAAACAAAACACTTCAAAATAATTGAAATTGATGACTGCTCTGGAATACCGAGTGCATTTTCGCGCTTTCGACACACATCCCAAATTGTTTTTTTGCACACAGATCAATAACAAATATCACAAAAATTGTCGCTGATCCAGTATTGAGAAGCAGCTACAAGTGCGTCTATACGCAGCAGTAAAATCTTTATACCCGGCCGATCTTATCTCTGGCGCCCAGAAGCCGCGTGCTGTACACACACCTGCTAATGTGGCCGCAGGGAGACGTTCTGAGTTTGACTTCGAATTTTTTCCATTGTATATTTCTGCTTCTTTACCAAGGACACTTCCCAGTGCCTTTAAGCTGTTTTTGTTACTGTTGTAGTGGTGTCATTTGCATTGGAATGCGGGAGACAGTATCCCGCTAGGCACGTATAGTAAGTATACCATTCCCCCAACTATGTCTTATGGTGTGTTTATTTAGGTTTGTTGCAACTGCATGGGCGCGCTAATTGCTTAATGCGCAGCTCGAGATTTTTCTTCGCATGAGCCTTCGGAAAGCTTGATTTCGTTGAAAAAATACAACTTCGTGGATGCTGTCGTAGACTGGTCTTGTGTGTTCAACAATTTTGTCAATATAATTCGATATGTCTAGAAACGAGACCACAAGAGATAAATACGTGCACACAAACGCTTCGGCTTTCCAGTCGGCGTAACGAGTCTGTGGACATAACTTCATGGAATGCTTCCCGGTGCTTATGTTCTTGCAGTTTATAGAGGGGCGTAATTTCCCTTCAATAAACTAAATTTCTTCAACATCCCAGCGTCATCTTCGGTTATGTGACAACCTTACTTCACAAGAAAGCTTTACTTCAACACTATATTTTTCCTGTGAGTGAAAATATTGTTCCTTGAATAAATAACAAGAACAGTTGCAAATAAAAACCGCTCCTTGTTCGCAGGGTCGCTTTGAAAGCCCAACAGTGTATAAGATTATGCATGTGCCAAAGTCAAATATGACATCTTTGCGGTTTGTCCTAACCTGCAATGCTATTAAGCCGCTTTTTTAGAACATGCTGAAAGCAACTCAGCTCAGCGTTATCTGAGATTCATCCCAAGGCTACCTAAAGAAGCCAGTGGGTTGGAGTTACTGGAGGGTAAAAAAATAATCTCACGAAATGCTGAAGACTTCGCGGAAGTAGCCTGTAAACGGTAAAGATAATGCAGTGGGGTCCAAAAACAGCGCGACCACCAACGAGCACGTCGTAAAAAGGCATTCAATGAGACTGTATAAACACGCTTCCATCAAAATGAGGGCGTATAAAGTCTTTACCACTGGTCCCGTTTTACAACTCCACATTTTCAGTAAAAAAAGCCTGGGTTAGAGCACTCCATGATAGGAGACGATATGCCCATTCAAGTGAAACACACATCAACACGATGTCACCTAATATCTCAAGAGCCATAAATCCAGCTTCCCATAAGGCTGAAAGATGACACTATGTGAAAAACTGAATAGACAACCACTAACACAAGCAGCCTGTCCTTACCCTGATGGCGGTCAGTTTTATGGGCTTTAACTTTTTACAGAGAGCTGAACATAAAACCGATTTCCGGAAAATATGTGGTCGTAAGTGTAAGTGTGGTCGTAAGACGAAGTACACATTCGCACTGGTTGGTGCTAACAACAAATAACTGCAATCTTAGAGAACATCTGTACATTTGCCAAAAGCGATTAAAATTTTATGGCTACCGTTTAAATCTTTCTTCCGTGAAAAACCGGAAACCTTCTTTCTTCGATTTCCGCGAGTCCTGAAAGCACATCTAGTGTGTTATATACCCAGTTACTCTGATGGTGTTTTTAGCCGGCCGGTCAAGTGAGTAGCTGAATTAACGCAGCGTAAACGGGAGTGCTGCGATACACAGACAGGAGCATAGTGGCGAGCTGCGAATTTCTACGTAACCAGATTTATTTCGCAAGTAGTAAGATGATTTATTGGGAACAGTCTGACCTGTAGTGTGAAGATGTTGCATAACACACCTTATGCAGAGAAGCGCATGGGAGTACGGTGCCTCTTCGTCCACAGCAAACTTCGCGCTCCTTGTGTCGGCGACGCCGTATCTTAGAGAATACTCACTGTGTGGTGAGCGCTACTTGAATAACAATGCATTGGTTATTCTATTGACCATAGTGTTCAGCTTCATCCTGTAGACCAGACCAAAGGGTTATGCTCCGCTTTGAACATCGGCTAAAAGGGCCCCGTTTGTCGGCTCTGCTGGCGCAGCCGTAGAGTCGCCGGTTTTGGCGCCGAACGCCTGAGTTTGAGCCACAGCGGTTTTGTGTCTTTTGTCAAAGTTAATTTTTTGCTGTAAATATTTTCTTGAAACAATCACGTGCCAGCTTTGTAAAAAAGGGTGATTTGGTGTCTTTCAGGTTGGTTTAGATTAATAAGGCTCACCTATGATGTTGTACAGTCCACAGAATGATGCTGCACATTACCTTGCGGTTCGCCACACAACATTGTTGCACATTTTCCCGTTGTGTGGTCCACAGAATATGCACCTCCCAATAACAGTGCGTGTAGCCTATATGCCGATGGCGTAAAAAGACACGTGCATTTCGCAATCGATACTGACGTATTGGGGTTGAATCCATCCCATAGTCGTGCTGACGCTGTGGTAAGTTTTTATTTTGAACATGAAGATCTACAGTTTTTGGTCATTACCCGGAAAAACAAGTATTTCAAGAAAATAAAATATGTACCACTTTTTGGCCGATAATTTACAAGGGCTATGTTATAGTCACGAGAAAAATATCATGGAAATGCACAGGTTACGCAGCAGAAGCGGTAGAGAACATAACCTGTAATAATGTTTATCTAAGGAACAAAGTACCGCTTGTGTTACCCAGTAACGTGGAGGTCAGAAAGATTGTAGTCTTTGCAATATCGGCATAGTGTGAGTAATCATGGGCCCGAACACAGCACATAACGACACGGGTTATCACTCATTTTTATTCACACGTTAAATTCCTAGATTCAAAGACGCATGCTACCAGGCAGCCCAAACACGCATACAAAAGCGTGAAAGATTTTTTTTTTGTTTTCAGTTCAGCATATAGCACTTTCCCAAGTGAAAGCGACATTTTTTGAAAGGTGCAGCGAATTTTTTCTTAAGAAGGTAAAAAACTAGATGGTAAACACAATAAGTGTATTTGAAATATGTAGCCCTTGGTAAAATTTATGTCACAATGTCTCACAGACGACAGCCCATTTAGCTTTTTATATCTAACTGGAAATTGCCAATTTTTAACGGAGCCTCTACTGAAGTTTCTTCAGGCTTAGGCTAACGTGCTTTTCTCTCTTAATTCATTCTCATCTCCTACCTCAAAAACACAGCAATGGCATCCGGCCAGATTGGCCGCAAGCAGAGTACAGGTACCTACATAATTCAAGATATTTTCCAGGTATTCAGCGTGGTCTTACGGCGCCAATTTTCTCATTCTGAAGGATGCCATAGTTTTTGTTTGTCTAGTTTCTCATTTGTGACCAAAAAAAAAAAAACCACCAATTCCATCACAACCTCTTTCCGGCTGTGTCCTAATCTAGGTACCGGCTAAAGTGAGGTAATACCTTCAGGTGCTAAGTCGCAACTTCTTTTTTTTTCACCACCTCTGCTAGGCAGCTTATTTCTCGCCAAAACTGTCCAGCGCCTTCCTCTCAATGTGGTTGTCACAAGGCTAATACACTAATGAATAATGGCGGCTAATTGGAGCCTCAAGGGCAAAATGTGACACGCAGTAATCCCTCCGCAACATCCACACTCCGTCCAAACATCTTATTTAATGCGCGCTAAAAGCAACGGCACTCAGACGTTGCAACGAGCCCTGCTCACACCGTTACACCGAATAAAGTCACATGCCAAACACGAGTCTTGCCCGGCTTGGGTATTACGAACGTCTTAATACAACGTGGCCCCAGGCACGATGCGCTGGCGACATGGTGTGGAATTCGAGCCACCGTTGGAGCTATTTTCTATGGCGTGATAAGTGTCGATTATGCGGCTGAAGAAACGACACCGCCATTTGACCTACAATTATCAGGCACCTCAGTAACTGAGCTCCAGTAAAATAAAGCAGCTATGAAGCGACTCTCGGCACTCTCAGTGCGAGGCTAAAATTGGACACCAATTTAACGCTTTGCAACGCGGGGAGCTTCCGACCAGCTTTCCCGAGTTCGGTCCGAGCGCCCAGGTACCCTGTGGTGTTTTGAATGTTTCGCTGCATTGAAGGGAAAGATGTACACCTCTATTGGCAGTGTGTTTTACTTTGTCGACTCTAAAACACCTTTCTTGAGCACTGAGAACGCTTTTAGGGGTAGATGAATAGATGCAGCGAGCGGTCAAGCAGCGTGACCAAAAATGGGCTACCTGCACAGTTAACAACACAAAAACGCAGAAGGCTTTGTTGGCAGGTTTGTTGGTTCATTACTAAGCATGATAGAAAACAGCGCTAAGGTAGGCACAAAAGTAAAGGCAAATTCTGAAAATATGGGCATGCGTCTTGTATGTTCACTTTCTCTTATCTCGTTGTAGGCGTTGTTTTCTTCCATCCCAAAACACTACTTATATTTTCAGTGAAATGTCGTCCCTAAAAATGCAGTTTCTCTTGGGGGGGAGGGGTCTCTTTCGTTTAAAGCAATTTACGTGTTTACTAACTGTGTTTTTTCAATAGAGAAGTGACCGCAATGATTAAGAAGTAATTATCTGTGGTCTATGCCAAAGTTTCGTGTGCAGTGAAGTTGTCGTTCCTTGCCTCACCTTTGTCGGATACCCACGCCTCGAGCCCTGTACATCCTTGTAGGAGAGTGCCGGCAATCTCCGTCTTTATCACCCACCCCAAGACTACTTACGAACATTGGGTGGAGCTGTTGACTCACTCCGGCTTTGAGGCGCAACGAGAAGTCGTCCCTAGTGCCCGGGAGACTAACCAAGACCACGAAATTTCTGACTTAGGACTCCTCCAAAGTCCTTGCGGCACGGCAATCTTGCACAAATATCAAGTTGAAAAAATTTTTTACGCCTCCTTGTCACCATAGAAACCTCCGCCAGCGCAGGAATTGATTGTTATTGATTGATTATAGGATTTTAACGCGGCGAAACTCCGCAGGTTATAAGGCGTGCCGTAGTGAAGCGGTCTGGATTGATTTTGGCCTCCTGGCGATCGTATACGTGCGCTGAAATGTCAAACACAAGGGCGTTTTCGATTTTGGCCTCCATCACAAAGGCGACTTGGGTTCGATTCCTGCCGCCACCAGGAATCGAACCCAAGTCCATGGGCTCATCAGCTTAAGGCCTTAGCCACTGAGTTGAGGCGGTGGGTACCGCGGCAGGGTACCTCTACTGTAGCCTCTCCAGATCAGCTAAGTTGTTGGACACCGATGGCGGACCAGTGGCACCTAAAGGTAATCTTAACCCTTTCGCAGCGAATATTGGAAGGTGTTGTTAGGTGCTTCGGTGTTGAGGACAAAGGTTATAAAGTTATGAACTTATGAACATGAGCGTCACAAAATACGAAGGCCGTTATAAAACTGGAGACAATGCGATAGGCTTGCTAGAGAGGCTAGCCTTGTAGTGAGACAAACGAACAACCGGTGGACAACTAGGACAAGAAGCTGGCAACCGATAGACGCGAATACAAACAGCGGAAGACGTTAATTCGGTGCAGGATTGCATCAACAATAATGTGGGGCAAACAATAGATTCGAACAGCGGCGGACCGGGGTGGTTGGAGCTCAGTGCGAGAGGCCTTCGTCCAGCCGCGGACGTAAATAGGCTAATGGTGAATTGCTGCTAACATTGACTACGATTTACAAACCAAAACGTAAACGTCTCATTGGAACTAGGGAAGAAAAAGAAGATGAGAGAAAATATCACATTCTAGCAAGTTTCATTCGAGATGGCTATGATGAACGGTATTTTTTCAAACGCTACCTATGGCTGATTAAACACGCAGAGGAGGTAATGGTTGCCTTGACAAATAGCAGACTAATTCAAAAGAAAACAACTGTTTCCAAGTACTCAGTGGTAACTCTTCACACTAGGCAGGAGAGGCAATAATATATGGGATAACGTCCACGTCCAAGGAAAGTGCCTACGCCCAAAACAATTGTGCCCACAAATCCGGCTTAAGGGCCGACAACAGGGTCGGGAGAAGCTGCGGGTGACCATTTCCGCTGAAAGCATTTTTGAATGAACAGGTACGCCTATTTATTTTCTACTTAAAAGGGGTTATCGAAGGTCAAAAAAGAAAAGCAAAGTCCCTTCTTTAACAGCAAGATGGTAAAAATGCGAAGCTTTTGCAACCTGAGCCAAATTTTGCAACCTGAGCCAATCTGAGCCAAATTGTCTCATGCAACCTGAGCCAAATTAAAAGCCCGAAATAAACACTGATTCTATCGTTTTGGAATGGTGCAGTCCTGTAGATGTTGCCTACATAGCGTGAGGGGCGCAGTTTAGATTAAAACTGCTGGGTATGTTTTCCTTTGATGCGCTTGAGGGAAACAAATTGTCTAAGGTTGCTTTCCCACAGCGCTGTTTCGCCGTAACGATATAGATTTTGGACTTTGGCCTTTGAATTTTGAGAAATTGGCTTGAGACCAGAGAAAGGTTGGCGTTTCAACCATCTATCACTTCCCCCACTATCATCATTATCGTTAGAGAACGTTGGCTTTTCTGTCACGCTTTTTGGGGCAACGCTGCCACCACTGAGGCACACAAAAAAGGGCTACAAGTTGTTCCGCGCCTCCGCCAGATGGCGCCACGGGTCCCGCGACCGAGAGAAGACGCAGTGAAACATCCCCCTCGCGAGGGGCACGATTAAACGCAGAGCATTTCCTGGGGGGGGGGGGGGCGCACGACGTTAAGTAGTTTGCGTTACGTTAATGTTGTTGCCCTTGTGGCAACTGCTGACGAGAGAGCGCTCGTCAGCAGTAATTCGAATGAGTCAACGATATAAGGCGTGTTCATAGCGTCCCGTAGTGGGTAGAGCACCATGTACATTGCGTTCCGCCCGCAGGGTCGAGGGATCGAAACCGGGTGCAGGATAGTATTTTCTTTTTATATAGTAGGGACAACGACGGTGCGGACTACGGACATCAACGCGGGTGACATCGTGAGTTACTGAAATGCTCTGCATGTAAAACTGCGCTTTAGTGAAAGTGCACGGGGGAACTATACACCGAGAGTATCGTGAGAAAACAAAAAAAATGGCTAAAGGCCCGTGTCGGAAAGTTTTCTAAAACCACGCGTCTGCCCGCAACCTGAAGTCACGGTGGCGTGAAACTCCGTAGGACAGCGCAATAGAGCCTCATCAGTGACGCGGTCATAACACATGACAACAAGCACAGCAAAGCTAAGAAGAGGGCACCTGAGGAACAACTGCTCTAGTGGTGGTGGTTACAACTCAGAGGTTGGTGTGACATTATACAGAAAATTTTTAAACCAGAAATCTCTACATTCGTTAGGACCAGTGAAGACAACGAAAGAGAAAAGCGGCCCGCTGCTTTGCAGACATACTTCCCGCTAGGTAAGGATTATACTTTGTGTTTATTGCGGATTCAGACTTTGTTAACACCTACCTGCACGTGTACGGTATCAGTGCCTCGCCAAGCAGTCGCCATTCCTGTGCAATGCGCAGGCCGCCCCAGCTTTCGTAAACTCTGCTTGCCATTTAACTGTGCAATGGTTGGGGCCAATACATCACTTACAAAATGTTAATCTTGAATGATGCAAACTAAGAAGTGTCTTTCAATCGCTTTTAGTTACATTTAGATCGCACTATCTATAATCTTACAATACGTTAAGTAATACCACATTATATATCACTGGGCGATTATCACGCCATAAGATAAAAATTCATTCTAAATGCAAATTTCAAACACTTCACGAACGCTAATGTCGTAGTAAGAAGCATCGGGTTCTTGACGGAAAGTTTTAAATGCATTTCCCGTGTAGCGGGCTTTCTTTAGAGCGATATGCAGCGCATAAGACGGGGAGGCGTGAGGATTGATGGATACTGAAGAATGCACATACGCCCAGCGCTTTTTACTTTTAACAGTAGTTAAATAAAAAGAGGCATTTGAGAATTGTCCCTAGTTAGAACAATAACAAAATTAAGTCCTTGCTATATTTTATGCGGTTTTGAGAAATGACATATAAACTGATGGAGCCGAACAAGCTTCATTGCGCCACCTGCAGACTTCAGACAGTTGAGTGCAATTTAAAATTATCTTCTTAGATTTATGTAGAAGTTTTTTATGATCACCCCACTATATAAACCGCTGGCTTTCGTATCAGATAGAGGACATGAATTCCACAAAAATATGTTGTCGCTTCCTTACGGAGTGTGAAAAGTTATCACGAAACAATGGAAACAGTAAAAGAGGACACAAGCCAAGCCTTCAAACTGCACGTGGATTTTTCATCGAGAGATGGGAATGTACAGTCACGGACATGTTAAATGTAAACGCGCAAATATGAACGAGAACAGGCAACTTCAATAATACTGTTCGTTGAGGTCTAATAAGGACACGCTAATGGTATATTTGAAAAGCCACAGTTCTCAACTTTGTTTTTGTTTCTAAGCTTCGCGTCATTTTTTTCATGGAAAGAAATGGGGATATCTGTGTGTTCTGCTGTATTTTTCCGTGTTTACGAAATAGTTGCCCATGACTGTATTCACAAAATAAAAAAAAAGTTAAGGGAACAACGCTACATGGCATGCGGAGAAAATATGCGCTAGGAGAAAAAAACACACTATAGTAAAACAAGTTTGAAATGGTGCTCGCTGTCTGATAAATGGGGAGGCTAGAAGAATATTCTCAACAAGCATTGCCCACACTGATAAACAACATTTTTGTAGATTCTATTTGTATGTGAAGGTGATTGTATAAAAATAAGAAATATGCGAGCCATGCGCTGACAGCGTAAAACTTGCAGGTAGAAGAACAGGCGACCTATTTTTTTTCAATGAAGAATGACCACGTATTTAGCCTAAGCAGTTTGCGGAGGTGCTGTTTCCAGTGGACTTTTTCTCGGAACCCGTCAATGTGAAAGCGGCAGCACAAATTTCTACGAACGCGTATACGGCCGGGGGAAACTTATCGGCCCCGAAAATCGAGTGGACAGTGACTAAACTACTTTGATGATGAAGCACTTGCGGAACCGTCTCTTAATAAGAGGCGGTTCGCGGTTAAGCGGGGCATTCTTCATCATCGCTGTCAACAGCGAGGATGTGGCCGTGCTTTCCAAAGGTAAAACTACGCAACGACTCAACGATCTAGCCAGGCAAGAGAAACCCAACTCACCGGGTGGCAAATCTCTAGGTCGAGGAACGCTGTTAGAATGCGAAGTAATAAAAAAAGTAGTGTTGCAATAGCATAAACTTCTACGGAATGAAATATTTCCAGGCTCAAAGAAGACCACATGCGTGAAATCTGTCTTTTATAGTGTTAACGCTTTTACACAGGTTCTATCTTAGATAATAAATCCGGAAGGAGAGGTTAAGAAGGCTGCTGTGCGCAACATGGTAACCTGTGCAGAAAATACTCGAGCGTTGAACAAATGGACGATGCAATGTGCAAGTTTCCTTAAGCTATCTAGGAAGAGGTTTGACATGGCTTGTTTCATCGATGTTCTTGGCTGATGAAGGGCGTTGCAACCCTATTTATGACAAGTATTGCTCAAAACTGCGGAAAACCGCTGTTCAACAAGACCCTACAGCAGTTTTCTCACCTTCTTTCTAAATCTTAACTACTTTCTTAGTATACCCAACAAAGCATCCAGTAATTATAATAGGAGTTTACAAACTACCACAGCCCAAAATTGCTGCTTCATACCTATCTTAACCTCTAACCTTATTCAAAGAGGTTTCGCTCTCTGCCCGTTTTGGTGTTTTTTGAACATTTGTATGACATCATTGCCCGGTTCGTTTCAGTTGGAGCAAAAACGCAATCTGTAGCGGATTAGAAACAATCGCCTGAAAACCAATGCAGAAAAGCAAGACAGGTCTGCTGCGGCGAGCATGCAGTGCGGCTCTGCCATGGCGGCAACTGTATCTCTCACAGTGCTTGTAGACGCGCAGGAAAAGGCAGGGCGTTTACGGGAAGTGTTGCGAGCCGATTTAAAAGGGGGTTAATGAAGAGATCTTTGCTGCACTGGGTATCTGAGCCTATCGTCACTCACCAGCGGACGTAAGAAAAGCTGAAATCCACTAAGGTTGTGGGCTTGGTGGTGTGTAGTTGATAAGCATACTCACAGCACATACCGCCAGAGAAAAAATGAAGGCCCTTCCCATGGTAGTCGTCAATTTTAATTGCCTCGTACGCCCTTTTGTTACAGGTGCCCATTCCTTAGCAAAATCTGCAGGCTATGTTTAGCTTTTGAAGAAATATTTCCGTTTTGTTTGAACAAAGTGATGTCACGTGCGCTGAGGTGCTAGTGGCCGCCGCTTAAGAGTACCGCACACCGTAGGCAGAACGTAACGCTAACTGCCCGCAGATTAGCCTCATGTAAAACCACATCTATTGGGGTCTTTTAAATGATCTCTAATTAAGTAAATAAATAAATTATCCACTCAGTGGGGTTTGCTGATTATTGATTGCCACCGGTGCACATGCTTTTCTTATTCAGGAACACCAACATCATCATTTATTGGTGAGAGAGGGTGGATAAGGAGATTTTGGAGGCCTTCGCCTTTATGAAATCAGGAATGTGAATAATATATGGCGTCGGTGAGCCCCACTGATTGCCAGGTCGAGATGCTGACGCATGCGCAAACGAGCTTAGAACACAGACATGCGGGGGGTTGGGATCGGTTTTCGCGTTACTCTTATCGGGTACTTCTTATTTAGAGTCGTCGCCAAAAATGTGTTCTGCGTATGAGAGGTTTCGCATAACTCAAGTAGTAGTTCGCGCATCGTAATGTGTGTGTTTTGGTTTATTTGTTTTGTTTGCTCGTTAAAACAGCGCATAAAACCGAGATATGCAACAAAATAGCCCCAATTTTTCCTTTCCCTGCTAGCCTGCAAGATTCTGTGTATTTACCTATCGAAGCCCAATACTCGTTGAATTGATAACAGCGTATTAACTGGCACAAGCAAAAAAGCCATGTCTAGGGGTTTTGTAATCGTACGCTGATAGGAATTCTGAAGAGTAAAGCACACGCAACTTGAATGATGAGTATATTTCATTGAATGCCCAATGAACAAAAAATTGCTATGCTAATTCTTAAATCCCAATACTAATTTCGCTGGAAGATTGTAACAAATAAACTTTTTAATGGCAAAAAATAGATGCGACAAGTTTTTAGCACTGTATAGCTTGTGAAGTTGTGCTTCTATGTTTAAGCTACAGTCTTTATACCGAAATTTTTGGAACCTAGAAATGGCTACTTAATTTCCAAGCTGCCCATGAATCATACCAATTCAATGAAAACCCATTTGATAGGCGTGGTTTTCTGAAATATCCCGGTAGGTGTCCCTTATAGGTCTCCCCAGATATTGGTAGACACTGGCAAGGGGCTTGTTTACAATATAAGTGCGGACGCTTGAGAATAATAATGATTGGGCGAGTGCAGAATCCAATCCTGCAGGAATCATTGTACCTGGACTTGTCACAGTAGATCTACTGCGGCATATGCCAGTACTCCTATTTTATGACATTTCTCCCTGGCGCTTTCGCTGGAAGCCTCCCTACAAGGAACAATTAAATCTTGCATGGCAAGGAAGGAAAAGAACGTAGGTGCCTTAAATCGATCTGGGATTCCTAAGAAAAGAAAATCCTTGTCAGATAAACAAATGCACACTGGGGTAATACGCCAGCTTTATCGTTAAATTCAATCTTATCACATTTGAGTTCTTACGCAGTGAGCTGGCGTCACGGCTTTTTTTAAGTGCGAGGACACATATTACTTCATCAGAAGACCCTTTTAATTCCCTAGCGTTAGTGCATGGCATCGACATCTCCAATGTGCGTTTTCTTGGGTCTGAGAAGATAACATCTCAAAAGCATACCAGCGGGGTCATTTTATTAATGTCCGGGCACAACGCTCGTCGCCAAAAGAATCACAGCATTGCCTGTAGACTCACGCAACTTCCACAAGCGGCTTCGTATTAGCCGTACACGACAATTTGTCGATGCTTTAAGATTAATGTACGTGAAAAACTCCCCGACTGCGCGATATAAAGCCTCTTTTTTATGTATTGACCCACCTTTCTCGTCGTACATAATGTCATACACTGGCACGTGGTGGCTGACCCTGCTTCGCTGCTGTACATCAAAAGCCGTGCGCAGAATCCTAAAGCGGTAGAAGAGGGAAAGAGCAACGTGTGGCTGTGCAAGACATTCAACATCTCCAGGCACCCACTTGGCTGCCGATGGTAGTGACCTACGGCAACCTGACACAGAAGCATCGCGGGTACATTTGCGTTTGAGACGTTCCGTGGTGGCAACCTTCTCTTTCCCACAGCAACCAAAATGTCAACAAGAAAGGGTGGGACAGGTGAAACCAAAAAACATTACACCACAAAGATGTCAAGAGGCTATCCAAAACATTTTGGAAATTCTTTCTGTGTTTCTGCTGCGAAATACTATTTCCATGGATGATGGTAACGAGAGTTACCGAAAAATATTTCACCTGTAGTGTTGGAAAACACACGTGCTTGCGATGGCTTACGATGAGAGAGAGAGAGAGAGTCAGAAAAAACTCCTATTCGGCCGGGTCACGCAGAGTTGTTGGTATTGTATCCGTTACTAACTTACTATCCAGTTTTACGAATAAATCTGACTACTAGAGACAGTGGCGACTGCTGCATGATAGTGTAATATTCGTTGAACCTATTAGCACTAAGAAAACGTGCTTTAATACCTCTACTAGGAACGTTTCGTAGCAAGGTATAAACTAGAGACAGTTGCGACTGGCGGATGATAGAGTAATATTCGTTGAACCTATTAGCACTAAGAAAATATGCATCAATAACTCTACTAGGAAAGTTTAGTAGCAATGTATAAACAAGCCCAAAAAATTAAATGGTTTTTGAACAAAAATGTGGAGAAACACCCTTTAAATGCAGGCAATGTCTTCTAGCAATGCATGAAAATAACTTCCATGGGCAAGTCATTATTGTGGACACATCTCACGAAAAAGATACATCAGCGCAGAATTGGCGAGGGCTGGAGTGCGTTCGTCATGCATTTCGATACTGAGTAGTTATTTTCGTCCTCCACTAAGCAGTCGGGTAAGAAATCAATGGGTGCTTCCGGTGGCAACATTTGAGGTGGAAACTTGCTGTCTTACTACTATATGGAATGTAAATTCTACCGCTAAATCGT
Organism: Haemaphysalis longicornis; assembly: GCF_048455015.1. NCBI lineage: Eukaryota > Metazoa > Arthropoda > Arachnida > Ixodida > Ixodidae > Haemaphysalis > Haemaphysalis longicornis. The sequence continues at coordinate 85,125,150 of NW_027526407.1, read as the reverse complement.
AAGGATAAGTACAAGGCGTCGTGAATTAGAGTTAGAGAAAAAACTCAAGTGGAGCATGTACTAGCTCCAATCAAGCGAAAGAGTGGGGATCCACGTGCACATCAGGCGGTGCGTGTGTCGTACAACAGGTGCAACGTCCGTTTAACGGTTTGGCTATCAGTGAATGGTAAACAAAATACGAAAAATGCTAGAGCTCTCTGGGGCGATGAAGTAAAAATATTCTGGGGTCAAGGTATAAGGAACGGACCCAAAGAGGAAGACAGATGTTAGGGTGCAAAGAATAGAACGAAAGAACTTGCGATAGATGTCGCTCGCAGACATTGGAAAAGTGCTTCATCCAGCAGTGGGCACAAGCACGGTGAACATGATGATGACGACAAGGGCGACGATAATGACGAAGGCGGTGGTGAAGAACGTTTCTTTGTGTTTGTGTGTGTGTGTGTGTGTGTGTGTGTGTGTGTGTGTGTGTGTGTGTGTGTGTGTGTGTGTGTGTGTGTGTGTGTGTGTGTGTGTGTGTGTGTGTGTGTGTGTGTGTGCGTGCGTGTGCGCGCCTGTGTGCGCGCCTGTGTGCGCGCCTGTGTGCGCGTGTGTGTGTGCATCCGTGTGTGCATTTGTGCGTAAATTGAATTTTATTTGAATGTGAAGTTGTTTCATTTTGTGTTAGAACAACAATGTGTACAATTCAGCATTTTAGAAGCAGGTCCCAGAGTCAGAGACAGAAATGAGGACCTCCTGTTATTTAATAAATAGACAGAAACGCGTGTCATAAGCCGAAATATATGAATCAACGAAACGCAAAATATTATCAGCAAGGTAAACTAGGGTATATCGGTATATATCAAGATATACACATTCGAATTGCAGATGTATGATTATGATTATTTTTTCCGACACTTTGCTCCAAAAGCTCATTACGGTATATTTCTTTTAATTACCGAGCGATCATCATCATGTATTAGATATCGGCAAAAAGAACACAGAATGTACATCGTACGAGCACTGCGGCCAAAAAAAAACGTGACCGATGCTTCTCGGCTAGCTTACACGGTGCAGTTTAGTACCATTTTGAGCGTACACAACCGCCTTCTTCAAGCCGGATATTTCTTTTCAGCCTCACTCTGTTCCGAATGCTGCCATACGTAGCAGGCATTACCAAAAACGTTCAGAGTCCTCGAGTACGGTAGTTTGCTAACGGCACCCACGATACCAACCGTAAGACCTAGGATCTTATCTGACTGGAGGCCGTGACTTATGGCAACGGCAAAGATACAGTTCAGCGAAGCAGCGCGCGCCCAGAGCATTTTATATTTGTTGTTCTGATTCCTTAGGTGGAATGGCTCGTCCTAGAGGCGTTTCATGACTTTTTTTTTCTATTCGGAGTTCATATCTCTACGCTCCAGGAGTGAACCCGCGTCTGTGCTCCACAAGAAACGGAAGCCGAAACTAATGGCTTGCGCTTGCTGATAGTCCGTTATCCCCCCCGTGATCGTCAATAACATAAAGATGTACAAGAAAGTCCCTCCTTCTCCTGAATACAAAGTACATTAGCCGTTTGTTGCATCTGTGCCCGGCTAAAAATATTCACTGAAGGAAAGCTGTTGTTGATGTATTTAAACATCGTATGCTTGGCTTTGTTACACATACAGGTTATTTTGATACAGATTTTGTCTTGTATGTCAAACTAATAATTGAAAATTAGCTAAAGACACGGTGGATATATTGTTTTAACATTTTTTATTTCAGGAGGCAACCGATCCGTAAAGAGAGGGTCGCAGAGTTGATCTATCCGACTGTTCTTCTAAACATGTAGTTCAACTGTTTCTTTCCTGTGAAACATGTATGTAATTTAGAGGGGGGTTTTGCGTGCCAAAGATTCACCGGGTCTAGGGGACGCTCACTAGTGGGTAAACCAATCATGTCTCGAATGTTTTGTCAATAACACAGAACCATTTCAGGTATAGACCCACAAAAGTGTGATGAGACGGGGAAGTCAACCATAATTATTTTTTATCAATATTCTACGCTCTTATCTACGTCTTTATCGCTCTTCTTATCATAGGGGCCACTTATAGCGCTTTGAAGGATAGAACAGAATGCGAGCCAACAAAGTGAAGCTAATTGCAGCAATACTATTGTGCGTCAGGATTTTTTTAACAGTCAAGCTGTTTCAAAATCCTTATATTTCGTGTCCGCATTTAAAAGTAGCAAGAAAATGCCGAACGCACGTGAGCGCGCGCCTTGGAGCGACCGCCCAGCGTCGCGGCCGCACGTTTTTCTAGAGAGAAGCATACCCACTTAGCGAGATTACCAAAATTGCGGCGACCACCCAGACGTTAAAAAAACCTCAAAAATGCCGAGCGCTCTTGTATCCTTGCCTCGCGGCGTCGCGTCAACCCAAGCATACCCAATTAGGGAGATTGGTGGCCAGAATTGGAAAAAAAATTCTGTGTTCGCCGTAATCATGGCAACGCTTGCTCGGAACGAGAAAGACTCCAGCGTTCGCCGTAATCGTGACAAAACTTGCTCGGAACGATAAAGACACGTCATAGCGTAAGCCCCTCCAAAGTGATGTCCAATGATTATCACTTCCAAACAATTGAAGGCAGCTCATCCTTACAGCAAGAATGATGGAGTAAAGGTCGCTTCGGCCGTGAAGAAGCAAATCGGACTTCATCGTGGACTTAAACTGTCGTGATGGTCAGCTTAGTCACAATACGGCCCCCCAAAGAAGGAAATTCGCTCACTCACGTATTCACAAACGTAACTTAAGTCTCATTTTTGTTTTTGATGGTTTTCGGTGCCCTAACTCGTTTCAATGACCCAACGTATACTAAAGGACGCCTTTCCGTCAACTTGATGCTCTTTTCCGCACTCAAAATTGGTGAGAGGCTGCTAAGTGGGACACTATGCGGGCGACGACGCTCTTCTTTCTCGCCAGGGGAGACTGCATTTAAAATTGTGACCTTGTCTTGGAAAGACAAAACCTACCATTTTCTGGCAGCCGAAATCACCGACGAACCGACACCAAAGATAGCAGTGGAGACGCGCGACTACACACCGACAGACAGGCCTAGCAGGTAACCGACACAGCACTCGCTCGAGAAAACGCGCGTTAGTTTGCGGTGCGAGCAAAATTCCCTAAATTAGTGGATTTATCCAGACGATGTTTCAAAAAAGGTGGAAGAAACAATGGCACATCAGCGTAGCGAATTGGTTACATCAAGGTCATCCGTTGCAAAGCCTTCGTTACATAGAAATCGCAAAAACATGGGCTTGAACGGGGTTGGCAATCGGGAATAAAGAACCTTCGCTAAATCCAGGAATTCGTTAAATAGAGGTTCGTCATATCCAGGTTTAACTGTAGACCCATCTTAGAGACTGCAGACAAATTAACGGCTGTATTCATCAACAGCGACAAGGCAAAAAAGTGCAAGTGTACACAATGATCGCAGCTTTTATCTCAGACTTAGAAGATATTCCAATAAAACTGTTAAAAACACCTTTAAACACTGCCTATACGTGGTCTGGGCGGTTTATGGACGTGTGTCTTCTCATTTGAATAACAGGTGTGCTTCAAGAAGCCGCGTTCTGCGGGGGACCTTCTTTAATTTCTCTGTACACATTTAAGCTATTTAAAGTAATGATAGCCACCAGTAGTTCTCTGAGGAACACCTTGTTTTATTGCTGCACCTACAAACCTTTGCGAGATCGAGCCCCAGTAGAGGGAGTCAATAATATATCCCACAAAATCCTGCATACCGGGAGTGACTAAAAAATTCTAGGTACGGGGTCCCCCCGGTAACTGGGAGCCTCTCAGAGCCCTAAGTAGCGGAAGTCAATGATAAATCCCTCGTAAAGCGTCTCTAAAATTCCAAGGTACCGGGAGTAACCTAGATCGCAGAAATGGGGCCACTGAGGACCCCCGGGGACAAGGAGTCGCTACAAAGTTCCTTGTATACGGTTCACTATGAGGCCCAGGTACCGGGAGTTCAATTATAATCCCAGGTACCAGGAGTTCACTAGAACATCTTTGTGACCTGGCTGCACCGGTCTTTGGGAGCGGGAAGGTTCCTGAGAAAACTATCGGCGGTATTTTCTAGTTGCATGACATATAACCCAGGAACCGAAACCTTGGCTATGGGCCAGGTCTGCAAAAGTTTTTTTAGGCCCGAATTTTTCTCGGCACCGTGCAGAAATGTTAATTCACCGCTACCATAATATCTCAGTCTCTGAGGCGTTGTGCAACACAGGACAAGGACGCGGGTTTCCGGTCGAACTGGCCGGTTTTTAAATTAACGCGAAAGGGGAAAACGCTAATGTGTCGAGATTTCGGCGAACGTTAAGGATTCCCACATGGTGAAAATTAATCAAGAGCCCTTCCCTAGGGCGCGCCTCACATCCAAGTGTTAGCTTCGGCGCGTGAAAACCCAAGATGAATACAGCTTTGAGGTAGTGTATGAGACACCAATTTCTGGCGATCACTAATACACTGGGTCGACAATAGGATGTGTAATTACCAGTTGCGGGAGCATGCAAACACACTCAAGTTACTCGCTGAAGTAATGTACACGTTCATTTACCTCACGTGGGAGCTGTTTTAGTGTAGGAACATCCAGCATTATAAAAATTCACAAAATCCCCAAACGGTTTAATAAGAATCGGGAAGGTACGTTCAAAATTCCTTCAGCCCGCCATCCGTGGGTCTCACCAAAAAGAGATTTCATAATTAGAGATAAACATGTCACACTCGCGGATGATGCATTTTTATTATATCCTGTGTTCCTGTAAAATGGTTTTACTCGGGTGACACCATAAACTTGCATAAAAGCTGTCACCGCTCTTGTTTGGTACTTTCTCGAGTTCTCGCGCCCGCATTCTTTCTGCTTAAACGCATCTGATTTTTTTAACGGCCTGGAGTGCAGCCAGTTTATTAAGCAGCGAGGCTAGTGCAAAATTCATCCCCTGTTGCTTCCAATGGGAGGAAATGTAACTATAGGTCCCACCGCTGCTCAAACAAAACATGAGGGTACTTAGTCAACAGCATCCCCGCCTCGGCAAGCTTTTGAGGTTGTTGTACGGAACGCCGCCCAGAGTCGCCAACCAAAAGAAGGAGCGATGTACGTTGATGATGCAGCGGTTAGAGGGTGGCAGCCGTCAACGCGAAATTATGGATTACCACAGGCGACCGGTGCTCCGATAATACGCCCGAAGCATGTCATTACTCCAAGAGCCACCTTCATGGCTGTGGGCTCGGGGCGTGTTTGTTTGGGAAAATATAAACTAAAAAGACTCTTTCAAGCCGATAAGAGTGCAAATAAGTTGAAGTACCTAAATATGGACACCGAGATGATGGCGTACGTAGCACAAGCGCGCATTATTTGTCAGAACATGACACCAGACGCTGAGTGAAGGTCCCCACGCAAGCGATGGTCACCGACAAAAGACACTTTTCTGTATATTTAACGCAGTAGAAAAACACGTAATGTATAGCAATGGGAAAGTAGCCGAAGCCGTAGAAAATTTAATGTAATATACTGAAATATCTATCGCAGAAAAAAATCGCACGTTTGAATCTGTACACAATGCGGGCAGGGAGACCAAGCTATACAAAACCGGTGTGTCACCTACGCAAGAACCCAAAACGTCGGGAGGGGGGGAGGGGGCGCGTGACTAATCTGTAACGACAAATGTCGAGGTTCCTGATTGGAGTTATAACGAGACTCTGAGCTATATTTATACAGCTCATTTTCCCGACAACAAATTCTTAGAGCAAGTTTATTTAGGTGTGTTTACATTAGGCGCTATACCGGGAATAACGCTTTTAGGTATTAGTAGGACCGGCGCGACGCGGACTCCGTCATAATATGCAGCATCTTTATTGTTTTATATAGATTTTTCGCGCAAATAGGCTTTGAATATGTGTTGCGCCGTTGTTGCCTTTACCTCGCAGCTGCACAAAGCAATACACGAGCCAAACAAGCGGGAAAGGGTAAGTGTCTATGCGTGCGCGTCCTTTACCTCGGGGATTAATAACATGTAGGAACGAAGCATCTTTTGGGTCTGCAAAAATGAAGACAAAGAACGGCCGTCGTAATTCAACGAGCACAGTTTTTTTGCATGTGCAATAATGTTTTTGTGCTTGCAGCATGACCATAGTTAAGAAGCATGAAAAGTGCTCTTTACCATTCGAAAGCAATTCGCAAGAGACCTATAATCTAGCACGAAATGCTGTTTAGTATTTTTAGAGCGATGATGAGAAATCTGTAATTAATGGCTGCATTTTCCCCCGAAATTCTGGTTTCCACTCATGAGATCGACGACGTATGCAGGCTACGCACGCTAACAAAAGTGTTATGAACACGCAGGCCGGTGTCTCCGGGTGCGTTCAGTTGCAAGCTCCCATATCCACGCCAGTGGCTGAGTGGACGACATTTGGTGTCTTACAAAAAAGCGGCCATGCCGTTTCCGCAGAGGTAAGCGCATTCAGAGTTATCGGCGGAAGCCTTAAAAAGCCGTGCCCGCGAACACATCATCCGTCTCGTGTGCCCTAAGTAGTCGGAAGATTAACTTGTCACGACGCCGTGCAACGAAACTCCGCGTCGAAAAGTCGCATAACGGGTGAGGCACCGAGCCAGTCGCGGTGAATCATCTATGATATCTGGTGCTTGAATGCTTTTTCCCAAAGCAAGCGCTTCCGCCTTGCTCGAAGACCACCGTGGAATTTCAAGGTAGCAATACTGTTTCTGGGAGTGTTTCGAAAAACTGCGTTGGCGCAAAACAGGCGAAGCTGCGAAAAGCAGTGGTGGTAAAACATTTATTTCTAGCGCGAGGACGTTCGCGGTCAAAACGGGAGTAGCCCTCAGTAAATCACTTTAGAATGGACCCCAGGACAATCTTCTTCCTTAGGCAATGCTCGCGTGCACGATAAAGCCTCAACGGCCTGGTGTTCCGACACTTCCCAGGCCTGTCCCGAGACCTACTTCCCGACAGAGGACAGGAAAGAGAGCCATCAGGAACGAAGAGCGTATATCAAGACACTCCGAATAGCCCAGACCACCTGATTCTCTTCCGAGGAAGTACACGACACCCCTAAGGCAAGCACAAACACACTGCCTACCAAACGACTACACTCTGCATCAAATACAGAGCAATCCAAGCATACCGCATTGCCAAGTATGCGGCTCCATACCCACACTAACCCACACTTTCTAGACCTGTCCCAGAGCCAACACACCGCAACGTCCACACTACCTCATCACATTTCCTCCTTGGAGGCCTGGGTTGCCCACCTCGGCAAGACGAACTTTTCGTGGACAACTCTCCTGCTCACCATTAGGGGGGAGGTCGTGTGATCTCATCCACCTTGAGTGTGGACCCGGACATGGGCCGTATTAATAAACGTTTACTCTCTCTCTCTCTCTCTCTCTCTCTCAGTCAAGGGGTCAAGGGCTCCTGCGTCGGCTGATGTCTTTCGTGCCCGGTACACCAACTGTAGCTGGTCACCAGGGTTTGGATTGCACAACGCAGTCTCCAAATGCTGGAGGGTGGAGGAGTGAATAATGGGGTCTCCTAGTGTGTAGCGGCAAGCCCACGTGGTGTGGCGCAGGTTCAATGTTCTTTGCAGTGTGGGCATGTTGGTAGATATAACGCTGGAGTTTACGATATACAGGAAGCTACGGTATAGGTATGTGTTTTTTTTTGTAGTTGACGCCATGCTGTAGCCTCCCCTCAGGTGACCTTCTGGGACAATGGTGGGTAGGCACATCTGGCAAAGCGGTGGTGTTTCAGAAGTGCACGGTTACCGTAAACGGGATAATCAAGAACAATGTTGTCACGTAGAAGTTGCAGTAAGCAACTATATTTCGACAAGAAAAATGTATGGTTCTACACCCCAGCAGCCCAAGTGATGTCTTGGCACGCTGCACCCATGAGGCGAGTATTTGCTTGGTGGCCAGGCCAGTTGTGGCTGTCAAGTTCAGCCACAGCCTGGGAAGGGGAAATGGGGGAAATATGTGGATGAAACGGGCTAAGTTGTGGTCACATACGATGATGACGTGGATTGCGGCGCCCAGTATAGAGCCAAATATGCATTCCGTGGGACGAATTACCAAGCAAGCCCTCGAAAGCGTTTTGCTGCGATATATTTTGGGAAATACGTGTAAAATTGTGCAGGTAATAAAAGCATTAGTAATGAAAGCAGCATGAGTAGGTAGAATATTACAAAGGCTTTAAGTAGTTTAACATCAGCGTAAATTATAACTGCCAGCTAGGTATCCTAATCACTCAAAAAAAGCGTGCGACTAGCTTCACCTTGAATTGAACACGTTTTCTAGAGACAGTCGGTAGCTATACAACGCTCAGAAGCGTAACAACGTCTTCATTTTGGTGCAAAATTTAAACAGCCTCCCAGACACGTGCACTCCTTTTATGTTGATCGACGGATATGGTATAGTCACGCATGCCAATATTTGGGGCATTTGGAGAGAATGACTGGAAGCATAAGAATCAAAGTACATGACAATGTTTCATGCATAAAGGTCATTCGGTCCCTTCCAATGAAATCCACCCGCCTGTTCAGAACGTGGGGTACGACTCCATACGTAGGTATATTACGGTGATAACTTCCACGACAATGACCCACACTCAACTTTTTAAAACCTTTTTTGGTCCAAAAGGGTGTGAAAATGTTGCCCCATGGCACACACATGAAAAGGTGTAAGGATCAAAAAGGGTGCTTGTGAACCCCGAAAATTAATGATTTAAGATTGCTTAACACATTAAAGTAGGCCTGTGGGTAGCGCAGCTACGCCTGCACAATAATCATCGGCTGAGCGGGCAGCATGACATACAGGCACATTCAACAACAACAAGTCATACTTGGACGACAAATGAATTGAGCAAGAAAACAAAATGCACGAGGCGAACGAGCACATTCTTACATACCTTTAAAAATACCTCTGGTCTTGCTTTCTCGCTGGTCTTATTCCTTGTCTTCTTCGAAACAGACCAGAGTCCCCTAATAGAGTCGGTGGGCTTGTCAACAAAAGTAAAATTTTTTATCGTGGAATTTTCAAATTACGCATTTAAACGTGACCATATACAAGTCAGCGTGCGGAATAGGGATGACTTTTAATCGTGAGGTGGTTAATATTGTGAATGAGGCATAAAATATGAATAAATACCGAACCCCTATTCCACACAGTTTCAACGCCCTTTTCGCAACATTGGTGTAAACCGAAGATTGTGGTGGTGTAAACTAAGAAAAAGGATGTAAAAAACGTTGAACCTTGAAGTATTTGCCACCCGTTTGCAGGGGTGGACTTGAGCATTTTTACGAATGGGGGTATGTTTTGTGCTTCACGGTGTTAAACAATATGAATTGGCGTAATTCATTACCAGCGCAGCTGTTAAACCTCGAGCTTAATTCAGTAGCGTTAGCAAAAAATACAAAGCAAAAAACGGCGCCGCATAAAAAGGGTGCACCCCCACATATAGGGTATTATAAAAGTGAAGCTGGCTTTTGCACTGATGGCGTGTGAGCACAACAGCATGCTTACGCACACTTCTTACTATACTGTTTTTGAAGTAATCGTGTTTTTGAGCTACTAGAACGCAAAAAAAAGTTGGCTCAGCTTGCACTAGTTGTGCGAGGCTGAGAAACCGAAAAGCTGGAGATCGGCCTAGCTTGTTTGCCAGTTGGAGCCGCTGTCAGTGTGGGGGAAACACTGGAACGGCCTTGTAAAATCCGGCTATGGCCTTGCCCCTCAGCAGTTAGCCTAGCCAAGCAAGAACATCACAAGACCAAGCAAAAATTAGCATAGCCTATCATTCCTAGCTAATCTTAGCAACACCGGAAGAAGTTGCGTCAAGCGCCAGCTCTGCTTTTTTTATTTTTGCCACTGAACGCAGCCCTTCAATACCCTCTTGTACTCAGTCAACACCCTTTCTGCCACACAAAAACGGTGTAAAGCTACAAATTAGGGTGTTGTAATAACTTCCCAGCACCCTTATTCCACTTATACTACGTACCCCTTGCTTAGGCGAAAAGGGTGTAATAAAATCTCGGGCTATTTTCAGTACAGCGAAAGTTGGGGAGGGGTGATGCATGCAGTGTATCAGTGTATTCAAAGATTGTAAGTCTCTCAGATCTTGCTACATGGTGCGCGCTGAATGGGTGCCGGAAAGCGTTAGTGAGAGGAAGAATCGCCCGCTTGCTGAGGTGATGGAGCGCTCTCTTTAGTGGAATCGGATCTAAGAAATTTGCATGCCTCATCTGTCCCAGTTTGGGGTAGTGGCAGGGGTCAACGCGAGCGGAAAGAAACGCCCACGCCTCACGTTGGAGGCTCGTCCTCGGTGATCAATGGGTCCCCGGCATCAGACAAATATGCCTTTTCCGCCTCCGATCGACCCACCCCCCTTCCCCGATCAGGAGTTGGTCCATCTTAAGGCGACGGTGGGTACTTTAGTATTACACAAATGATAGCCCGTCTAGAACCAGCTTTCTTGTGCTTGTCGACTGTTAAGCGGACAGAGAGCGTTACACAAATGATTAAATCCTTTTAGTTTATTTTGAACCGGTTTTATACATTATGCACTTTTAGTACGCTTTACGTTGAAGCTCGAGGCGTTAAAAAAGTGAGTGCCCTGGTGATTTAGTAACGTGACCACATGAGAATACGACGACTTGAGACGCCGATAGGCCGAGCTCCTAAGGGGCTTCTCCCCTAAACGTTTAGTATGGCGTTGTACTGCACGAGTCCCGCCACTCCCCAGCCTCTCCGGTGGCGTGACGGTGAAGCAGTTTTAGGGATGGTGCGGTGCGGACATGAGAGCGCCTTGGCAGCGGTGCAGTTCTGTGATGCCAACTGGAAAAGAGTAGCTCACAGATGAGAAGCAATGACGTAGGTATGCATGCCGCCCCATGGTACGGAATGAAGATGCAAATTAGAGGTGTACAATGTTTTCGAATATATCTGATACTTCCACTAGGGCAATGCTCCATTTTTTGTTCCGCAAGCGATATGTGGTCGCTCTATTCAGAAATCAGTCCGTCAGTCACTCCACATACCGTAACATGATGCGCTACATATGTATTCACGGGCCATTCGGGGTGCTTTAAAAATAGCTTTTTTAAAATGGCCTTTAATAAAACGCTTTATGCCCTTGTGCCTAGGGCTTTAATATAGAACATACCTAGAGGCGTATGTACGAAGATGAGCAACTGAAAAAAATGCTTGGGAAGTCTTTCATAATTCCTATAAAGGAGCTCCTGTCGATCAGCCAGTGACAAGACACCTTCCTCCAACGAAACACGAATTGTTTAGTAAACGACCTTGTTTATCAGCAGAACAATTTTGCTGCAAAAAGCCATAGTTGCCTTCTTGACGACGTTCATTTAGAGGTCCTTTTTCTGACAGCCACGCCGCGATATCTTCGTGGGCTTAGCTTGCAGATATTCACATTTTGGAGATTGATATATTTTTGTTTTTAACCATTTTCACATTCATGATTTCCTGAAATATTCAGGAAGGTATGAGACATTGATTTTTTTTTCGATCTGCATTTATCCATATTCTATCTTTAAAATGAGTGGACTGTCCCTTCCATTCGCCGGGGGAAAGTTTATTCATCTAGCCTAGGCTTCGTACCTTCGGTATTTCTTTTCTTCTTTGCCCTCTTCTTTAGAAGACTGATGCTGCTTTTCTTCCAAGCTGGGGCTCGTTTCCCGGAAAGCCTGTGAGCAAGAATAAGCAGCAGGAAAGTCTAGCATCTCTCTTTCCAGATCAGTGGCAGATGAAGACCAAACTCTCCTTCACCTGCTCCCCAGTGCAGTGAACCAACATGACTGTGATACATTGTATCGTAATGCATACCCGGTGGCCTTCTAATTACACTGATATTGGAAGAAAGCATGCTTGGTTGCTTTATGATGTCCGTTACACTACAACCAGCCGTACCATTCTTAACGAGTGCCTGACGAACAGCGGCATGAACGAGGTTGAACGTCTGCGAGGAACGGGTGATCTTGGAAACGACTGCGGCACGTATGCCCTAAGGCCCGCGTTCCAGCAATTACGCCTTGGCATTTACGGGCTCATCGCAATGCCTACCGACTCAGGGTGATTAGACTTCCTCGAAAAGGGCAGCTGGCCGTTATTAAGCGGTGCAGACTAATGCCGTTGTATTTATGTGGGCTAGGCCCTGTATCAGCGATGCCAGGTTGTTTTTCACTGAGATCGGCAACTCGCGCGGGTGCACTGCATGCGCAGCAGTGCACGGATTGGGCGTGAATTTATCTGTTATTATCCTTTACGCGTATATGGTACCCCAGCCATGCAAGAGTATGGCGTTCGTGAGGATTCTTGTGGGCGTTGATATGTGACTGACACCTTTCCTTGCCTGATTAGGTTTTTTTCTTGCTCGGATAGATTAACAAATTGGTACGATTTAAAATTGTATTAAAATGTATCGGTTTTATAAGTCAACACGTTTTTTTAATAGGCCAACGGGACTCATCAAATTGAAATTGGCTAGGAGTATACCGCAGTCGTATGGCAGCGAATGGTTGAGGGATCTTCACTGATGCTCCACGTAGGTAAAGTTTTTATTGCGAGCATGTGCTTCAAAGCTTAGTTCCGTGTAAGCCTAGTTAATTTCGTCGTTATTTTGATGTTGTTGTATTGAAACCTAGTTTGATACAACACCAGTTCTCTGCAACATTTAGGTTTATTTTTTGTTTTGGGTATCGCAAACATCTAAGCAAATAATAATTTGGAGAATTTCGACTCCCTCTAGCAACCTGTAAACATATATATGTAGTAGGTATGTATGCACGCTATTTATATATGAGACCCTTATATAGCTCACTATATAGTTCCCCCTATATCTCCGTGTATATATAAAACGCTCCCTATTCGCATTAAGAGAACACCAGAGTAGAAACTAACCAGTGTTAGCTGAAGTGCACCCACGCTTGCCTGTGTTGCTTTAACCGCGCACAATCAGCGCGTAAGGCAGCCACGTCAGCCACACGTCAGCCTCGCGCGAATCACACGCGAGACGCGGCAGCCGCCTCTGTGGAAAGGCCGCGAAATACAAAACAGATAAAATGAGGCAATACACAGGAGGACAGAGCAAGAAAGCGGGAGAAGGCAAACCGGTAACACAGCTTCCACTCGGCGTGGGCGATCCGCAAGTACCGCTTTGTTTATATAATATTGGATTCTGTAGGCCCCGCGCTCCTAGCCACAGCAATTTGTGGACCGTGAAGATCCTTTACGGCTGCAAACAATGACAAGTGAGGCTGTGGTGAATTGGAGTGGGTGCTTGGCCATTGGCTTAACCTCCAGTGTGACATGGTCTCGACAAACGCTTCCGAACATGCCACTGCTGAATACAGTGGGATAATGTAAGAAATTCCGCTTTTTCTGTACGCCTGACTTGCAAAGACAGCCTTTGTAGGCTGAGGATAGTCGGTCATAGAAAACGCGGCCATCTGCCATCTGTAAACAGGAATCTGTCTGGTGCTGTTCTTTCATCGGTGTATCCCTTAATGCGCTTTCTGAAAGATAGGCAAGCACGTCTGGATAATGTAGTACAATAAATCTCGCTTTCCTGATGGAGGCCAAAAGCAAAAACGCCCGTGTGTATGAAATTCCGGTGCACGTTAAGGATCACCAGGTGGTCAAAATTAATCCGGAACCATCCACTACGGCGCGCCTCATCACCTGCGTTGCTCCAGCCCGGTAAACTCTACAATCAATCCACGAATCGTAGATTCTTTCCACTGCTACTTGGAGATGGACTGCATTTTTAGTAGTGGGCACGCCAGATGAGGTCAAAAAGTAGATGTGCACGTGTATTTTGTTAAAGAGAGTTCCTGTTGTTGTACATGACTTCGTGTGGCGCAAAAAAACGATAGAGGACACAGGGAGGCGATGGGCACAAGCGCTTGTGCCCGTCGCCTCTCTGTGTCCTCTGTCGTTTTTTTTGCGGTACACGAAGTCACGGATTACCGCTACCAACTAGCCCAAACCCAAACTTTGATAAGATATATACCTAGTGTTGTTACGTTTGTCCTCCGGTTGACTGCTAGTAAGCAACAGTCTGTTTACTCCTCTTTGCGCTCTTACAGCGTTCCTTGCTCCGGAAACGATGAGGGTTTCGCTCCCAGTCCAAATGGTAGAAGAACTGAAGCTTTATTTTGCAGTCAATGGAGCCGAATAAGGTGGAAGTATCATCTTTGCGTCAAGATCTTAGCAACAAATGACGTCCGTCTGCATTTCTTCGAACTATGTTTATCTGCCAGAAACTCCAGCACAACTCTAGAGCAGAAGTATGCGCCCTATTATTTAGCCCTATATCAATTTAATTAGACGGCGTCAGTGTGAACCCCGAAACTACTTCTCTGATGATTATGAGAAGTACTCCATAGGGTTTGTACTTAGAGTGTTTCTTTCCATTAATGAATAAGACTAACGTGTAAAAATTCAGCAAACAACTTTCCCATAATTCCACTGCTGGATACGTAACACGCTTTGTAGGGTGAAAAACAACTGTACGTCAGTCATTGAGTGAAGCCTCTACTGTACTGGTTTAGCTTCTACGTCGGAACAATACTGGATCCATCTCAATGGAATATTATCCTAAATATATGGCATCATTGATAAAGTTGTGTAGTGTTCATCACGCACTCAGTCTCACCTAATGGGCGGCCTATCGGCCTCTTGTGAATTTTAGCAGGAAAAAAATGGTTCGAAGAACTGCATTTAAATTGACAAAAAATGACCAATAAAATACCCAAAACTACCAAACGAGAATTTCAAGATTCCTTACAATGGTAGTAAATTGAGGCATACCTATCATTGCATCTTTGATTTCACCGCGGCGTCTTTAGAAATTCCTATGTTAAACCGTTAAAACATTGGGAAGTTAACAAAAGATGTTGCTGGGGTAGTTAATGCATCGGCACCAATAAGTGTGCAGGCAAACCAACAAAGTTACACAGGCGCGGAACAGTTGCTCTTCCTTAATTTCCTTCTCCTCGTCCGTTTTGCATTCCAGTTGCTCTGTTTATGAGCATTGGTGCCCCAATTAAACCAAAAAAATTATTCAGAACTCATTGAAGTAGCTTTCGCGCAGGAAATAAAAATTCCGAAATGCCTTCTAGTATTCAAGAAGTATAAACTACAAAGGCTAGCCCTCTGATGCAAATCAACAAATTAAAAACGTTTTGAATATGCTGACTAAACGGAAAATAAGGCTCAGCACAGAAATGATTTCCCACCTAAGAAACTTCGAAGCCCGAGTCAGGGAATTGTCTTCACTGACTAGCTCGCATGCGCGAACGGACAGGCGTTTACAGTGTGGAAAAAAATCCAGCCGACCTTGAGCAGGGAACGCCTCGACGCAGTAGGGGTTATTCGCTTTCTTATTTACGTCAGAGATATCTAAAATCTTCAATGGTTGCCTTAGGCGTTGTATAGATATCGGTTCAATGAATGGTGGGACGTATTACGTTAGGCTATCGCGAAGGACATTTCGGAGAAGGCAGCCCTTACATTAGCACTGTTCAGCATTTTATCCTTTACCTTTACCTCTTCCTTAGCCGAATTACACGCGTCCTTGAATGTCTTTCTTAATGAGTGTTGTCTACAAGTACTGTGTTTATAAATCGCAGACCCCATGTTCCACAGCTGCATCGAAACGGAGTCTGTGCGGGAGCGCTTGAAAGATTTTATAGAGATGATTGGTTTGTGCGGGAGGATCAGCTTGTTACAAGAAAACTATATTGATGCACATAATAATTGAGGACAGAAAGGTGGCTGCATAAGACAGGAACGATGTTAAATGTAGGGTGAAAGAGGAGGTGGGAACTTTGCTGCAGAGCTTAACAAATTTTAGGTAACATAAGAGTAAGGCATAATAATAGCCAACGGAAAACACCCAAAAATGCAGTCGTCCTCTTGTGGACAAGAATATTAGGACAAATATGATGATTCAAATAGTATACACGCACCTCAGCGGTTTCGCAGCACAGTTGCCAGTGATTTAGTACTACACCGATGGATGTGAAATGGCTGGCTTCCCAGTATTGAAGCTTCAGAAATAACGCGACACATATGGAATACAGGACTTTTTCACAGCGTTTAAAACGGTTTAGGTACACGAACTTCGGACCATCTCCAGCTATGTACATCGGCACAGCCGCAGATCTCGAAATGTTTTGTCATATTATAATTACTTTGTATTGAAGAAGTGCGTAACTTCAGCAAACCAAGGCAAGAAGAGGGCGGTAAACTATAGCACAATCCTTCCACAGGAAAACTCTTGCACTTACCGTAGTACTGCTTGGAAAAAACTTTTCTAATGAAGGTACAAGCACGATACATTTTCAGTAAGTACTAAAAAGAAGCAGCGAATGACTGAGGTCGCCTGGGGGCAGCACCATTCGACTTGCTGGCGCGAACAACGTACGGACATAGTGCGATCGTAACTTGGCCAGCCCATGGGGAGCTGGAATGCATCTTCTGGAGGGTCACAAAGCATGCAACGCCCATGATTAAACTAGGCTGTTGCTTGTCTCCATCAACAATGTTTTTGCTACCCAGCACAGCTGTCACTGCCACCCGTTGACAACCATTGCTCTAGCGACATAATTCTATCAATGATTGTGTTTGGATGACATTATCTTTCCGAGCTTCCTTGTCTATAAGTTTCGAGTTGACAACAGAGGCAGAAGGCGGCTTGTTGCATGGCTAATCCTGTTCATTGGGTTTATTAGATTATGATGATGATGATAGAGGTGGTGGTGGTGATGACGACGACGACGATGGAGATCATGATAGTGATTACGACGATGATGATGATGACGACGACGACCTCTGCGACGACGGCGGCGGTGAAGACGATGACGAGGAATGCTGAAAATAGGACTTTTACGTAAGAATTCCTGGTCGGAATTTGGGCGCGTTAGGCGGAGAGAAAAGTTCAATTCAATCCAAGCATCAGGTCCTCATTTTGCACCCCTCGTTGGGCGAACGAAACGAAGATTTTCATCTACTCGACTGAGTCAATACGTCATAAACTGAAAGCTAAGGTCTGTCTGTAGCAGGCAAGAGGTTGAGGCCAGCCCGGCAAAAGGAGACAAACGCCGCGAACAGTAAAAGCCCCTTCAGGGCTCATGTTTGTTTCACTGACTGCGCTTAGGGAAACCAGCCATGAAGCATCGTTACGGAGTCAAACGGGCCGAAATTATCGGAAAATTGCACCTTCACGTCAGCGCCCCCTGAGGTCGAACAGCTTCATTTCTTTATGCACACTGAGAATGACCTGAAGTCCGAGCACACGGTGGGACCGCCCTAATTGACAGCTTGGCGGCAGCGACACAGTCGCCAACTGCCACTATTCGCAGCAGAGGCCTGTAGTTGAGGAAAGCCGCGAAAGGCAAATATTGTTGTTTTGGGAAGAGTGGGCATCAAGATACTTCGATTACTTTGTTACGGCCTTTACGTTTATTGAAAAAATACCGTTTTGCTGTTTGAAATACCTCCCTCGAGCACAATTATATGGGACACTTACAACGCACGTTTTGATACTTTAGCAGCGTAGGGATATCGCATGCGTGAAAAAAAAAGGTTCTCGACGCGAACACTTAAGGAAACAATTATGGTGAACCCGGAACTGTAACTATTTTAAATGAAGGTGGCGTTGCTAGCGCAGCCTCATCATTCTCATCGCGGCAGGTCTTTCCGACAGGTTGGTGCGCTCACGTATGAAGAAAAGCCAACAAAACCGATTTGCCTATGTGTCTTCTATGTGAAAAATAAATAATTTGAGCCTAGTTAGAAAAAAAACACGGGTTTGGTCTTAGGACATTGCTTTACAAGCGGCCTCATGATTTGCCTTGCCTTGCGTATACGGGAAGTAACAAACAAATATATTTACATGGTAAAAAAGGAATGAATTACGTTATTCAGAGTTCAAAGGGCCTTTCGTAATGTATGATTGGAGCTACAGAATTCGTTTTAATGGTATAACTAAGTTGAAACAGTTTCCGCCGTAAATACTTCGTCTTGAAGAAATACCCTAATAACTAAGGAAACGGGAATAATAGCACTGCCTGATAAAACTTAACAAGGTCACATTCGAATAAGAAAACTAAGGCAACAAATTTTGTGATTTCGAGAGGTGGATTTTATGCCCCAAAGGTGCAACGTTGTGGGTGTAGCTTGTGGGATGCTAGAGCATGCGATGCGAACCAGCTTCTCTTCAGTTTCAAACCAGAGTTATGACTTAGCTTCACATGAAGATATCCAAATAGCTTTGAGTTCAACACCATGAATTCGAAGACTTTGTGACGCATGCAAGAGCTATCATTTTAAGATGAAATACATAAACCTATCCCACGTGGGTTTTATTTGAGAAAGGGAAGAAGAAGACGTACAGAAATTTTGTGGTACGCTCTATCAAAATACCTGAATGTGGTCATCTTCTGTACTAATAAACAACGTGCTGCTTTTCCCATTGTTCTCTTCATCGAGGCTTTGGTCTTCCCAAAGTATTTTGCAATCTCCGTGTAGCCAAACCATTACACCAGTCACGACCCCTCGGTGAACATAAGGTCCGGCCTTCCGAATCACGCACCGGAAATGGGCGCGCGCGTTCTAGCGAAGTTTAAAGTTGTGGCCGCTTCCTTCGGTGGGGGCGCCAAACGTTGGTTACGGCTAGAGTTCCTGTATATAGCTCCCCTAGGGACTCTAGTGACGGCTTCCCCGCCTCCTGAATTCGGAGCGCCTTCCGCATCGCCTCAATAATCGTCCATGAAAGCAGATATGTCCTATCTCGTGTATGTCGAAACCAATACTATTACATCTTACCGCAAAGATGACTCCATAATCTGTACAAATTTAATCTTATGCAATGCAGTCAGGAATTAGTAAACGTGGTTTAAGGCGGCTGCAATAATGCCGCCGCTTCAGCAGTGGTTCAGGGGCCGCACAGACTGGGAAAAACCGGGTATACGACATGTCCAAATGCGAATTTTGTTTAAAAATTGCATTAGGTTTATGCTGCAGGATTAAACTGTATTTTTACCGTAATTTATTACGCTGACTTATTCCAAACTATATTCAAGCGAAATTAAAAAAAAACATGCGTATTTTAAACTTGACCAACTTGATGAGCTGCCTAGCAGCTCAAGCTGTCTCGCTCTACGGCTACGGCTCAGAAATACGAAAATTATTGTCAACAACTGCATTTACAAAAACAAGCGGTCCAGATGGAACAAACTTCACGACCTCGCTGGATGGAAAACGAGGGACGGCGGTTTGTTTTAAGTGACGGCGAGAGGCTTGCGTGGTGCGGGGTTGACTTTTTCATGTAAACTGAAGACATAAAACACGAAAATCATGGTGTCTCTAACCTATAATACCCACGAAACAATCGTCATCATAAAGTTAACTGTTGCTGTCGTATATATAGTTTCCCAGCAAAATCAGGCAAGTATAAAATTTTTACAAATTTTGCTTACCCGCATACACAGTTACCAAGTTGACAAACACAGTTGACAAAGCCAGCCGAAAGACACGCAGACGTTCTTGCTATGAATAAAATTGGTTTAAAATTTTGAGCATTATGTATCCGTTAATGATGCTTTTTTAACCACGATCCGGTTGAGTTGGCCTGCAGCTGCGTCCGGGATGTAATGGGGAAACTAGGGTGTTGAACAAAGCGAAGAAGTGAAAGAGAGAGAGGAACACGCTGATTGAGTCCTGAGGTGTAGTGGTGCGCAGCAGTCTTCAAAGGCGCCAAGGTGCTCCGGGTTCGTAAAAACATTGAATCTAAGGTGGGCGAGCAGTGCCTTCGTCAATTCTTGGGGTGTGATTGACCAAGTGTTCGCCATGGAGATTTATTCGGGGCTAAATGTGAACAGATACGTCTTTTATTTGTCAAAGCCCTCGCGACTGCTTCCCCTTTCGTAGACTCCGATCAATGCGAGCGATCTGCCAGTTTTATATTTCAGCATTTTACAATGATTGATGATGCTAACTAGGAACTAAGAGTTAAGGTCGAGAAACCCACTTTTCTATGAGAGATTGCAAAAGACGTGCACTAAATGCAAGGTACGGTTGAAACCGAACATCCACTGGCGGGGTATGTCAGTTCATGAGTCCTTCACGAGGGCGGGCTCAGCTAGCCACGTGCGTTGGCTGTCGCGCTGTGCAAACTAGTACACGCATTTATGGAGAAATCTATAAAATCCCCACATATCCAGCTCTGAGGTATAATTTGCTGTCTTTGTTTGCGAAGCCGTGTTTTCATGCCTCGCAGTGTACCAACAGCAGGAACCCACAGCTACGCCATGAAATATTTCAGGTATTCATAACAAACCTACTGAGGTCACGGCTTGCAAACTGGACTAGAGATGTCAATAGTTCTTTTGTAAACCCACTGAAGATGTCACAAAAGCCTCCTTACGACCCCGCCAACTAACCAGCTCGTGAGCTGGATAAAGTTTCCCTCCTCCTGCGCTTCCACCTCCGCGCCCTCCTAAACCGCCGCTCTCCCGCAGAGTTTTCTGTTTGTGAAACCCAACTGGTACACCTTCTGGGGAACAGAATGATACTTCATTCATGTGACGTTCACCAGACAGTTTGCTTTATACCCGCGAATGCGCCCGCTATAAAAATAATGCGTAGCGCTTTAAACAATTCTCTCGAAGACATCCGAAAGGCCTTTGACGAGGCATTACTGTATTTAAATGTTTTTTTTAATGAGCGACACTTTTAAATGTCGCCCAATTTTTCTTCTTCTAAAGTTTTGCAGCAGACAGCTCCAATGAAATTTGTTGCTTCTTAATTTAGAGTAGTCACATAGAAACTGTACAAGGAAAGCAATAATCCTGGGGCCGTTAGTGGAGTTCAAAAAACGCTATTAAATGAACAAGAGGAAAAAACAACATAACTGTTGTAAAACGCGCAGTAAGAAGTCCGCGATACGTCAGAACATATAATGTTTTTGTGATCTTCGCACCCGCAGTAACAAAGAACCTGTTCTTTTCCCTGTTTGTTTTCGATGATAACACTGCCTGTGAGCCATCAACAAAAGAACGGCTTCTCAGAGTTCTTATAAACGTCACAGGAAGGCACGCCTAACATCACATGCATAATCCCTGGGAAAATGTTGAAGATATAAACCGTTCAGCGCGTGACGTTTTCAATTCGAAGCATGCTGCCAAATTGCGGTAATTGAAAAAAAAATGCAGCGCTGTGTCTACTATTTCAAGGCCGAATATTCTGCTACGCTGACGAATCAGCGTACGTTCCGGAAAATTACGATGTTACCAACTACGGTGGTTTATCCCCGCGTGTACATCGGAGCGCATCTAAGCAGTTTCGGCAGCCACCACGGTTCTTGATTGATTGATTGATTGATTGATGGTTGTACTCCCTGTGTAACCGGGTAAAGATGTGCCATCTTACCAAACTACAATATATCTATATTTCTTGCTTTTCATTTAAAACTAGCCCTGCTTTTTTGGCAGGCACACAGTAAAGTTTTCCTTCGCACTCCTCCCCCAAAGGTGGCTCCGCTGGTACCGCCGTCAGCCGATGAGGACCAGCAGCGAGATGTTCGCCAGTGCGGCCGACGATCTCTTAAGCCGCCGGAGGCGGCCGTCGAGGAGTCGATGGGTTCGGTGGTTGCTGGATTCCGGTAGCCATTAGACGCAGGCTTGGGTACGATATAACTTGGTGCTTATAGGCAGTACTATTTACAAGAGAAATTTACAATATTTACATAAAATGGGGTAACTCGTTACAACTCTCGGCATAGCCGAAGGTACAGGGTACCTACAAACGAGAATGGACCCAAGTGGTGGATCTTAGAAGAACGCTCGGCATAGCCGATGGCGCGAAGCGCCTGTAAGAAGTAAAATCCGACCCCCGGTAATGGGGTTCCTAGCATTTATAGGATTTGGGCAGCGCCCCTGCTGGTGCGAGAGTGCACATGATGTCAGGCGGATATCCGGGCTGACATCAGGGTGACATCAGCTCTCAAAGCCCCGATTGGTCCCCTACAAACAAATAAAACACACACACAAAAAGAGCTAACCAATCGTAAACATGTCACCCCCGCGGTCACATGACCCGATAATCTCTCTCATGCAACTCCTAGTCAGCTTTCCGCGAACGTTATTGCCACCGCTAAGCCAAGGCAAGGCCTCGGCTACACAAAGTCGCATACCGTGAGTAGTAGTCACCCCACTAGGTTGAACGGGCGGTATCTGTTCAAAAGCCAACCCCGGACGGCTTAGAGCGGTCTAGACTAACGCCTTACAGTAACGTCTTAACGTCTCGCCGCCTCGCCTTCGTCCACGGGCGCTCGCCGGCACAATGAGGGAGTCGGGACTAATCCCCTCCCGAAAGCCAAGGACGGCCGCCGCCCGACCCGCGGGAAGAGCTGACCGCATACCAGCGCAACAAAGGTTATCGGGAAAGCACAAAAGGAAGGAACGCGAGGCATGCACTCGCGGCTTCCAACTTCGCGTCCCGCCGGTAAACAAAACGAGAATTCCGCAGCGGGCTTACACCCCCATGCCAAGATTCTGCAATAACTTGAACTCAGTATTAGCAGAACAAAAAATAATAATAAAAGTCAGCTGCATGTAGCTATTGTTTTTCACGCAGTTTAGGGCTTAGAACTGAAACTAAAAATGACACAATATAACGTGAGACACGCTCCACCCTGAAACAACAATACCGCAATGCTAGACAAAAGGAACCGGAAAAAAACACATAGAAACACCAGAGGTACACTGGTTGCCGCTGGCTAGAAGATTGTTCATACGGCCACTTCTTCAGTGTTCCGTTTTCGTCTACGCGCACACACTCGCACACACACCGGCACCGGTGGCCTCCCCACGCTGTTCCCCGGCCAGTGCGTATGTCAGAGCCGTTACTGCGCCTCATTCCAGCACTCGTTCGGAAGGCGGGACAGGGTATCCGCGTTGGCGTGTGCCTCGCCTTTCCGGTGTTTTACCACAATCTTATACCGCTGCAATGCCAAGGCCCAACGCGTGAGCTGGCCCCTTGCGGTACTGTCTGGGTGAGGTAACTGAGTGGGTTGTGGTCGGACACGACTATGACTTGGGCGCCAAATACCCAAGTATCGAACTTCCTCAGACCCCAAATCACCGCGAATGCCTCGCGTTCAATGGTGGACCACCTCGATTGCGTGGGCGTGAAGCGGTGGCTGGCAAATGCTATCGGCAGCTCCTTGCCGTCGTCGGTCAGTTGAGCCAAACAGGCTCCCGCGGCAATGGCTGACGCGTCGGTGAACAGCCAAAAGGGTTTGGTGATATCGGGTGTTGTCAAGGAGGTGGCATCACAGAGAGCACGTTTTATCATTTTGAAGGAATGATCGGCTTCAGTAGACCATGGGATGCGAGAGGCAGTGCCTTTAGCTGTCAACTGAGTCAGAGGCTTCGCGATGGCGGCAAAGTTAGGTACATAGTCCCTGTAATATCCGCACAGGCTCAGCGCGCTCCTGAGCTCTTTCTTAGTCTGGGGTACCTTAAGCCCTTTGATCGCCTCCAGCTTTGCCGGGTCGGGGCCATGCTTCCCGGAACCCACCACGTGACCCAGGTAGCGGATGGAAGACTGCGCGATCTGACACTTCTCTAAGTTCGCCGAGAGGCCCACCGAGGCGAGCGTCGCAAACACGGCGTCTAACTGCCGCAGGTGCTCGGGCAGAGACTCGCTGAAAACGGCAATGTCGTCGAGGTAGGCGCAAGCATAACCCTCATGAGGTGCGAGCAGCTTTTTTATGATTCGCTCAAAGCTGGCGGCTGCATTTCGCAGACCAAAAGGCATCACCCGCCACGCGAACTGTCCCATGTGCGACACGAACGCGGTAGCCAATTGAGAACTCTCCGCCAGTGGTACCTGCCAATACCCGCGTCGTAGGTCGATCAAGGTGATGAAATGTGCCTTGCCTACCTTCAAAACCAACTCCTGAGGGCAACCCATAGGAAAAGCATCGGGCTCGGTGATCGCGTTTAGGTTCCGATAATCGACGCACATTCTTATCGTGCCATCCTTCTTCGAAACGCACACCAACTGGTGGGCGGAAGGACTTTCGCACCTGTATATAAGGCCTAGCTCTAGCAGTTCGTTCACCTGCTTCGTCACCTCTCCCTTCAATGCCTCCGGCATGCGGTACGGACGGTTCCGCTTCAGTTCCGCGCCCTCGATGAGTTTAATCCTGTGCTCTCCCACCCTAGCGATTCTTAAATTTCCGGAAAACAGGGGGGCATAGTGCTGAAACAATTCGCTTATGCTGACCCTATCCTCCGGGCGTAGGTGCAAGGTTTTCTCCTCAGGGAGCGCTGGGGCAACCTCAGCCGCAGCGATTTTCCTGGGCACGTATTCGACTTCTCCGAAGTCCTGGTCGTCATGAAATATGACGCCAATGTTCTGCACTCGGCAGGTGTAGGGTCGCAGTCGGTTACCGTGGACCAGCATACGTGCTCCCTCCGGCTTCTCTACATAGTAGGAATGCTGCCTGTATTTCTCCCTGACTGTATACGGACCCAACCACTTAGGGTATAACTTTCCGGGTCGCTTATCATCGAACACTAGCACCTGGTCCCCGGGGTCGAAGGACTTCGGGGTAGTGCGTAGGTTGTAGTGGGTAGCGTATTCGCGCTGGCGCTTAGCGCTAGTCCCATCTGCAGCTTCGGCCGCTTGTTGAAGCTTTCGCCTCAATTTTAGCAAGTATTGCTCGGGACTCTCAGCTAGGGCGATCGGGAGCTCCTGTTCTCCTGTCCACGAGCGTCGGAGAATAGCTAGCGGGCCGACCGGGTCCCTACCATACAACAACCGAAATGGGGACACCCCGGTTGTGTCATGTGGCACCTCGCGGTAAGCCCAGAGCAAAAATGGGACGAACTTATCCCATTCGCCCGCGTGTTCGCCTACCACATGGAAAAGCATATTTTTGAACACCCGGTTCCAACGCTCTACCGCTCCGTTGCTCTCAGGGTGGTCGGGTGTAGAGAACCGCGGGGAACACCCGAGCCGCGCCAGAAACTCGGTGGTGAGCTGCGCGGTAAAGTTCGTCCCGCAGTCCGAGCTAACTACTTCCGGGACTCCCGTCCTAGCGAACACCGTCAGCAGCGCGTCGCAGGTAGCCTTCGCGGTCAATGATCTTAGGCAGACCACCTCCGGCCAACGAGTACACAAGTCCACGACGCATAACGCGTATCGGTATCCGCGTCTCGAAGGCGGGTCTATCGGCCCCACCACGTCGATGTTCACTTTTTGGAATGGGTATTTTGGTCGGCTAGCGGAGCTATCGGCATGTGGTCTGTTAGTCGCCGGTCTGACCTCACCTGACAACCGTGACAGCTGTTGCAACACTCCTGGATGTCCTTCTCCGTGCCTGGCCAATAGAAGCTGTACTTTATTCTAGCGCTCGTTTTTCGACAACCTAGGTGACCACCCCAGGGCGATTCGTGAGCCAGTCTGAGTACTTGGCGGCGACGCGCCACTGGCAAAACCAACTGCTTGATCGGCTCCCCCAGCACCTTGTCTCGGTGGTAGAGCAAGCCGTCGATAACCAGCATGCCTCCCTTCCCGTCGGCTGCATCGCGCCACGCTTTTTCGAGGGTTGCGTCGCCCTTTTGCTCTGCTCTAAGCACTTGGGTGTCACTCGCGGCAGGCTCTCGCTCGTGAACGCTACCACCCGCGTCGCCGTCAACCTCACCGGTCACCGCTTCGTTCGCGTTTTCCTCAGCCTGTTCCAAGGTTTCTTGGGGAGCGTCTGCTTCGTTCAGCTCAAGCGCGGCTACCAGCTCATCGCGCTTCGTCGGTGGCGCGACCATCCCGGTTGCCTCCTGCTCCTGATCTCTGTTTTCCTGCAGAACGCCCCAATCATCCGCGGATAGCAAACAGTCTGTACGTGAGGTTAGCTTGTCTGTGAGTGCGCAAAGCACTGGAGTCCCTTCCACGACGTTGGAGAAATTCGCCTGGCCCGCCCTTAGTGCAAGCGGGAGGACTACTAGCTTAGCCTCGACTTGTTCCCCAAACGCGGACGCAAGCTTCACGGTGCCGTGAGACTCCGTTAGCGCGTCGGGCACGATGGTCTCCCGCATGACAGTGATTTCTGCTCCGGTATCCACTATTGCGCTTATCTCTTGGTTCCCACAGTGCATGGTTACGCTCGTTAAGCGATCCCCCACACCTGTAGGTCCCTCGGTGGCGACCCGCGCGATTAGCCTTTCTGTGCGCGCTGGCGCGTTTGTCGCGGCTGTCTGTCGCTCCCGGACACGTGGGCAGTTCGGGCGCAGGTGACCCTCCGCGCCGCATTCGAAGCGTGCGTTAGGTTTCCCCTTGCTCAGTTGGTTAAACCTTGTCTTGGGCCCCTGCGGAAGTTTCCGTGCCCCCTTCGGGTTGTCACCGCTCGGCTTAGTCGCCGGTTTTTCCCCGTTGGTGACGTTAGCCTCAGCGCTAGCGTCTTTGTTTCCTGCGGCACCCTCAAAGGTCTGCAGCAGCTTCGCGGACTATGATGCGTCAAACCAGCTGGCCCCTTCACGCAGCCTCACGTATTTCAAAGCCTCCTCGGTTAGCCCCGTCTTCAGCTGATCGGCCACGAGCAGGTCCAACAGCTTTTCGAAGGTTGACACACCTCTCGCTTCCACGTAGAAATTTAGGTAGCTGCGAAGGCGGGTAGTGAAGCTTTTCCACGTCTCCGACTTACGCTTGCGGGCCCCGAGGAACCGCTTTTGGTACTCTAAGGGCGAAAGCCTCAGCTCCTCAAGTACCACCTCCTTGACCGATTCGTAGTCGCGGTGCTGAGCGGGAGTTAGTCTCGTTGAAAGGTACTCGACCCTCTCGGCGATAATGGGAAACACTATCTGCCCCCAGAACTCCTTAGGGACTTCGTATGCCAAGAGGGTGCTTTCAACCGATTCAAACCAAATCGGTACTTCCGCGTCCGTAGGGAATTTTGGGAATGCGCCTGCCAGCATTTTCGCGTGGTACCGCAAACCATTGTTCCTACCGCGCGGAGACGCACTGCCAGCTGGGCTGGGCCCACGCGATCGAGAGGCACTATTCGCAAGAGCAAGTTCCAGTTTTAGCGTTTTTCGGCGCTCCCTTGCCATTTTCAAGTTGTACTCCATCTGGCGCTCTGAGAGCACCTCACTTTGTACGTCGCTACCGCCACTCACACTCTCGTTATCCTCGTCGCCAGACATGTTAGCCCTTTAACCCGCTATCTCTGGCCCACACACAGCTCTGACACAACAGTGGCAGCGGGGAAAGAAACGAGGAGACTCACCCACTTTAGCTGCGTCAAGTGTGGCTAGCGGCCTGTGGTCGCTCGAGGTTTCCGCGGTTCGGCGTTCCCGCCAGGCTTCCTAGTGATGCTGTCGATCGGTGACTCCGCCCAGGGTGGTTGTGGCTCTGTCGACGTTCGGCTGCTCCGCAGCCAGGGGCGACGATCCGAGATCTCGCCGCGGTGAAGTTCTGCCAAGTTGTTTCGCCCGAGGCGAATCGCCAGAGGCGATGCAGGTGTCGTACCGTTGCTTCCGGATACCAGCCTGTCCGACTGCGCCAGTAAAGTTTTCCTTCGCACTCCTCCCCCAAAGGTGGCTCCGCTGGTACCGCCGTCAGCCGATGAGGACCAGCAGCGAGATGTTCGCCAGTGCGGCCGACGATCTGTTAAGCCGCCGGAGGCGGCCGTCGAGGAGTCGATGGGTTCGGTGGTTGCTGGATTCCGGTAGCCATTAGACGCAGGCTTGGGTACGATATAACTTGGAGTTTATAGGCAGTACTATTTACAAGAGAAATTTACAATCTTTACATAAAATGGGGTAACTCGTTACAACTCTCGGCATAGCCGAAGGTACAGGGTACCTACAAACGAGAATGGACCCAAGTGGTGGATCTTAGAAGAACGCTCGGCATAGCCGATGGCGCGAAGCGCCTGTAAGAAGTAAAATCCGACCCCCGGTAATGGGGTTCCTAGCATTTATAGGATTTGGGCAGAGCCCCTGCTGGTGCGAGAGTGCACATGATGTCAGGCGGATATCCGGGCAGACATCAGGGTGACATCAGCTCTCAAAGCCCCGATTGGTCCCCTACAAACAAATAAAACACACACACAAAAAGAGCTAACCAATCGTAAACATGTCACCCCCGCGGTCACATGACCCGATAATCTCTCTCATGCAACTCCTAGTCAGCTTTCCGCGAACGTTATTGCCACCGCTAAGCCAAGGCAAGGCCTCGGCTACACAAAGTCGCATACCGTGAGTAGTAGTCACCCCACTAGGTTGAACGGGCGGTATCTGTTCAAAAGCCAACCCCGGACGGCTTAGAGCGGTCTAGACTAACGCCTTACAGTAACGTCTTAACGTCTCGCCGCCTCGCCTTCGTCCACGGGCGCTCGCCGGCACAATGAGGGAGTCGGGACTAATCCCCTCCCGAAAGCCAAGGACGGCCGCCGCCCGACCCGCGGGAAGAGCTGACCGCATACCAGCGCAACAAAGGTTATCGGGAAAGCACAAAAGGAAGGAACGCGAGGCATGCACTCGCGGCTTCCAACTTCGCGTCCCGCCGGTAAACAAAACGAGAATTCCGCAGCGGGCTTACACACACAATATATCAGGCGTTGATCATCAGATCCCACAATACTTTGATCCCCAGACACACAGCCCGATTCCTGCTACCGCATCAGTCCTGTGAGAAAATTAGCTCAACGCACGTCACAGTGTAGACGTCGATTCAAGGCGAGAACTCTCTGCGGTTCACTTCGTTTAAGTTACCGGTCGTCTCCTAGTGAATGAACTGCGGTACGACGACGCACAATCATTCGAACAGCTGAGCTTTTCTCTCTTTGTCTTTGATACCTCATTGATTATATCCCTCAAGTCATTTTTGCACCGCCTTTTCTGATTCAGCTTGTTATTTCGGTTGTTGGAAATCTGCATTGTCACTTATGCGAGTAGATATTACGATTGAAAACAGTTTCTGTACAACCATAGCAGGGTGATAGTATTTATTCTTATGCCCTTTCAAGTCATCTATTTCGGGACCGAGAATAGTGTTATAATATTTTTGAAGCTAGGTACCCTTTATGTTCTGAGCAATATTGAAAATCACGTTGCGGGCTTTTCTATGCTCACTTTCTTTAGGACTACCGAAATTTAATTCCTTCCTACCATAGAAATCGACCTATTCACTTGAAGGGTCCGTCACTAAATTACGCGTGGCATGACAACAGTGAAATTGCGATGAGGTTATTGGGCTTCGAAGCGTTGGGGGGCGCATAGCGACAAAACCAGCGTTGTTGCCTGCGATGATAAGATATTAGCACCGTTCTCACCACAAAAGTATGTAAACCATATTGTAAATACCATTTTACAAAATCACGCTCTGAAATTCACGCCTGCTTGAAAGGGTTTCGTGTTAGAATTCTTGGTGGTTCGTACAGCTGTGCTGCAAACTCGCCTTTATTAGCAAAAGCGCTGAACACTCCAAGATGCAACCGTGTGGGCAGCGGACACATACCATCTAATAATTTCACAATGCGCTGATTGTAACTGGACTGACGGATTGCTTACGGAGCCACGATAACGACCACAACTCAGCGTGACGGCGCAACGAAAACGATCAAATAGGACATCACAGAACTTAGTAAAAGTCAGGTTATTGAGTAGTGGGTAGCTGATGTGGCATCAGATATTCTTCGGTTGACCGCTGGATTGCCGGAAGCTCTTTGTTGGCATCTCCCTATTTCTCAGAGGTAATTACGGGACCCGTTACACTTGTTCATCTTGTGTGGGCTCTAAGATAACATCGGGAAACCTGTCCTTGTCGTTCCAGGAAGTCACTAGGCAATGGGTTTTTTATCTCTTATCTTGCGAGTTTCTTTCTAATTCCGAACTTTGGAGGTCGCGTCTTTTCCTCTCTATTCGGTGGTCGGCGAGTTTCTTAAAACAAGAGCTGGTCCGTGCCATCAAACAACTTCCTGACTAGATTCATTTGAAGGCCACTGTCAGCAATTGATGAATAATTGATGAACCCCACATGGCTTAGAATTGATGAACCCCACATGGCTTCTGCGTTCGTAAGGAGCCAACCAGCTTCAACTTAAACTGTACATTTTGAAGATGTTCTAAGCTACGAAAATCCCTCCTTCTACTCCCTCTTTCCCCACTCGACCTAGCATATTCCTGATGTAATAAAGGCTACCTCTCTCTCTCTATTTTCTGACGCTGCTTGATTTAAATTCGGCTTTCTTCGCGTTGCTTATCAAATATTGACATTATTTTATAAAAAAAAACACAATATAAAATTCCAGTACTCTCCCAGCTTTTTCTTCTTCAGACGTCGAACTAAAAAGAAAGAACGTAGACATACAGCAAAATAGAATAAAAAAACTACAAGAATAGCGCGTTTAAATGACACGTGCATGATTATAAAAAACTAGAGAACCACTACCCTCTATAAAAAAGCTAGCAAAGCCATATCAAAAAGAACCAATCCGTGACGAAGCCCACCACTTAGAGGACTTCACGAATTACCGTGCCACCCAAGAAAAGAAATATAGCGCCGCCTCGCGTGCCAAACGTTATCGACGGCAGGGGGCGACACACAGGACCATTGCCTACAGCCACTCAACTGTTTTGCCCTGACGCCCATAAAATTTACGACCTACGTCTTTAGCAGCGAAGGGTGGTTCTGCTTTCTACTGTTGACCTACTTATTGCACAGAGCGGGCACCGCCACACCCCCTTAGGCTACATGGCTGGTATCACGGGGCTCTTGTATATCGTACACTACGTGTAAGCGCCTGTATTGGGGACATTTTTTCCTGACACTTCTTTGGAATTTCTTTTTCATTTTCATGGCCAGCGCCGAGACGCACAGAACCCTTTCAGCAGAGACAACAAGATACGCGAACACGGCCTTGCTAACACTCAACACAGGAGGCCACAGAGATTCCAATTAAACCGCGTACATTGGAAAAAGGTTTGGGATACAAAACGTATATCAGTAATCAGGTTACGTACAACGGTCGATGGCACTGCTGGAGCCTCAGAGCGTGGTGCCCGCAAGTCTAGACTTGCACTTTCAATTAAAGCCAAGATAATTGATTTTATAAGCAACAAGCGCACACACAAAAGCGCACGCCAGTCCGCTGAATCGACTAACCCACGTAGCCGCCAAACCACGCGTGCGTAAAATAAGACCGGAGAATAAATATGGACCGGGGTGTGGTTGCGGCCAGTTCATTAGGCTGTTCAGGGTGTCGTAGTAAATGAGAGAACTCACCACGAAGAGTAAGCAGGTGTGGCTAAGTCTGCTTGCGCCAGAGCACCTCCGAGTGCAGGCGTTTGCATTGATAAATAGGTTGATGTCTGTGTTATGTAAACAGGATATTCTTCATTCTCTCCGGGGGTGCTCGCCCAAATCTCACACAGGCTGGCGGTATCTGACTACCGACGGTACGACGAAGTAATGCACTAATCGAAAAATTTCATTAGCAGAGCCACTCCTTGAATATCGAGGTATGTGGTGGCGCAAGTTTAGTGGGCACCGTTGTGTGAGCAACCGATGCCGGAGTTTGAACAGCTCGCCAAATACCGCGTAACTTAACGAGTGGACGTCTGTTGCTGCTTACTACAAAACTTTCTGTCGTTTAATGTGATAGGGCTTCATTCGTAGAGACGAATAATAAAGTTGTGAAGATAGTTTCCCACAGGAGGTTTCAGTAACATTACCCCGGAGTTACGCTTTTCAGAATGCTTTTGTGTAGTGTGAACACATTCGACTGTAGTTTGAGCCACTTGGTTACTACGTTCTACGAACAGCGTGACGTTGATTCTGTGGTCTTAGATTAGGCGGTTAAATATATAATTGCATATATATAGTTCATTAGGTGTTTGTATATATTTACGTTAAATAACATACACGAAGGAGCCTGAACGTATAGCGATGGCATTTTCTTGGTGGCTTTCACACAAACTTAATTGACACAGAATAACATAGCCAGATTGCACTAGAACAAAAAGCCTCAAACGCAAAATTTTTATATTTCGAAACAGTCTAAAGAACTGCGGCTTCAAATATTTGTGATGGCCCATCTTTATCCATGAATGGCTACGCAGGCATTTTTTTTTTCATGCATCCACACATTCATAGCCGGAAAAGCTTCGCCTCGAGTGAGGGGCTTGAAACAGTAACTCTTGAGCTGCTGCGCCAGTACTTAAATAAGAAGCTGTTGCCTGGTATTGACTATGAGGAATCACAAAATGGCATACGCGTATCTTCTGTTTTACTACGCCACGCTGTCGTCTTGCAATTTCATCTTCCATGACCGAACTATAGACTTTATAGATATGATGTGTGAATAATTTCCCACATGAACCTTAATTCCGAGTACTACTTGTAAAAACATCTGCAATGAGGCTCCCTAGGGAATATATATTGCTGAAAGGCTGCATAGGCGCCAGATCCAGGTGCAGGGCTACGAGTTCGTGTCACATGAACGTCTTAATGCATATCGCAAATACGGACACATGCTAAATGCTGGGCGACGCTGCGCTACGACAACGTTACTACGCCGACTGTGGAAACATTTCTTCCCTCGCCATTTTTATAAATTCCTTCGCTACGTCACAACAGCCGCCGCCTAACTGAAGCATCACAATGCTGCAAAACTGCTAGACTCATCGAAGACCATCTATGAAGAGAGAAAGAAATTATATGGGCAAAATGGCTCTTACCTCATTTAACTACTTCTTTTATATAACTTGAAACTAGATTGTTCGCACATCCGTGTATGGAACACAACACATGCAGAACCGTGTTCTTAAACGTGCTGCTTGTGCCCTTTATGGGTCCTCCTCTAACTAGCCTCTAACGTTAGGGGGAATCTATATATTACCCATATACTGTGCAATAGAGGCGAAGAACCGTGATTCAACAAACGAACAAACTTTGTTTTGTTTTCTAGGTAAGTTACGTGTTTTGCGTAGATACGTTGCCACCAGTAGGAGTCAG
This sequence comes from Haemaphysalis longicornis, assembly GCF_048455015.1. NCBI lineage: Eukaryota > Metazoa > Arthropoda > Arachnida > Ixodida > Ixodidae > Haemaphysalis > Haemaphysalis longicornis. The sequence continues at coordinate 85,092,076 of NW_027526407.1, read as the reverse complement.
TGAAGGCCACGTCCCATAGACTCTAGTCATTGATGGCGGCCACTGTAGGTGACCGGTGAAACGCGAAAACGCTAAAGGCTCATAGGTACGTCGCCTGCTCCCGCCACTTCCGGTTCGAGATCTCTCCCGGCCTCTCAAACGCCAGCGGCTTTCACAAGCGTTTGTGCGGGTTGTTTATTTGTGAGAGAGGGATTACCCTTCAATGAAGCCCCTAGTAGGGTTAATCGTTGGGGTTCAGTAAATGCGCGATGCAGAGCTTTTCAGTTGCGGTGGAACCAGATAAACAACACACACCTGTTTGTCTTGTCGTAATCTTGTTTGTCATATTGGCGGCCTCCGACTTAATCCTCCCCGAAGAAATCTGACTGGGCGGCTGTAGTGGGGCCTCTAGCATTGTTTATTCGCTGGTTAAAGGCTAAGGCGCAGTTAACACAATGCTAATGATGTTTTAGTGGTTGTCCATAGCACGTCACTCGAGCACATACACCTCACCGCAGTCAACCTTTGAAGGTTTTCAAATATTTCATGCATGTTTCCGCCTAGTAGACGTCCTTATCGCCAGGTATGGAGTTGAGGGTGCTATCAGAGGTTACTTTTTTTGTAAACTGCAAAAAGCTGTATTTCGTTTGCACGGCCCCTTTAAAACCAGTACAAGCTGCAAATATTGACCAGTGCACTGCTTCTTATTAAACATATATGTGAGTATAAAAGAGAGATCTAGTGACACATTGTAGTATTTTGAGCGCGTCATTCGTCAACATATTTAGCATGAATTCGCTTGCCTGACATTTCAAGAATAGGTTTCAGGAGCAGAGTCAAGCTTGATATGCTGAGGTTTCATAATGGAATATATGGTCCCCCTAAAACGCATGGCTTCACAGAAGGCGATCGTCCATCTTATCCTCTCTTTCAGTTTGGTGGACGTTAAACTTACAGCCGCCAAACACCTGAGGAGAATCTGTGCCATGGCTGCCCATTTCCTTTCGGCTATCTCGCAGCCTTTAATTCACTATAATGACAGTCCTCGGTTTTTTTCTGTCAGTGTTGCGTCAGCAAACGCGACTAAGGGCCTCAATTTATGCCCGTGGTGGCCAACGCCGCCGTCACGCTGTACGCAAGTGGCAACGTAGCAACGCCCATCGAATTACACAGGCTACGCAGTCCAATGCTCTGCGACCACTTTGATATTTTGAAACAGTGTCGTCGTCTTGTGATTAGGAGACCCGGGAGTTGCGAAGGGCCCTCTCCATCACAGGGAGATGCACCAACTCCCTGCACCACTTCGTTGGTTATGGGCAATAATTTAGGACGGGCGTTACAAGAAGGCTCACGTCGTCGAGCGTTTGTTTACAGGACGCGAACGGCGAAATTTTGTGTCGCTGTAGCCTGGTAAAGAAATCTGACAAGGCTGATGCTGTTGCTGCATTGTTAGAATTTCTTTCATAAGTTCCCCGTATCTAAGACTTTTGACAGGGTTCTTTGGAAAGTTAAAGGGTCAGAACGCATAGTGTACCAAGTTTACAAGGATACCGGTGATTTTTGAAGCCGTGTTTCGGAATTTACCCTAGTTATTGTTGGTCGAAAAATACCACGTTTTCAAAGCAATTCCGTTGCAAGGATGGTACCTCTTCGACATTAAATACCCTAAATATAAACACTCTTGCAGAAAAGGTACCGTTACCAAATACAGTCAAAATGTGTAGAGTAATTGATCCCTGCTGCAGTGAAATATACAGTATGTCAGTGGTGGGCAACACGAGTTCTGCAGAAGTAAATTTAGAGCCGTCTTTCTAATCGGGATCCGCACTTGTGCGTGCTTCAGGTTAGGAGGCGCAGTCAGAATAAAAAATATAGTTCGCTTTAATTCAAACAAAGCTTGATTTTTTTTACTCTTCTTAACTACATTATTTTAAAAGTATTTCAACAACTTCTGTGATTTGTTATAAGGCCAAGACCTAGAAAAATGTTCATTCATCAGTTTTGACACTTTCGCGAAACGCGCACTACATAAGGACGGTTCTTGGAAGATGGTGAAAGACATTAAGTGAAGCATCACACTGCGATACATTGAAATCGAAGTCCTGGAAACAAGCCTCTTTTTCGTGTACGTTGTTCAGCACTGGTGCGTGTCGTTCAATTATTTTATATTTAATATTTTTCGCCGTCAACCCTTATTGCCGAAGAATCTGTAAGAGAACGTTTTTCATTAACTTTGTGTATAATCACAATGAATAACAATTCAGAGGCATCCGTTGCTGTGCACAGTTTGTCCAAAAAGTTTGATAATTATGCTTGCATTTCACGATGCAAAACACCCTTTTTTGGCTTCAGAAAGCCAAACCGTTCACGAACTTTTATGGCGTAGCATTAAAACATACATGTCAGCCAAACGTTTGCCGTCCTTCCGTGTATAGAGCGATTGATAGAAGATCACTGAACGACAGCAAGTCGAGAGAGCTGCCCTGGAAAGCGAAGATAGCTGCTTTCGAAAACGGAGAGAGTAGATGGAACCCGATTTTCTAGATAGAGAGAAAGAGAGAGAGAGGGAGCGAGAGAAAACTCAATGCTAGCAATATTATCATGGTAAGAAGCGTCGATGGCCACCTGCGCTTGCTTCGACAAGTCTTGTGACTCCTGCCACTACTTATAAAAAATTAAAATCGAGTCTGCAGCTAGTGCTGGCGGCGAAAATGGAAGGATTGGAAATGCCGGTGAAAAATGTTGATACTGGTGGGCAACAATTGGAGCGACAGGCAGCAAGCACCTCTAGTCAGGTGAGAGAACCTGACATTGGAGATTGTTAGATGGTGAAGCACGATGGGCACGGTTGGTGAGGGGCTTGAAAACGCGCGCTGTGTGAATTGCTGAAGCTTCAGCCAGGCGTGTGCATCGGGACGAAGCTGAAGCTCGCGAGGGAAAGGTACGCGTTGCTTACAAATTCCTAAGGTTACACAATTAGATCTTTAATAGCTTTCTTGAAGCAAATTGTTAGCCAGCCATCATATTCCTCCAACATTCATGTTGGGCAGGCGGGTTGGTAGCTGTGGCTTTCTGGGCAAATGGATGTGCACTGAAGTGCCAATGCGGAACCCGTAAAGCGCAATTATTGAGGCTATTTGTATTACTTCTGTGTACCCAAAAAAAACTGCCTTAGTTGCATCTAAAATTTTTGCCATTAAGATTGAGCGGAAATTCACACGTACAGCGGCTGGTTTCCGCGGTAGGACACCATTGATTTTCCAAAAAACCGTGGACACTTCCGTTGTCGAAATCCTTCAAAAGAACTTCTCAGGAGCCTGCATCAACTGAAAGCTGCTTTATGCCGGAATAAGCCTGCAATAGAGATGGTCAATATGCACATTTTGCATTATGCTTCACGTCTAACAGAGCACGTATATCTTACCAGCTGAGTCAGATGGTGAGATTATTCTCCATTGCCCCAACACTGGCGGCGGTACTTGATCGTTCCAGAGATTTTACATCTCGGTAAAAGCAGTTACCGGAGCAGTAGCACACGCAGAACAAAAATAAAACGTGTCCGCAGAAGAAACGTCCACGACACGCCACGTGACAATCGGTGCAACATTGCGAAAGTCCCCATCACCTGCCCGTTCCCACTCCTTAACGAAACCGGCCCCTTTTTTGGTCTTTATTTGCCAAACTTGGTACAGGTGCAGCCTCGTGAAGAGCATTGCACGGAAATACCTAACGGATGCTTCGACTGCGTGTGAGTGAAACTTTGCCTACATAATACTGGCAGATTCCTACTATCTTCACAAAATGTTACGGTCAGCTTGCGTATCCGGGGCAGAGTGTGCGCTCATGCATATTTTTGGTACCTTTTATATTACCTTATTTCTCACTTGTTTGTGTTTCCGTGGAGAAGATATTTGTAAAATCTAAGCCGTAATTGTAACAGTGACCAACACTCCTAAATGTACTGATCAAAAATGAAACCTAAATTCAGAAATGTCATTGTGAAAACGCACAACCAATGGTGGTGGTGATAAAATATTGGCGCGCTTTTCGTATGTTAAGAGAGCCATATTAAGTGCAATGCACTTCTTAAGCGACCCTGAACCTGCGTCCACCGGCGATGTCCGCGCACGTGGAGATGGGCGCGCGCAGCCTGGCCGCTGAAATGGCACATACCCACGTGGGGGATTGGCCAGGAATCTCCTCGTCTTCCTTGGCAACGGGGGGAGATGGGCGCGCGCTGCCTGGCCGCTGACATGGCACATACCCACGTGGGGGATTGGCCAAGAATCGGGTGTGAGAAGGGCTAATGCACCTGCCTAAAGCAGTACTGACACGAAATTTCAAAGCTGAGATCCGCTCTAGCAATCAAGTACAACGACAACACAAATAGGTGTCTGTGAACAAATGCATCTTTCTTTCTTTGTAGTTGTGTGTGTGTGTGTGTGATCTCTCTTTCGCGAACATTACCGAACCGCGCAAATTCAACTCGTGCATTCGCACTTTCACATTCTTCCCCTCGGGGAAATGCGGGGAATTTTTTATTACTGTCGCCCTGCTTGTGTTCATAGGAACGTAAAGACCTTTTCCATGTTCGTCAAGCCATCGCTGTCTGGCATTGCCGTAGTCCAGTGGTTCTCGTCTATGGATGTGCCGGGGACCACTTGTGGACCGCTGGTAGGGACTGAGAGGGGGTGACATTTCTGCTTAAAAGTGAAAACAACTGAAGCATGAAAAAGGTCTTTAACCTAAAAAAGTGCCGGATCACTTCATTTTTGACCATTCGTCAAAACGGGGCACAGTAGCGCTTTACTATAAAGTTGCATATCTGCGGCAACACTAACCTGTTAACCTGCTTCGGTACTTGCTTGTGATGTGGTTCAGCGTGAAAAAAGTATGTTCAGATGCTTACGTTGCCGAATAGTGTAACCGTAGTTTTATAGCCATTCCATGCAAAAAAGGGGAAACTTTCTGCAGTTCTAAACAAAATGCCTTCAGGCTCACAGTAACAGACTATGCCTTCATCACTGTTTTGCTTGAGCTCCATAAAACTCATTTTTATCTTGGCATGTTCGTGTGTAAAGAAATCTACGTCCCCTTCAAAAGGGCCCAAATGCCATGTTTGGGGAATATGCTGGGAACGAGCATTTGATATTTTACAACGTAGTGAGCTGAGAGCTGTGATTGTAGCTCTGTCATTCGCCGGGGCCAATAAGATCACTGAGAATCTTACAACGACAATAGATGCCCCTAATCATCCGGCTAAACTAATTTTGAATAATTTTACAAAAGCCTCTCACCGGTTGTGGCGGAGGACAGAAAGGGGTTGACCGAAACTATGTTGCGTGGAGTCGTTCGGTACTGTTAGTGTCACTTCCGGAATGGACCCCCCCCCCTCCCCCCCCGCTCCCAACCCCGGCCCGATAGTTGGTCGTGTTGAAATACAAGACATTCTTGTTGACCACGCCAGGGTTTTGGGGACAGCAAAAATTGCTTCGCAGACTCCCATTCAAGAAAAATTGTCCTAGTCCACCATTTCCCTTATGATTTTTTGATTTCATGCCTCCATCATCACTGCTTTGTTATTTCATTTCTTGCGGAAAACTGTCAACCGATGTACCATCAGGGTGACAAAGTGGCTACCGAGATACCGAACTAAAAGTAGAGGTACGCTTCAACACTTATTCAGTATCCCTGGAGAGTTATATTACCAATTTTTGTAGGTGAAAAGATGTCAACGTTACATAGAACGCGTGAGATACAAGAAATCATTCTGAGGTACACAGAATAACACAAAATGACAGCGTTAGGTGCAAGCCTGGCATCACGTGCGTGCCGAGAGACACCGGTGTCGGAGTGGGATCGAAGGGTGGCGCTGAAATGGGGCGACGCACGCCGTACCAGAGGAGGTTACGCAGCTGCCGCACGTGCGGTACGAGCCGCCTTGAGTAGTAAAGTTACCCACAGTGTACACGGGAGGTTGCTGGCTATCTCCGGCGAGCGAAACGAGATTAGGAGGGTGCTGTGCAAAGGTTGGTCCGGCAGTTACGGGAGCAGCCACAAGGTTCCACAGGAATTTCGAAAGCACAGCAACAAAAGGTCGAACTAGACTTCACATTCTGAGAACGTTCTAAGCATCCGCCGTACTTTTTGTTTTCCAACCAAGTCTTTCGGCACTAGGAGGCGTATTGAAAGAAACTTGGCTCTTTTGGAGTTATATTTCGTTTGTTCAATATTGAGTTCAATATATTTATTATTGGGCAAGTGGAGACGCTTCTCGTTTAATGCTCTCCATCGCAAAAAAATTCCCCCGCATTTCCCCGAGGGGGAGAATGTGAAAGTGCGAATGCACGGTTGTCGGCCCGCTTGCGGCGCTTGCGCTCGGCCCCCGCAGCCCACCGCCTCGCCGCCTTCTCTTCCATCTCTTCCATCGGGTTTGTAGTATAACGTGTACACCACGCAGTTATCAAGCCGCTATAACGCCGCTGAGTCGCCAACGCACGCCGCTGACGACGTAGTTTGAATGCGTTAAAGATATAAGGCGCGTTACTCACACTGGTATCAGCGTGGCGTCCGTGGCTTAGTCGGTAGCGCGTCGCGCTGCGGCCGCAAAGTCCTCGGATCGAAACCTGGCGCCGGATGCTGTTTCTTTTTTAAATATAGAGGAGCACTGCGGACGCCGCCGCCGCCGCCGCCGGCGGTGGATGGTTTGGGGTCGCTTATCAAGTGCATTCGCACTTAAAAAACAGTGATTGCGACAATTTCTTTTTTAAATGAGGGTGTTAGTGCCCAGCCATCATAGCCTTCTGCTCCAGGCACGTCTCCTCCGGAATCGCTCACAGCGAACGGACAAATTACCCAACGCCACTGTAGCGTGACGGCAAATACAGGCGCGTAAATGTCAGTAGGCGTGCCACAAGTGATGAGAAGTTGCCGCCTGTGCTGACGGAGAACCTAAGCCTCGCGAGCCAGAGTGGAGACTAGACGCTTGCGGCAGGATTCCCGGCGACTGAAGATCCTACTTAGATATGAGTGGCCACGGCGAGAGGAGGCGGCCGCAATGTCGGGCCGTGAATAGGGCCGAAAACGGCACCGCTGGCACCGCACTGCAGGTGGTCTCCCCCTACCCAGAGAGGGTAGGGGGAAGAAGGCGAGACGGAGGTGGCGCTGACCTCCCGACTGGGGATTGGAGTGAAACCAGAAGTCTCGAGTCGATTGCTTTTGCGCAGTATACGTGTTGTGCATCTTTGAGGGTGTGCGGGGGAAGTACGTGCGTGATGGTTTATATTGCCGTGAAACGCTTTTGACTAATAATTTCTTTGCAATAGCAGTCACAAAAACGTGCTATTGGCACTTACGCTGTGTACATTCAGTGTCATGATTTGCAGAAAACGCCGATTTTAAATGAAGCGCGCATGCTTTGCGCACATATTCACTCATTCATTCACCCCACGTTACTATAATGTTCCACCGGAGCGGATAAGTTCGCCCCTTGCTAGGGCTAACTTACTAATTTAATAACTCGAAAAACAAGTGAACTCAGTAGAGGCGCCCAAAGAACAAAAAATTCAGTGTACGTGTTCTTGATCAGGACAATGAATCTACCTGAAAAATCTGCTAAATAAATA